>NC_138525.1:49310529-49715529 GCF_000230855.2 Cajanus cajan
ATATAAATAACCATAACTGCATTCCATAAATATCCAGCTTCCTAAAATGCTTAAGAACCAACACTCAAACCCCGAAGTAAACAACATGATTACATTAAGACATTTGTTGAGTAAGGACAAGAAACAAAAATAAAAAATATTTCAAAGAAAATAAAGGCCATTTCCTTAATATTCTACTTAAAAATTTCTTAACTTAAATAAAAATACAATGAAAGGCAAATTAAACTCGTATCCTCAAATTTTAAGGAAACTCTTCTTTTATTTATCTTATACAAATTTTAGTTTGTGAAGTAAGAGTCTCATTAATATTAATTAAGGGTAGTTTTAAAAAAAAATGAAATAGAAATATAAATTTTAAAAAAATTTAATGTTATCAATTAAATTAACCAACTTCTTTAATCTTAGTTATTTAGTAAATGAATTTATAAAAAAGACTTGAAGGAGTATTATTAAATGATGCAATATGACTAAATGTATGCCACATAACATGACTAGGTAGTGTGACAAGGATTAATTTAAAGATTTTAAAATTCACAAAGATAAAAATAATAATAATTTTTTAATAACCAAATCATATTTACATGTACCCTAAACACTTATTATCCTTGTTTTAATAAGTCGTGATAAGGAGTGCCTCAAAAAAATCAGGAAAGCAAATTAATAATCAAAATATAATAACATTATTTAAGTTAAAAAAACACTATCTAACACTCCATTCGTGAACTCTCTCAACAAGTGCATCGTGGCATGATTAGAAGATAATCCTCTATTTTAAGCATTTGGTCAGGATTCTAACTCTGATCCTAATGCATGAAAAGATATTTGTTAACAGAGATTAACACCATATATCTTAATATTTCAATATATCTAAAATGTCGAGTTCTCAAACTCACAAATTCATGTCCAAATAAAAAATACTAAATCAATTAACCCAATCAATCTAATCTTAAAATTATAAAAATACCTTCCCGTTCCTCTTTAAAACAATCAAACGTTAATTAACTTCATTTCTACATACGTGTCTTCAGAAACTACTCTAATTCGACAAACCCTAAAATAGTAGTAATATTTTAACACCCCTGAAAATCAAATTGAAAGCAAAAACCTGAGCACTAGAGAAAGCAAGTTCTTACCCAAAAACCGAAAGCTCCGAAACCCCGTAATGGTCTGAACCGCGGAAGCCATCAACTTCTTCTCCTGCTCCGCCCTGGGAGCCCCATTATCAAACGCCAAACACAGCTTCAACAAAAGCGCTTCACACATGACAACCCCAGCCAACACCCCAACCTCGCAACCCCTCTCAATCCCCTTCCTCACGCCCTCACCCACGAGCGGGAAAAACCCCTCCACACACCCTTCACCCCCATCGTCCACCATCCACACGCGGATCAAGTCCGCGAAATCCAGAACCGCCACGTCAGCGTCGTCGTCGCAACTCTCCTTCGCGCAGAAAATGCTGCAGTAGCTGACGACGCCCTCCACCAGCCCCTCCACCTCGGATTTCGCGTTCGGGCACTCTGCCGGCGCGAGGCGGTGCAGGACGAAGAGCAGCGGCGCGAGCGCGGCGATTCTAGCGGAGGAGGCGCGCGCGGCGGAGCAGGAGGCGAGGAGGTGGAAGAGGTCCCTGGCGGCGGCGGAGGAGGGTGGGTGCTGGCGGAATTGGAGGGCGGCGTAGAACCAGAGGAGGGGGATGGGGGGGGTCGGGGGTGGCGTGGAGCGTGCGGGAGAAGATGGAGGTGAAGTCGGCGAAGTCGGTGGCGCCGGTGCGGTGCTGGGCGAGGAAGCGCGTGATGGATTCCTTGAGCATGAGCATGGGGTGGTTAGGGTTCATTTTGGGGGAATCCTTGAGGTGAGAAGGGAAATTGGAGGGACTGAGGGGTGACGGAGAAACCCTAGGTTTTGCGTATGGTGCAGAGAAAACGGGAGGGAATATGCACTTTGATAACGGGCGACTTTTTTGAATTCACTTTTCTTCAAACAACTACATATAATTTATGTAATCAAAAAATACTTCATTTTTTTTATTTTTAATTAACCATTTTTTTTTTCCTTATCTAGTTTTCTTTTGAATTTTTTTATAAGAGTTTTGTTTCTTTTAAATTATCTTATGGTAAGACTTAAGAGAGTGTAGTTTGGGAGTAATAATTTATGTTAACAATTTTGCACTGGTAGAGAGAGACTTGTTGGTCAATGGCTTCTTTCAACGTCAATGCTTCAATGTTTGAGTCACTATTGTATGAGCAGATTTTTTATATATTCTAGTATTTGTCATCGGTGATAAATAATTTGTTATCTCTAAAACCTCAATACTATTACAAAATCAAAATTAAAGATGCAATTTGGTTGATGGATGTTTAACCACTATAAATTTGAAAGCAAAGATATTATATTGCATTATGTTATTAAGAAAATGATATATATATATATATATATTAAAAAGGACGCAATAAGTTTTTATTATTGTAAAAAAATGTCAATACAAAAAATTACTTATAAGTTATAAGTTATTTTGAAGAGTTGTAAAAAATACTCAACAAAACAAGTTGGATTATTAGGCTCTTAAAAAAAATTGGCTCAAAACAATTAAGCCAATAAATTTTAAGTCTATTATTATTATTATTATTATTATTATTATTATTATTATTATTATTATTATTTTTTGTAAAACTTAAATGAAAATAAAATAAAATGATGGGGTTAATCACAAATAAGTGATTCTTTAGAATTTTATACCAAAATAGGTTAAGCCACTTTTATAAGTAATGGTATGGAAATCCATCTCGACCCATTTGACAACTCTTCCATCTCATATTAACCACAAAGCTAATTAGTGAGAAGGCATGGACGAGGGAGAAAGAAAAAAGAAGGAAGGATGAAGTACAAGGACAAAGAAATGGAGAAAAACATTGATAGAGACTAAAACATAAAAAGATTTGCTCGTAAAGGGACCAAAATGACTAGTTTTTAGATGTAAGGGCTAAAAGTAAAAATTGTACAAATATGGACCAGAATGTACAAATACCGTAAATATAGTGACTAAAATGGAAAGAGTAACAAACATCAATGTTATGATGCATACATGTTATCCATCGTTAATAAATTATATTTCATATTTGTTAAATCAAAAGAAATATTGGTCCATTAGCATATAAGTTTTAATGATAACAAATTTATATATTTTTTAGAAAGAAAAAAAAATCAAATGATACTATAAGATAAATAAATGTATAGGATTGGTTATAGTAACATTTAATCTTTCACATAAACTACTTTATTTGAAAGGCAAATGTATTTATTATATATCATTTACAATATTCAATAACTAAATCATATTTTTCTATGATATTTTTTAATAGATCAAAAGGAATAAATTAAAAGTTTTTTGGTACTTGCACTTTAAAAAGGAACGAAAACATATTTTGTATTAGAAAAAGGAAAGTCAAATCCCTTAAAGCATGCAAAATATTTTAAAAAAATATTTCTAACTAACACACAACAATTCCTTCCTCTTGATACCAACAAAATGAATGATAAATAGTTTCCTTGATCAAATAAGAAGTGAATATTTGGTGAAAAATATTTAATATTGACAATTAATACATTAATAGACACCTATTCTTTAAAAGAAGAATAACAAAAAAAAAGCAAGTTTGTGAGACATACTCAAGAATTTGTAATAATGAAGCATTTATATAAAGAAACTTGAAGACTCCAAAATAGGAAAGAATAATCAATTGTAAAAATTCATACTCATTTTTTTTTTGTAAAAAAACCTTTGTACTTAAATTGGTTGTATCACATTTTGATAGTATGACGAAATTACAAGTGATTTTCCAACTTTAATTTTGTATTATTGCTTTGAACCCAAAGAAATTTTATTATAAAAGAATATTTGGTTGTTTAAGCATGTAGAAACTTTGTTGTTTAAAGAATACTTAGACAAATGCTTAAAGAGACAAGTAAAAAAAAAAATTAGGTTGAGCCAAAAGTGAGTTGTGAAATAATACTTGTACCTTTATAAAAATATAATAGAACTTGATCAGGTTGATCAAGAACCAAACGTAGTCTCAGTGGTTGAAACGAATCAGTATAAAAATACTATGTTCTTTTCTCTAGACTTTTCACCTGTATTTGTAAGGTCTTTGATATTTTTTTCACTATTTCAAAAAAGTGTTAAATTTTTTATTGACTCTATTTAACCCCTTTCTAGTGTTTTTTTTTTTTTTTTTATCTACAATACTTAAGGTTGGAATTCGAATCCTAAACTACTTTCATCAAGGAGTACAAATTCCTATTACTTATGTTAATCAATGTTGGTCTTTAATTAATTTAGCTCTAGCATGATTGACAAAATAAAAAATATTAAATAAGATATCAAATATTATTTTGAATTAAAATAACAATTTTTTAAGTGCATAATTTAGTTACTCACTTGTTGACGCTTGTTACTTATTCAGTCATTTGTGACTTTATATTAGTGTTATTTGATAATAAACTAAACCTTAGTTGAAATTATTGATTTTATTGGATTCATCTTATAAAAATAGAATACCTTTAATTATGGGATTACGTCTAACAATGATAGATTGTCCAAATGATACAAATCATATGGTTTTATTTTGTGATTAAATAAATTGTGACAATTCAATACTTACATTTTTAAACAACTAATGCAATAATTAGTTATTATTTTTTTAACATATAACTCTTGTATATCTCACATAATCTAGGAGTAAAAGTATCATGCTTAACATATACTCAAGTACTTAATCACTAGTTCCCACATTTATGAAAATAGGTATTGTTTGTGTAAGCTTAACATGTATATATTTCTAAACTCAAAAAATGTGTTGAATCTTGTGTGTATGACCATAATTTAGTAGAAATTAGGTTTTATTGTTGGACCTTCAAGTGAACATGTTAATCAACCGATACTACCATAGTATACCTTCGATAGTATTTTGGTTGACAATTGATGAAATGACACAAATCGTCAAAATCTAAAATTTTAGGAGCATAAATCATGAGAAAAATTATTTTTAGGCAAAATTCTTAAAACGCAAAAGTTCAAGGAGCTCAAATTGCTTTTAAACTTCCTTCATAGCATATCATTAAATTTATCTACATCATACGTGTCATGTTAGCACTTTATTACTATTTTGACAAAAACTTGATAATAGGACACAAATTGCCAAAATTTAAAAATTGAGGAGTGTGATTCATGAGAAAAAAAACTTGGGAGCAAAATTCATCAAAAAGTAAAACTTTAAAGACACAAAATGCAATTAAGCCTTATAATATTTAATATATCATTTAAAATATTTTTCTACTATATTTCTTAGAATGGATAGGAAATAAGATGTCCACTTGTACTTGTGGGTGATGGATTATAGGATTCATATCAAGGAATGTGTGTAAGGGCTCAAATTTGTAGATTGACCTATGAAGCATGCGGTCTGGATAGCTGCCAAGGTTAAATTTTAAAAATTGACATAATTATAAGAGAAATTAAGCTTAGTGAAGTCTATGAATTACGCAATTTTATTTTGTTAGTTTTACGAGAGATTTTAAAATATGAGTGACTTCAATATTTTTTAATAAGTAAGTATATGTAATAAGTTTTGAGTTTAGTATTTTTTTTTCTATTTCAAATATATTGCACTTTTACTACTTTAATAAGTTTTTTAAAAAAATTATTACGTAAAATATGTTTTAAATTAAATATACAAATTTTATATGTTAAAACTTTCATAATTTATTTTAGATTGCTTGATGTTTATATTTTTATATAATATTTTTTAATATATTTTTTCCTCGTATTTTATTGGCATAAAAGAGAAGAACTTATTATTATTATTAAACATGTAGATTTGTCTGTTTAATCGCGGTTTTGCAATCGAATACAATTTAGTAAAAAGACCATTTATTACATTCATTGAACTTATTCAACCTATTAAAAATGTGAGTTTCGTATAATAAACCTTAACCGTATACCCACCCTAATTAGGGTTGGGATAAGAATAGACTAATTTTTTTTTTTTATTGTTACCTAAAATTACTTTTGTTTTTCAATTCTTTCAAGTGATTACTTGGAAATTTAAATTAAATATTAGATAGTGTAAAGATTTTTAACATTATGAAAGTATGAAACCAATCATGAATTATCGAAATACTTAAAAATTGTATAAGTGTAATTTAATGAATTAGAAGTGTCACGTAGTCAAAAAATGAAAACGGGAACAGAGCCAAAGGAAGGAGAGAACGCGAGGGATTGGACCTTGGTGAGATCAAGAAGATGGAAGGACTTTCGACCGGGAATGGATACTGTTCAAGAGGACAACGGATTGCCAAAGGATAGATGGAACACTAGGAGTGTGTGGGATCGGCAGTGGATACAGTTCAAACAAAAGAGTCCTGGATATGTTTCTTTCTTATTTTCAAATTTTCCAGAGGGCTTTGGAACTGAGGATATGTGGAAAGTTTTTACGAAATGCTGAGGGAAGGTAGCTGATGTGTACGTTCCAAAAAAGAGGGATAAAAGAGGATATCGATTTGGTTTTGTCAGATTCATGGATAATGTTGATCAGTGCTTGCTGGAAAACAGGTTAAGTCAAATTTGGATTGGTACCTACAAACTTCGTGTAAATGTTTCTTGGTATGCGAAAAACAAAGAGAGTGATGATTTAGCAAAAAATAAAAAGAGTGGAATTTTAGTTGGTGATGAATTTGATGATCATTCTCAGCCAACGGGTCAGGGGTGCCAACAAAAGCGGGTAACCAGTATTGTGGAAGGGAAATCATATTTGGATGTTGTTAGAGGACATACAAGGCAGCATGTAAGGAAGGTGTGGAAGCCCAAAGACAGTCATGCTAACAAGAGTGCTGATACATGGAATGGTATGGAATTTCAAGTCCTAGACACTAAAATGGCTTGGTTGAGAAAATTCTATATTGGTCAAGTGCGTCAGGTTGATGGGATATTCACACTTTAGGAAAAGATTATTGCTGAAGGAATCCTATCTATTAAGTTCACTCCAATGGGTGGTGATATGGTGTTAATTCAACCTGATAATGAGAAGAATTGCGAGGAGTTGCTAAAAGAGTTAGATGAGATATTTTCTCTATGGTTTGGCTCAATTCGCCCTTGGAGTCAAGAAGATGTTCCATGTGCATGCTATGTATGGGTTAGATGCTATGGAGTGCCACTTCATGCTTGGAATGAAACTTTTTTTTAGGTCGATTGCTACGACATTTGGGAGGTTTGTGTGTATTGATAGTAGAAGAAAGAATAAGATAGATTGGATGTAGCATGGACGCTGATTCATACTACTTCAGAGGAGATTATTAATACTTGTTTGAAAATTAAGATTAATAATTCTTTATTTTCAATTAACGTTGTTGAAGATCCTTTCATTTTTCCTTGGAGAGTGTTACCTAATAGAAATATTTTAAATTCTCAGTCAGAGGGGTTGAGTGATTGTTCTTTGGACTACTCTAGTAATGATAGTGCTTGGGCTGATTTCTATCGAGATGGAAATGGGGAGAATGATATTTTTGGAATTCAAAATGAGATAGTAGAACTCAATCAGGTAGAGAATCATGGGGAGTTAATTACTCATAATCAAGATTTTGGTTTGGGAGGTAATTATATTTTAAATGAAGATAAATCTGTTTTGGATTTATTGGTTATAAATGCTGAGGCGAATATTCTCCAAGGAGATATATGCGGGACTAATTATGGTGATGGACAATCGGGCTTGGTGGAGATAGCTACAACATCAATTTAGCATGACAAGTGGAGTGGTGAGGTAGGAAGCAAAGTTGGTGCAATGGTTTCTTGTGATAATGTGTTGGCCCATATCCCTTGTATAGTTGATGCAGAGGGAGGCATGCATAATGGTGTGGAGCGTGATTCAATTGGGGCCCATATTCCTGGAGGGAAGGACGTGGTGAATGTTACTAATTTATTGGACCAAAATCTTGTTATGTGGAGCAGCGAGCATGAGTTATTAGATGACCGTTGTGGGAATGATGTGAACGGTGATAAGAGGAGAAGCGACCATGAGAATTTAGAAGGATTTGTGGTGGTCCGTGATACTTTGCTGGCCCATATTCCTTGTGGGGTTGATGACATAACAGGAGGTAAGCCCACTGGTATGGAGAGTAATTCATTTGGGGCCCATATTCTTGGTGGGAAGGACGTGGCGAATGATACCAATTCATTGGCCCAAAATCTTGAGGCTATTGGCAAGGAAAGTGTGAGGTCCATTATGTGTTGTGTTAACCCAAAGGAGGCCCAGAGGTCAGCATGTGCGAAGGTAGGGAGTTTGTCTCTTTCATTGGGCCATATGGTTGATGAAGGTAATGACGTGGGGCTTGATTCAAAAAACAAATGTATTCACCTAGGCCCGATTGGTAATGGAATAATTGGAAGGAGGAGTGATATTTTGGCTGAACCAGAAATTGGCCCTAATGTTAAAGAACCCCTGAATTGTGTTGATGCGATTGGCTCCAATTCATGTTGGGTTGAGCTCTCAGAAGATCATTTATGTGAGGTGCCAATTCAAGTGGTTGATTCAACGTCAAATATCAAATATTTTTGTTCAAAACCAGTGATCCACATTGCGGAGTCTAGAAGGAGGAAGGGTAGACCACGGAAGAAATTAAGTTCACAAGTAAGTGCTTCTAGCCCTGTCAATGACTTACAACATGTTGATAGGTTGCTAAATATGGGCACTGAGAGTATAGCTAATCGTGTTTGGGAGATTGGAAAACAGTTGGGGATAGAAGGGGTGAGCTCAGATTCTGATATCCTTCAAAAATTGCAAAATATGGAAAGTAGGGATCAAGTGGCTGCTGGAAGAGGTAAGATGTAAGATGTTGGGTTGTTGATGTTTTCCTGCTAGGGTGTTGAATTAATATGAATGATAGTTGCTTCTTTAAATACTAGGGGCATAGGGGGAAGGGTGAAAAAGTTGGAGGTAAGGAAGTTGTTATGCTCGGAGGGGGTTGATGTCTTTTTCTTACAAGAAACGAAAAAGGAATTAATTGATGACATGTTCTATGCTTCTTTAACTGGTGGAGTGGATTATGATTAGGTTTCTAAACCTGATGTTGGGTTATTTGGAGGGTTGTTATCTCTTTGGCGAAAGGACAAATTTATAATGACTATTGAGTCTTTTTCTGGGGATCATTTTATTGGTGTGAAAGGGTTGTCGGGGGAAAATAATCTTGAGTGTTCTTTTGTAAACATCTATGCTCCTTGCGATCTGCAAAGGAAAAAAAGAGTTGTGGCGGTGTCTAGTGGAGGTGATGAGGTGTCGTTGGGGTGATTTATGGTGTGTAGAGGTGATTTTAATGCTGTAAGGGTTGAGGGGGAGAGGAGAGGGGTGAGTTCCTACTGGAGAGAAGATGATATGAAGTGCTCTGATGAATTTATTATTGAGTCTGAGTTGGTAGATTTACCGTTAGTAGGGAGAAAATATACATGGTACAAAATAAATGGAAAGTGTATGAGCAGATTAGACAGATTTTTAGTTTCAAATGCTTGGTTGTCTCATTGGCCACATACAACACAATGGGGTCTTAGTAGAGGTGTGTCAGATCATTGTGCTATTTTGTTGAAAAATGAAGATATCAATTGGGGTCCAAAGCCTTTTAGAGTTCTTGATTGCTGGAGGGGTGATGCGAGGTACGCCATATTTGTGAGGTCCCAATGGAAGGAATTAGATGTGGAGGGGAGAGCTGCATTTGTACTAAAGGAGAAACTCAAGCTCTTAAAATGTAGATTGCGTTGGTGGAATCAAGAGACATTTGATTGTTTAGACAGGAAAATAAATGAGGCTCGGAATATTGTTAACATGCTGGATCTTAAGAGTGAAGATTCTAATCTACAAGAAGTTGAAGTTGTGCAAAGAAAGGAGTGGAGAGCTCAGTTGTGTGCATCATTGACTCTTAAGGATAATCTGTTGTTTCAAAAGTCTCGTCTTAATTGGTTGCAAGCAGGAGATGCTAACTCAAAATTTTTCCATGCCTGTATCAATCATAGAAGGTTAAAAAATGAGATTCGAATCTTGAAGGTGGCCATTGAAAGGTATAATGAGCCTTCGACAATAAAAGAGGCAGTCAAGGGCTTTTTTGAAGGTCACTTCTGTGAGTGTTTGCATGCTAGACCTCGACTTCAAGGTATTGACTTTAAAACATTGTTAGAAGAAGATGTTGCAACCTTAATCTTGCCACTTTCTAATGAAGAAGTTAAGAATGCAGTGTCGGATTATGAGGGATCCAAAAGTCCAGGACCTGATGGATTTAATTTCACTTTTATTAAGGATTTTTGGGATGATATTAAAGCTGATTTTTTTTGGCTTTTTTACATGAGTTTCATGCTAATGGAAAATTAGTTAAAGGCTCCAACAACTCTTTTGTGGTTCTTGTGCCTAAAACTGATAATCCTCAAAAAGTGGAGGAATACCGACCTATTTCCTTAATTGGATGTATGTATAAGGTGTTGGCGAAAGTACTGGCAAATAGAATGAAGAAAGTCATTGGGAAAGTTATTTATGAGAGTCAATCATCATTTTTCAAAGGACGGCTAATTCTTGATAGCGTCTTGATTGCCAATGAAATTCTAGAAGAGGCAAAAAGAAAGAAAAAACAATGCTTGTTATTTAAGGTTGATTTTGAGAAGGCTTATGATTCTGTCAATTGGGAGTATATTTTTTTTGTTATGGAAAAAATGAGGTTTCCAATTTCATGGAGGAGGTGGATAGCAGAGTGTTTAGCCACTGCTAGAGTGTCTGTTCTTGTGAATGGAAGTCCATCTAGTGAATTTGGAGTTGGTAGAGGGTTGAGACAAGGAGACCCACTAGCTCTTTTTCTTTATTTGATTACTGTAGAAGGGTTGTCTTCTTTGATGTCTAAAGCAGTGCAGGAATATGTGTTTACAGGCTATATGGTTGGTGGGGATGTAGTGCCAGTATCACATCTACAGTATGCTGATGATACCATCCTAGTGGGCGATGCTACTCTGAGTAATGGTTGGGCTATTAAAGTTATTCTACAACTGTTTGAGTTAGTAGCTGGTCTCAAGGTTAATTTCTTCAAAAGTCAGCTCTTGGGTGTTAACGTTGACCAGGTTTGGGTGCAGTCTTTGGCTCAGTTTCTAAATTGCAAAGTTGGGTCTTTTCCGTGCTCTTACCTAGGATTACCACTTGGTGTTAATCCCGCTCGCTTGACGACCTGGCAGCCCGTGGTGCGGAAGGTGGAAAAAAGTTATCTAAATGGAAGAGCAAATTATTGTCCTTCGGTGGTAGGCTTGTCCTCTTGAAATCCGTGCTCCACTCCATCTAGATCTATTTTCTTTCCTCATTTAAGGCTCCCAAAGGAATCATTTCACATCTTGAATCTCTGTTCTCAAATTTTCTTTAGGGAGGGGATGATGAACATAGGAAATTAGTTTGAGTCTCTTGGTCTGATGTGTGTCGAGAAAAACAATATGGGGGACTAGGTTTGAGAGATTTGAGAGCTTTCCATTTTGCTCTATTAGGGAAGTGGAGGTGGCGTCTATTAGTTGAGAGAGATAGGTTGTGGAATAAAGTGTTAACATCTTTATATGGAGTGCCATCCTTGACTTCGGAAGGTAGAAGGGGTAGTGTGTCCAGGTGGTGGTTAGATCTGTGGAGTATTGATGTGTGTGATGGTATCTCTTGGGATTGGTTTTCTATGATGTGTGTAAGAGTTTTGGGTAATGGGCGAAACACTTCTTTTTGGAAGGATTCTTGGTGTACTACAACTCCTTTTTGTGTTCGATATGGTAGGCTCTTTTCTATTACTATCAACTCGGAGGCAACCATGGAGGACATGTGCTTTGGCATAGGGGGTGGTGTTGAGTGGAATTGGAGGTGGAGAAAACCTTTATTTTAGTGGGAATTGGAACAATTGGATCTATTAGTTTCTAATCTTCGTGGTTTTCAGGTTCAAGAGTATACTCATGATTCTTGGAGATGGAAAGATGATTTAGATGGCAAGTATTCTGTCAAGTCAGCTTATCATGTTATTGTCAATGATTCTCTTTTTGCTGAAATACCATTACACAGGTTTATTTGGTGTCGTTTGGTGCCCTATAAGGTCTCTTGTTTTGTTTGGAGGGTATTGTTAGATAGATTCCCCTCAAAATTTAATCTTATTAAGCGACATGTTCTTATTTATTCGGATAGTTCCTATGTATGGTGTCAATATAGGATGGAGACTTCTTCTCACCTATTCTTTGAGTGCTCTTTTGCATATCATGTTTGGATGCTTTCCTTGGAATGGTGTGGCTTCACTTCTGTGATGTCCAATAACTTCATTGCTCATTTTGATCAATTTCTTAGGTTGCCTCTCTATCCTTCCAAAATGAGGTATAGATGGGCTATGATATGGTTGACTGTAATCTGGAGTATCTGGCTAACAAGAAATGCTCTTATTTTTTTTTCTGACAAGGTGCTATCTACTTTAGATGTGCTTGAAATGGTAAAACTGCACACTTGGAAATGGTTAAAAGCGAGAGATAATTCTTTTTCACACTCATTTTCTTCTTGGGCTGAGTCACCTTTCGTATGCCTTAATTTTTATTAAGTGATTTTGTTGGTGATTATTGTTATCTGGGTGTGCGATTCTGACTTAGTTGAGGCAATGCTTTTGACAATGGTGATTGGTTTCACTTTGTAGTTGATAGTTTTTTTTGGATTGCTAGTTTGGTTGTTCCACCTATTGGTATAAGATTTTTTATTGTATGATGTTTGCAAATTGATTTTAAAAGGTATGTAGTTATTGTGTTGTTTTCTTTAAACACCTATTGATGTCAGAGGTCCACTACTTACTTTGGTTATGTTGTGCATATGGGTTGGAGTACCCCCTTGTATTCCTCTTATTTAATTCAATTTTGCTTAGTAAAAAAAAAATGAATTAGAAGTGTTAAGATTTACATGAATAAGTATTGAAATTAAACTTTTGATTACATGTGTGATGTGATTGTTGGTGAAAAGCTGGAAAGAAAGCCAAAACAAAGAGACACAAACTAAACCAGAATAGTAAGTAACTACAATCAAGTTGAGAACAACATGTTATAGTTCATGACAAAATTTCCCCCACTTCTTATTTCTACTTTAGTTTAAATGGTGAAAGTTAATTACAACCTGGTTTGTTAATCGTTGCAAAATTAATTATCATATTTTTCAATGCAAAACATACACATAATAGATTGTAGCAAGGACGCAACAAGCCTATAAATTAAATAATTAATAGTCAACCCTCAAAATTGATGGTTGAAGTAAAAAAAAAAAATCCTTTCCTCATACTTCCACCAAGTCAAACGAAAAGTAGCTTATAGTTCTCAGCACAATAATAAAAAAAATAAAATTATAAAAAAAGAATAGAAAATTTCCTATAAGGTGAATAAAATTGTATCCAAACATATTCATGTTTCTACAACAAACTTGTTGTAATTAGATACAAATAAACTGAATATGTGGATAATACTTGAATACGATTTTGATGATTAAATGCTCTATTTGATTGGATATGTGTACAAGGTACGAGTAAAATTTGATTTATTAAATTAAATATGAAGATGAAAATGAGTATACATTTATCTGCTAAGTATTCATACCTATTCTCACTTTAAATTTCTATAAATTTAATTTAATTTTTTTAATTTACTTGAGAGTTATGTAATTCTTATTCTATTTTAAATTTATGTCAAGTAAAACTTAAATAATGTAATTTTGTAATTATTATTCTATGTTAAAATTTTAATTTATATATATATATATAATTAATTTTTAAACAAATACAAATATATACCTAATGAAGATAAAGATGAGATACAACTTTTATATCATTAAATAAAATCATGATAGATATGACGTGCAAACTCAAAATTAGAGACAAATATTAAATTTTACACCGACCACATTTTCATCTCTATGTCTAAGCTTCACATGCATAGACAACTTTAGCACAACCAACACAAACAACTCGGTATCTAAAGGAATATGCAAAAAATTGCTTGATCAAGTAAAATAAATAGTATTACAAGAAGAAGGACACTCAACTTCAACCACTAATATTTTTAAATAATGTGTGTTAATAATATTCAAAAAAATGTTAGAATAATATTTTTGAAACAACTAAAAATTCTTTATAGACATAGAAAATATTAAAGTTATCTTGCTAAAATGAGTTAAAACTTTTTTGTATTTGGAAGGGAACCTCCCAAACCATGGATACCCTTCTGTTGTTGAAGGAGAGCTTTGGTGGAGTCCTCCTCTTCTTCTTCCTTTTCCAATGAATAAAATTAGATTTTTTTTTTTAATGTAATCTCATAGCATCTCAAGAAGCAATTAAGCCTTTTTGTTTTTAACGAGGAAACTATATATTAGGAAGGGTTGTTACAAAACGGTTCCTCCATGATCCTAAAATGAAGCACGTAACTGAGATTGTCCCAAGAAACAAAAAAAAAAAAGAGTTGACGTGGCCATTCATTCCTTAACCAAGCACAGAGGAAGAAAGAAAGGAGCGAAACGAGTTCTGAAGAAACCCAAAGCCAAAGTGTGTCTCTCTCTAAACCATGTCCATGGCTCTCGTGACTCGAAGCCGGACCACGTGGCGCCTCCCTCACCGGATAGTTTCGGCGTCGCTCCACAGCGCTTCCTCCGGCCACGGCACCGCTCCCACTTCCTACTGTGCGCCGCCGCCGCCGCCGGCGTATTCATCCCCCGCGGGCATCTCGAAGCCGGCGGAGTTCGTGATCTCGAAGGTGGACGCCCTCATGAACTGGGCCCGCAGGGGGTCCATCTGGCCCATGACGTTTGGGCTGGCCTGCTGCGCCGTGGAGATGATGCACACGGGCGCTGCCCGCTACGATCTGGACCGCTTTGGAATCATCTTCAGGCCCAGCCCACGCCAGTCCGATTGCATGATCGTTGCTGGCACTCTCACCAACAAGATGGCCCCTGCTCTTCGCAAGTTTGTTCCTCCTTTCTCTCCATGCTTCCCACTAGCAGTTATTATTTTTTACTCGTCATTATTTTTTTATTTCTGATAAAATTTACTTTATTTTTTTTATTATGTCAACTAATTAAAAGTCTCTTCAATTAATGGATGATAGTGCCTCAATATTACTACCTCCATTGTTATACTTCATTCACTACATTTTATGATAATTAAATGATTTCGTAACATTATATTAAAAAGTATAATATTATTGATTTTAAAATATTTTTCAAATGTTTAAATCATAATTATTGTAAAACTTATAAAAAAAATAAATATATAATTAATCAAGACCGATGATAGTTATATTTAATGAAAATATTTAAAAATTAAAAAACAATTTTTTCAACTAATAACCATGACTTATAGATGTGGTGACACATTCACTTTCCATTGAGTAGATAGATAACTTGCTTATAGACTCTTAATAAATCAATGTATAAAAAGAAATTATCAGTTAATACATTTAAAAATAGATCTATCTTTCTTAAAATTAAGTGAAAAAATAATAATAAAAATCTTGTTTGTATTTCATATGTGAGAATAGAAATAGTATAAAAGAAAATATGGAGTTTGATTTCATAGATAAAAGAAAATCTTATATATTGGTGCATGTAGGGTTTATGATCAAATGCCTGAACCAAGGTGGGTGATCTCAATGGGAAGTTGTGCCAATGGAGGTGGATACTATCACTATTCTTATGCTGTTGTTAGAGGATGTGACAGGATCGTTCCTGTTGACATATATATTCCAGGGTGTCCTCCAACTGCTGAGGCTTTACTCTATGGCCTCCTCCAGCTGCAGAAGAAGATCAATAGGCGCAAAGACTTCCTCATGTGGTGGACCAAGTGAAGTCCATCAAATTTATTTCTTGCATGGCTAATTAAGCTATATATGTGTGTTATAATAAGCAGCATTTGGTAATAATAATAATATTTTTTTTTATGGAAATTTTCTGAATTTCTGATGTATGTATGCTGATGTATAAACCTATGGAATAAATGAGACATTTCATGTTTAACTCATAAATTAACTGTTTTCATTTTGAACAATTTTCTACTTACTTATCACCTTATACATGACCACTGACACATTGAATGAATGAATTTTCTATGGAATGAATATTTTTGGTGATATATATGGGGACTGGGAAGTATATATATATATATCTTTTTCTTATTTGAAGAGGTATACGATAAGACGCACTTGAGCCGATGTTGTAAATGCAAGTGTGTAAAATCTTACTTTTTTTCTATCATTTTACATATTTATATTTATTAACATATATTATTTTTACTTTTTAGCACTATTAATTATTGTGACATTATTCAAAACTTTTATATATATTCTTAATTTCTCATGTTTGTTTGTTTGTTTTTCATCATTTTCTTTTAAAGATTATCTACACCATTCTTAAAATTTTAGAAATTTTTATATAAAAATATTAAAAAATATATAATATTACTTTAATAGTTGAAAATAAGTAGAGTTGAATTAAAATCAATTCAATTTGACTCGACTCAATAATATTTGACTTAATTTAAATTATTATTTTATATATTTATCTTATTTGCATTTATTTTATAACATATATTCTTTACATATATTTTTACTTAACAATTCCATTAATTAAGGAGACATTATTCTTAAGCTTTTATATATACTAGAGGGGTAGAGGCACGAAATAAAATATTAGAAAGTTATGTATAATTATTTAAGAAAGTTTTAAGATTTTTTTATATATCTGGAGGTATAATGGTCCATTAAAAAATGGAGACCAAAAAACGGTTATATCTCCTATATTTCCTTTATAATAGTTATAGATTATAGATTATAGATTATATATATATATATATATATATATATATATATATAAATATATATTATTTAAGAGTAAATGGAGAGGTTGGGAACCTTATATCTAAAATTTAATTTGAATGAAAATGGAAAGTACTACTATTGTGATGAATTGGAATGCATATTCGATTTGCCATTAACAGCAAGGGTTTGCTTTGCTCCATCCTCTTTCAACTGTCAATAATTTTTCTGTTTTAAATTATGTCTTATTTTTATTGTAAAACCAACAAAAGTTTTAAATTGGATAACCATCAATAACAGTTACATGGAGGTTGTTTTTTAAAGTGGAGAACAAAACCTTTGTATTTCTTTTATCTATAGTTAAGTCATAAATAAGTTTAGATTGATTTTTTTTAAAATGAGTAAACATGATTTAGATTAAAAAATGACTAAACGTAATAAATTGTAGATTTTTTAATAAATTTTTTTTGGAAAAAAACTCAAAAGAAATCAAATTTCCAAATAAAAATTATATAAATTTAGTTATTTGAATTTTTGTAATTAAAAAACCCATAAAAATTATATAAATTTCAAAATTCAAAATTAGGCTAATTTTAAAATTTAATTTATAATAAAATATGATTATATATTTAAATGTTTAAAAATGAATTTGAAAATTATTGAAACGATAATTTATATTTATGTTGTTTTATATAAAAGAAATGAATTTAAAAAATAGGGATATCTTAAATTTAGATGTTTAATAAGTTGAATAAATTTTAAATTCATTGTAAAAATATAAAAAATCATTGTAAAAACTAAAATTAAATAACTTAGTTAAAAAAGACTATAGTTAATAATTTAATGTAGAATTTATTTAAAAAAAAATATTGTTGAAAAAATCTGAAAAGAAATAATAAAACAAAATCCGTTGAAATCGCAAATCTAACTACAAATAAAAAAAAAATCTGGAAACAAATAATATCACAAAACAAAAAACTTTGAAACCGCAATTGAATCTTTTTGTTGTTTTGGACATGTCTCCATGGTACAAAACTTTTATAAGTCGCACAATCACATGTTATTTAAAGAAAGAAGAAAAGGAAGGGAAAAAAAAAACCAAACAGTATCGGATGTCGTCTTTTAAATTTATTACACAGTTTTAAATCTGTATGTCTTCAAAACTAATTTGATTCATTAAAATAATAAATTGATGCAAAATAATCTACGTATATGATAAACACTCAGTGTTAGAAAAAATTAAAAATGGAATGTTACTTTACAATAAGCAACATTGAAAATTAAAGGAAACAAAATATAAAGGAAATAAACACTCGATGTTGAAAAAATGGAATGCTACTTTACAATTAGCAACAATAAAAATTAAAGGAAACAAAATATAAAGGAAATGTACCGTAAAATGCAGTATAGATTTTGCAGTGATATGAAGTTGGTTTAACAAAAAAGAGAGGAAGTAAGAAAGACGAGATTGTGAGAATGAAACTAATAAATACAGTTGATTAGATGTATGCGGTTAAAATGAGTAAAAGTGGCGGTTACTTAAATAATATGTGGTTAAAAAAGTGTTTGGTGAAGAATAAAAGATTTCAAAATTATATATAGAGACAAAATAATTGATTATATTATTAAGGGTAAAAAGATCATAAATAAAAGTGGAGACTAAATGACAGTTATCTATATTTATATCTCTTTTATATAATGTTATATATATATATATATATATATATATATTTTGTTAATTTCATAGTTTGTTATGTTTATTTCTTTACATCGTTGTTAAAGTTTAAAAAGATTATATAAATTAATTTTTATATGAAGATACTAAGAAAAATATAGTCCTATTTTGAGAATTGGTAATGAGTTGATTCAATTTCAACGTGAACAATTTTTTTATAGTTAAAATTCAAATTGATTCAAGTTCACAAGTAATTCAGTTCTATTTATTAACTCGAATCACATAAATTAATAGATATTTTTTAATCTTATATATTTCAAAATTTTAATTTATTAATAAGTTTTAGATAAAATATTAATTTTTTTTGAAAAGATAAAATTGAATTTATTCTATTAACTTTATAAGGCATGATTCTAAAAAATATATAATTACAATCAAAGTCTGGATTAATAAAAATTACTTGACCTAGCATAAAATAATAAAAAAAAAACTCAATTTATAACCATGAAACTCTAATATCTATATTTTTTACATTATTATTAACTTATAATTAAATTTTAAAATTTAAATAAATTAAATATAAAGCTAATTATATAAAATTATATATTTATATATCAAGTTGATTCATAAATTAGACAAGACAAACTATATACAATTCAAATTCAACTTATTTATTTATTAAATTTAATTTTTAGCTTAAATTTAACTCATTTAATTTATGAATCAAATTCAATAAGATATTATCAAATGAAATTTTAAACTATTTACTAGTTGATTTAGTTCATGTGCATGTAAAAATACCTATAATTAGTTAGTGGTCATTACTTCTATATTATACATGTTTTGGCATCACCTATGTTATTGCTTAATGGTGTACAAACATGTGTATATATTTAACACATCATTTAATACATTATATAATTTTATTTACTTGTTAATATTGTAAATATATAAGTCTCTTCAATATATTAATAACTTTTTAAATTATTATCTTAATCTTTTTTTTCTTCGAAATGTTATATTTTTTCTTTTGAATTTATATACAAGTTATATAATGTTTTTACAATCAAATTTTTTAAATAACTATTTCTTTTTAACTTTTAAAATATCAAACAAAATATAAATTCTTAAATTATTTTAATTTTTATATTTTAATTAAACAACATAAAATAATATATAAATATATATTAATATCTAAACTAACTATTAAGAATATAAATAAGTATGACTAAATTACAAATATGAACACACTCAAATCGCCCAAAAAGTTCATATTGGATTTTCTTAATATTCGGTTCAAATTTAACCCAACTCGATATTATATGCGAGGTAAAGAGTTGTGTTTGTGACTTATAACTTGACTTGATCCAATAATAATAATAGTAGTAGTATTTAGATAATCATTTGTTATTAAAGACAATACTTGTTGTCACTTTTACTTATTAATAACAAATTATATATTTTTGGCTTAATGGTATTGTAATAATACAATTATTTATTTAAACTTTATTTTGTATTAATTAATTTTAGTTGTTTGAGATGATAATAATGCAACAAATTAACATTTATTTTAGAATTTAGTCTATATCATTGTTTACTTCATACATTAATTACATTATAACCATAACGACTAACAAGATATCAAAATAATTTACATTTATTTTAAAATATTTAAATTTTAAAAAAATAATTTTAATTATATTGATTTCATTGATTTAACCCAAACCAACCTATTTGTGATTGAGTTGAGTTAGATTGGATTTAAAAAGAAATACACAAAACTAATCCAATTCAAACAATTAAATTTTGATTAATTTAAGTAATAGATCCATTCAAATCCAACCCAACCTAATCCACTTACACTCTTACTAAATATCAATACACTAAGTGTAATATATATATATATATATATATATATATATATATATATATATATATATATATATATATATATATATATATATATATATATATATATATATATATATATATATGAGGGAGGTTATAATTACACCGATGTAACTTTTACTAAGTATTACATCGTTTAATAACTTTATATTAATTGTGAATTTTGTAAATCCAACCGTTAGATTGAAAGTTCATATCTCTTAAATCATATATACAAAATTATATATATATATATATATATATATATATATATATATATATATTTTGATAAGCTAAAAGAAATGTATTAAGAAGGCACTAGGGGTGCCAAACCCAAATACAAGAATGTTGAGAAATAAGAAAGAAGTTACAAATAGTCTTATACTACTCCAAAATTATATGTTCCTATCATGAGTAATACAAATTTCTGTTGCGATGTATTGAAAAACATGTCTCCCACATGACCCATTGCATGTTGATAATGACATTTGATGTGTCCTACTGCAATCATTGAGTGATGAATTACACTGAAGCCCATAGAGTCTGTCATCCATGTGTCCACTTTCTATTATCCTGAAAATGTTGCAACTCAAACTGCAAGGCAATATAACCCCTTACTTCCCACAAAAGATTACCAAAAGAATTCCAACCTGTTTACAAATTACAGTGCTAGGATACACACTTGATACAAGAAATAGGATCCATAAGCCAATTAACATACAATAATTGATCTCTCTTCAAATCCACACTCAACCATTTCCAAGATCGATATTTAATGGCCTAAAAAATTTCCATTATATCCAGCATCCCATTATTAAAAACAATACGGTTCCTATGAAGCCATAAACTCCATATAACAGAAATCCAAATAGTTGTGAATATCCTTCCCTGCTTCTTCCCAAGTACAAAATTTTATATTAATCCAAGATGATTTGATACTTCATTTTTATAAAACAAAATTAACGTAATATATTCATTTCAAAATACACTAAAATATGAACACTTTGATTACCTTCAAGTTGTTATTCAATTTTAACAAAATTTGATATACACGTATAAAGTGATATGAACTTTAAATATAGTACTTCATTTCATTAATTCAAATTGACAGATAATCATAAAATCATTTTATACATTGATTCAAATTAATGAAACGAAGTACCAATGATTTTCAAATTTTCTAAAAATTTGCAGATTTGATCTATGTATTAAAATCTTTAAATTGAACAGTTGGATCGTTGAAATTTAATGTAGAACATGAGTTATTAAACTTCTAGAATAAAAATAACCCTTTTTTATATATATATATATATATATATATATATATATATTATTAGTATCTGGATGTCATTAATACGAAGGTACTAAACATGTTATATACCTATCAATTAACTAATTTATTGAATCATCTCTCAATGTGCACGCGGAATTGCATTTATTGGGAAGCTCAAAGGAATTAACGTCAAGTGCACAGTGGCGAATCCTCTTCCAAGTTCCAATAATCCGCATGCCCTAACAATATATATAATACAGAATGAACAACAGCAGTTGCATTGCAGCTACTAGCTAACATTAACTTCTATCTTCTTCTTTTTTTCTCTAATTTCCAATAACATCAACTTCTAGCTTCTTTTTCTCTGATTTCCAATGGCCGAGGAATCACAATCTTCAGAGGACAGTGACCCAAAGTTCTCCCTCAAACGAGAACGTGAAGATGAGGAAGAGACCATGAACAACAACCCCACAAAACAATATTTGATTTGTTTAAACTTCTTGTCCAAAGAAGACGCTCTTTTGGTACACAACTTTCTCTCTTCTCACCCTGAGGCCTATTTGCGCGATGAAGCTCTTTCTCTCAAGACAAAGGGTTTCGCCTATAGCCGCCTCGCCGAGCTTTTGCGACTTCTCCATCACCACACAGTGTTGGAACTCTTGGACTCAAGAAGCTTCAGGGTTTCAGAGTTGCTGCATGATCTTCGACTCTTCTCTTTCAAGGGCTCGTGGTTGGATTCCCTTGAACACCATTTTGCTTCCTCATTGTCCTCCCAGCTTGACAACATTTCATTTCGCTTTCTGCGAAAGCTGGTGAACTCTGAAGATCGCTTGAGCGAGGATGTTGAGACTTTGCGTTCCAAGGTGGACTCGTTGAGGCTCCAAATGGAAAGGTGCGAGGTTGAGCTTGTGCATGTTCGTGAGAAGAAGAAGGCAGTTTTGGAAGCAAGAGCTGCTTTAGACTTTCCTTTCACTTTTTAGTTTTGATAAGTTAATGATGCTATTTTTGTTTCAAATGCTCATAACACTTTTTTATCATAACACTTTTTTATGTTCTGTTGGACTGGTTTGGAGGTTTTTTGGATTATTGTTTGTACTTTTTTGGGTGGAGGGTGTGTTTTAATTTTCTGATTTTGAGAATTTAGCTGGTTTTAATATCTATTAGAGAAATATTAATATATATTTATTTACTAATCAATTACATGTTTTCTCTTAATTTTCTTTGGGTGACATTGGATTTTGTTAACCATTCTTGAGAGTTTCAGATATTAAAAGGAAAGGGAAGAGAGTAAAGAAACAACAAGAGACAATTTAGTGTGGTAGTAGTAAAATATTCTATTGAAAATAAATCATCAATTTTTTTTTATATATAAAGTTATTGAAGAGTATAATAGTTTAAATTAATTGATTAAAATTAAAAATAACTAATAATTTAAGAAACTATTATATTATTCAATAACTTTGTAAAAAAATGAGTTTTATTAATCTAATTATTAAATTGAAAGTTTCCTTTACTTAAATTATATATACAAAATTTTATATTAATTTAAAATTATTTAATACCACACACACATATATATAAATTAATGTAATATATATATATATATATATATATATATATATATGTTTCAAAATATACTAAAATACAAATAACTTGATTATTTTTTTACTATTTAATTTTAACAAAATTTGACAAACATAGTTAAGGTAATATAAAGTTGTAATTAATTCAACAATTGAATTGACACATTTTTTTATACATAAAGCTATTAAACGGTGTAATAGTTGGTAAACATTATATCAGTGTCGTCTGATCTCTCTCCTATATATACAATAAATTATTATATAAGAGATTGTTAACATACTCTTACGTTAATTTTAATTGAAGTACATTAGCAACCTATACAAAAGCTTTTGGACCAAAAAATCAATTAACTTTTTTCTTTAATAAACTTACTTGAAGGATATTATAGTAATTTATTATTTATTTATTTTCAAATAAAAAATTTATTTACCCACTTATTTCCTTTCTTCCTCCATTCATTTCTCTCTCATTTTTCGAAGTGACTGTTTTTCTTCCATTTATGGAGATGAGAGAGAAAGAATTAATGAGAAAGATAAATAGATAAGTAATGAAAAGGAGAGAGAGGACGAGTTGGCACGAGAGAAAAATGAGTTGATAAGAGAGAGAAATAAGTGAGTGATGAAGAGGGAAAGATAAAGAGCGAATAAGAAAGAGATGATTTTTTTTAAGAAACAAGTAATAAATTGATATAGTATCTCTCAATTAAGTTTATTAAAATAAAAGAGTTGATTAATTTTTTAGTCCAAAAATTTTGTGTAAGTTGTTAATATACTTCAACTAAAATTAAGGTAAAAATATGTTAGCAATCTCACTCTATATTAAATATATAACATTACATAAAGTTTTTAAAAAGTTCTCTCTACACATTTTTGCTTTCCTATTTTTTATCTCAATGTGAGTTCTTGGGTTATTCCTAAAAAAGATTGTATTGTTCCTCCAATAACTATTAAAAAATAACTTTAGAGACTTGCGCATAAGGAAAATAACTTCTTGAAAACAATGTTATCACACGCTTTAAACTACTAATGTATGTGATTATTCAAGTTCATGAATTGAAAATGGATAATAGTTTATGATTGATAATTTGATAGGGAAGATGAATAATTTGTACAACACTTTTCACTCCCATTTACCAAAACTATCTAAAACCACTTATATATTCTTTCTATTAGAGGTGGGTGCAAATATGATCCGATGAATTCAATTCAATTCAAACTAGAAAATCATATTGGATTAAACTATTGGATCGGTTTAAATTTGAAAACTAAAATTTCAATCAGTTCGTTTATGATATCGATTTTTGTTTTCTAAAAAATGAACCAAACGGATCTATCCAATTAGATTAATATTTTTGTTAGACTTAAATATTTTTTAATCCATTAAATTTATGATAAATTTATTTTTGGTCTACCAAAAGTTTAACTATTTTTTTAGTTATATAATTTTTAAAAATTTTGTTTTAATCCTTTAAATTACTAATAACATATTTAAAAATGATAAATTTAAATCATTATACAATATCAATTGAGTTTAATGTCATGTTTTCACTAATAGAGACTGTTCTTACCGGAGATCTGCTGTGGAGATGATCCGCCAAGTAAGATTGGTGAGCCTCCTTTACTGGTACGTCGGTGTTCCAAGATGGGGGTGGTACCTGCAAAAGAGACTCCGATGCTAAAATTAGGGTTTGTATGAGTGTGAGTCTCGTATAAATAATGCACGTACCTTGGTGTGAATTAGGGTTGTGTTGGGCCTTGGGCCCGAGATCAGTTATGATCTGATTAGATAGCAGATCTCGCCTGGACCAAGATCGCCTAGCGCATGTCCGAGGTCATCCTGCACTGTGATACCGAGCTCGAGCTCGGCATGGCAGTACGGATAGTACATTAGCCCCCCGAGCTCTGAAGACTGTAGGTCGAGGAGTTAAGATCGAGCTCATTAAGTGGCCGTGACCCTTCGCGTACGCCTGCCTGTCGAGATGCCACGTGTCGCAATTGTTGCCTCGTTTTTGAAAACGTGCAGGTGGCGCGTGAGTGAGGGTGACAGTTATGCAATTATGACTGGTGCTCGTCATAATGGGAGTCATTAAGTGTGTCGCCAGTTACGCCCCCTGGCTGACACGTGTTGTGGCTGTTTGGATTTTGGAAAACCCCCCTTTTCTCTCTCTCGCGCCTCTTCCCCTTTCACTTTACTCTTTTCGTTTTCTTTCTCCTTTAGCTTCTTACGCAAGCTGCTTCCTGCACTTTCGCTTCCGTTCAGTCTCCGTCGCTGTTTCTGACAACTGGGTTTCGCCTCTTCTTATTCACTCTTTCTTTTGTCAAAGGGGTACCAGGTACTTCGATTTCTCTGTTCTCTCTCCTTTCTCCAATCTTCTCCTTCTTTGAGTCTTTCTTATTTTCTCTATGGCTGGAGAAAGTGGTGCTGGATCCTCCGCGCCTGCCAAGGGCAAAGGTAAGGCGTGGGGCAAGGCGGTGGCTACCGGAACAGCCGCCGCCGAGAAAAAGAAGGTGGTGAACCCGCCTAAGGACCTTGTTCCAGGCATTCCTGGCTACGATTGGGTTCGGCGCGAGATGGGGGAGGCCCAAAGTGTTTTTCGGTCCTTTCTTGAGGTCAATGCGATTTGAAAATCGCACAGAGTTTGTGACCCTTCCGTCTCTCGACTGATCCGGCTTGAACCTTGTCGGGCCGGTGAAGGCGTGTACATGGGGAAGTCTACTGACCCTCCCCATTTCTATGTCTACCAATGCTTCTTTAGGGATTTAGGTGTTTGCCTTCCCTTTACTCAATTCGAGTGTGATTTCTTGAATTTTATCAACTCGGCTCCTTGCCAGTTGCACCCAAACAGTTGGGGTTTTTTGAGGGCTTTTCAAGTCCTGTGTTCCGCTCTAGGTATAGAGGTGTCCCTTCCCGTCTTTCTTCATTTTTACCAGCTGAAGATAGGCGTTCCGCCTTATGGCGTTCTGTCTCTGAGTGGGAGTAGGGATGGGGGTTTATTCACTCTTTACTCCTAGTCATACAAAAATTTTAAACAAGAGTTTTTCTGGGTTGCCCTTGTGGATGTCGACCCGTTGGAGGATGGGGCGTTCTACTTCGGCGGGTTGCCGAGGTTCCCCTTCTATTGGTGCCCCAAACCGTCTAGGTTTCACGGGGTGAGCCAATTGAAATTGACGGCTTCGGAGACGGCCGCCGTTGAGAACCTTGTCGCGCTTCCTCGCCCGCTGGATTGCAAGCTTGTCCTGTCACTTGCGAATTCGGCGTACAAAGAGAGGGGCCTGAAGAGTGAGTATCTCGTCCTCTTTAGATTGTTAGGGTTTGTGAAACCTTCTTTTGCTGATGTGTTTTATTTTTTGTACTTGTAGGCATAATGGGCAGGAGCAAGTGGCGTGAACTGAAGCACCGCTACAACGTTGCCAAGATAGAGGTTCCCGAGCCTCAAGAGGAGGAGATTTCCCCCTGAAGATCAACCGAAAAAGAAAGAGGGGCGAGAAAGAGGTCGGGGGGACCTCTGCCCCTCGTGGGACGGAGAAGGTGACCTCCAAGGCTGCTGATGCCGGCGCATTCGACCTTACTGGGAGCCCTCCGCCCGGGGAGGCTCCCCAAGTGGCTGCTGCGGAGACTGCTGAGCGAGTTGCTCCCTCTGCCGAGGTAAGTGTCTTGTTTTCTTCAACTTTTCTTCTATGCTGGTTTTGCTTGGTTTATTGAGGTATCGCTCTTTGCAGGCAGGGATAACTGCCGAGGTGGGGGCCTAGGTTGTTGAGCAAGTCGCCCAGGCCGCCGTGGTGAGTACCTCGCTTTTTGTTTTTCCCTCTATCTTGTAGGTTGTTCTTTTTGTTTCTTGACATGGGGTCGGTTTTTGCAGGCAGGGGACGCGGCCGAGACTCCGGTGCCCCCGAGGTCGGAGGTGCCAGACGTGGACCCTCCCGTTGCCAAGCAGGAGACGCCTGTTTCTGCCTCTGTCGAGGCTCGCGGCAAGGGGCCGAGTATCGAGGTCCCCACCGCTATGCCTGCAGCTTCGGCGGTGCCGTCTAGTTCATCGCAGGGGGCTTCCCGGAGCCAATACTTAGCTCATTGCTTCAGGAAGGGCCGCATGCAGGTGCGATTGGACCACGTGAGCGCCTCAGCTGACATGAACTCATTGTGGAGCACGGGGGTGACTGCCGAGAAGTTCTTCCCGTAGGGCTCGATGAGCTCGGACGACCAGGGGCTGATAGACGAGGTCGGACCCGTGGAAGGCTTTGACGCCGCCCAGGTCTTTCTGCAGAGGACTATGGCGATTGTGGACCACTAGAAGCATAAGTGGTCCAAACAGCAGGAGGACCTGGTTAGGCTGAGGAACCGAGTTCAACCTTTGAGGGACGAGAACAAGGTCCTGAAGGAGGAGAACAAGGTTCTGAGTGCCGCCCTTGGCGAGGCAAAAATGCAGGGGGCCGAGCTTCAAGCAACAAGGGGAGATCTCGCCAAGGTTCAGAAATCATTGGAGATCGCACTGCGCTCCAACGAGAATTATGCCTCCCAGGTGAGTGAGCTGCAGGGGCTCGTCGCCTCGTCTCGAGGTCGGGTGCGTCTTTTGGAAGATGAGGTGACGTCTTCCCGGGCCAGGTTCGCTCTTTGGAGGATGAAGTGACATTTCTGAAGAGCGAGCTGGTGGTGGCGGCTGAGGAGCGTCTATGCGACGAGGTCATCCTTGGTGACAGAGAAGAGGAGATTGCCGCCTTGAGAGTAGACCTTTTGAAGCTAGAGGCAGAGAAGGCGGCGCTGGAGAAGAAGCTTGAGGAGACCGAGCGCTCCATTGTGGTTGAGCATAAGAGGGGTTTCCTCAAGGCCACTCGCCAGGCCAGGCTCCTCGCGCCCGGATTCGACTTCTCCGCCATGCACGTGGAGAAGGTTGTCCGCTTCGGGAAACTGGTAAAGGAGGATGACGTCGAGGACAGCTCCAGCGAGAATGCCTCTGTGTAGGCTAAATTTTTAATAGCCTAGTTTAGTTTTCTTTTTCTGCTTTATTTTCCTTGTTGAATTCAAGTGTGGAACTTTGGAAACATTGCTGTATATATGTGTATTTTTTGTCTATTTGCCGTTGCACTTTTCTTTGCCTTTGCGTTTAGGCTTGGTTTTTTTTTTTTTTGCGTGTTTTGAGACACAAGTTCAATGTCTGTTGTGTACTTTTATACTTTGTGGTATTCGACCTTGAGTTGATCATGTCGGGGTTCGAATTCGACCTCGGGTTTTCGTTAAGTAAATCTTGTGAAGGTTCGAACTCGGCCTTGAGTTAATCATGCCGGGGTTCGAATTCGACCTCGGGTTTTCGTTAAGTAACTCTTGTGAAGGTTCAAACTCGACCTTGAGTTAATCATGCCGGGGTTCGAATTCGACCTCAGATTTTCGCTAAGTAATT
This sequence comes from Cajanus cajan, assembly GCF_000230855.2. Taxonomy (NCBI): domain Eukaryota; kingdom Viridiplantae; phylum Streptophyta; class Magnoliopsida; order Fabales; family Fabaceae; genus Cajanus; species Cajanus cajan. The sequence continues at coordinate 49,339,193 of NC_138525.1, forward strand.
CTTTGATAGACTATGGCCAAGGCCAAGGAATCCAAGAGGTGATATCTTAAAAGAACCAAGAGGAATGGGATGATCTTAAAGACCTTTTTCATATGTTTGTACATATAGTAGTATATTTGTATAGGCTTATTTTTGCCTTTGTATTTGTGAGGCACGTTACTTGCTTTTATTAGTGATTGTATATTGTTTTTAGGGTGGGTTACTTGGAGAGTTTAACTCCATTTAACCTCCTTTATTGATACATTCATTTTATATTTTTTCAGTAGGGAAAAAGGGGTGGCATTTAGCAATGCTTGATGGTGTGACTAGAAATTGGGCCAGAACTGGGCCTAGGCAAAATTTTGCATGTTAGACTCATTTTGCTCCTATTTTTTCATAGATTTGATTTAGCTAGGTCTCATCATCATATGATGAACCTAACTAAACCAAATCAAATATTTTTGAAATAAATCATGGAACATTTTTGAGCCTTGGCCGCCTAGCTCATTCCTTTTGTTCTTGGCCGAAATTTCTAGCTTCTCCTACAAGCTTTGAAGTTTTCCTTCCAAGCTTCTAAACCTTAGTAGGTTTGGCTGACCTTACCATGGTTCTTAAGTGAACCATGGTCAAGGTTAGCTTCTCCTACAAGTTTTAGAAACCATGGATGGTTAGCTACACCTTACCATGAGTCCTAGTGAACCATGGTTAAGGTTAACTTCTCCTAGAAGCTACCTCTCCCTATAAATTTGTAAATCCTTCTCTTGTAATCACTTTTGAGCATTTAAGAAATAAAACTTCAGATTTCTCTCCAAAAGTCTCTCCTAAAACCGAAGAGAATTCTCTCTCTAAGGTTTCTTACCAAAGTTTCTTCAAACTTTGCCTTGGTTCCTCAAGCTTCCTTCACAAGCTAGGAAGTAACCGAACCTATTCCATTGCTTCTCCACCATTGGAGAATCCTCCAAGGTGATTCCGCCACCTCAAGGAGTTCTACCTCAAGAGTTCTTCGGTCCTTTGCATGGAGACTTGGATGAACAACTATCTTCTCCAAGTAGTTCCATCAGTTTTGGTATCTAGAGCCTAGTGCTCTTGAGGTTTGGTGTTCTAATTTTTTTTGTATGAATCCTTGTTGTCTCTTCCTTCTTCTATGTCTAAATATGTTTTTGCTGAATGGATCTAAATTTTCTAAATTTTTTTGATAGATCCTATATGTCACATAAGAAGTAAGTTGATTCATGTTCTTGCTTGTTTCCTAATCCGTGAATCACTTGTGTTGTGCTTTAGGTTCTCTTGTTCTTGTGCGTTTTTGTTTTTGCTTGAGTCTTCTCCATTCATTCACATGTGTCCGTGATTGGACAACATTCATTGAGCATAGATTTTGTTTTTGAATATCTTGTTTTGTCTTAGAAAGTCATGTGTAGTCCTTTTACATGTTGAAACTTCCTAGACTAGCTTGTTTGACCTATTTTTTTTGTGTTGTTGTGTCCGAAATTGTTGTGTCTTTTGCTTATTGAATTTGTACCTTACCATATGCGCTTTTGCTTTACATGTTTGAGTTCTTAATTTGCTATTAGTTCTAGCAAATTTCCTAGAGTTAGGTTTCTATTATGTCTTGTTAAAAGTTTTGTCAAAAAAATTCATAAACACTAATTCCTATTAGGTTTTTCCTTGAGTCTTGTTGTGGCTGAAACCTATTACAATTTTATAAACATTAAAACAGAGACAAAACAGAGGTGTAAGTGTTCTAAATGCATGAGAAAAACAAAAGAACGAGTGCTTAAAAATTTGACCTAAAAATACTACAAAATTGTGAAGCACTAGTTACAAAATGCATGTGAACACCTCTTGTTTTGTGTGAGATTTTTGCTGCAGTTTTTAATGACTTAAATCCGAGACTTATATGTGTTAAAAGGCATTTGAACTCCTGAACATTAAAAGAAAAAGAAGTGAAAAATATTTTGCCAAAAAGAAAAGAAAGAAAAAGCAAAAGAAAAAGCCAAAAAGGAGTGAAAATTTGGTATGTGTAGCTCTCGGTTTTGGTAATATTTTTGCATATAAATTTTCTTGTCCAGCCACATCATTTGTGTCTTATTTTTGTTTCTAATCTTAGATTTTGTTTTGTAATCCATTCTAGTGCCTTTGATAGGATATCTCTTGTGTGCTAGCTTTCCAAAATTAGCCTTAATTGTTGCTTGTCATTTTTTGTGAAACTTCTTCTAGTTTGTCTCATTTCATTCTACCATTTGGTGTAGCCATTCTAAATTGTTCATTTTCAGTTTTTGAACTAATATTCCAGCATCTTAAGGTGTGTTGAGTGCCTCTTGGAAGGTGTTGAAGGCCAAGCTCAAGGTTAGCCAATATTTAAGGACTTTGGTGGTGACCTAGGAGCTTGTTTCTCATTGGATTGGATTCTTGGAAATTCAAACACCTAGGAGTAACCATCATCAAGGTTGCTTCTAAAGAGGAGTGAAACACATTGAGAGGCTGCAAGCTAGGTGGCTGAATTGGATAAAGAAGGAGCAAAATTTTTGTGAAAATTTTGTGAAGAATTTAGTAACAAATTTAGTGACGGAAATTTTTCTTCAAAAATTTCAATACCAAATCCGTCACTAAAGTTGTCACTAAATTAGTGGCTGATTTTTGTTTCTAAAATTCTTGGTGCAGCCACTAAATTTTCTTTAAGTGAATTTACATTTCATTTGGTGTAAATTTGCATTTCATTTGAATGTGAATTTGCATTTCATTTGGTGTAAATTTACATTTCATCTTTGTAATCTTTTAATTTCCAAATTTTTGTACAAGGCCTTTATTAAGGAGTGTCTTGGAGTGCCTTTGGTGTATCTCCATCTCTCCTTAAGTGTTCTCATAGTAAATTCGTTTAGTACTTGTGATAGGGTCCTTGAAGGTCTTTGGTGCCTTTCAAGCTCTCACCTAGGTTTAATTGCTTTCAACACCTAGTTTATGTTTTCTTGCCTTTAAGTTTTCAAGCAATTTATGTTTTCTTGCCATTTATGATTTCAAGCATCATATAATTGTACACTTAGGCACTTGTTTGTTATTTTTCTTTGAGAAAATATCTTTGTGAAAATTGCTTTGTGCAAGACAAAAGTACAAGGGGGTTTAGAGATTTTTACTTGAAGAGGCTTGGTTATTAAGTGGCTCTTTAGTAGCTCACCTCCCTACAAAGTTCAATTTGTACTCTTAGACCTCCAAGTGCCAAGTCTAAAGCACTTCAAAAATCTTATTTTCATAAAAACTATTTTTGTGTGGAAAAATCTTCTTGAATTAAAATGTCTCAAAATTCCTCCAATAGTGAAAGTGATGGCTCTCCAAAAACTCTTTCATATATCACTAAAGAGCTCAAATCACTTAAGCTATGGAAAAAGCAAGAGTCATTCAAAGAGAAAAACAAAAGATTGAAAGAGAAGGACAACCTGCTTACCTTGAGGAAGAGTTGAGAATTTTAAAACAAGAAGAAGAAAAATTGAAAGAAAATATGAGAATACATAGAAAAAAGAGTAGGAGTTCACATTCACAATACACATCTCCTAATGAAAGCCTTAATGTAGGTAACCATTATCAACCTTCCCCAAAAAGAACTATTAAACCTAGGGAATCCAAGGTGGATCTCCCTCAATTTTTTGGGAAGGATGATGTGGAGGCCTACCTTGATTGGGAGATGAAGGTAGAACAACTCTTTGCTTGCCATAGGGTAAGTGAAGAAAGGAAAGTTCCTCTTGCAACCCTTAGCTTTCAAGGGCATGCAATGTATTGGTGGACCTCTTTGGAAAGAGAAAGACGTCTCCACAATGATCCTCCTATCCAATATTGGAATGATCTTAGGAGTGCATTGAGGAGGAGACACATTCCCTCTTACTATGGCAGGGAGCTTATGAATAAGCTCCAAAGGCTCCAACAAAAAGATATGATTGTTGAACAATATAGGCAATAAATGGAGCTATACATGATGAGGGCATGTATTAGAGAAGGGGAAGCCACTACAGTAGCCAGATTCATGAGTGGTCTTAACTTAGAGATTCATGAGTGGTCTTAACTTAGAGATTCATGAGTGGTCTTAAGTGAACCATGGTCAAGGTTAGCTTCTCCTACAAGTTTTAGAAACCATGGATGGTTAGCTACACCTTACCATGGTTCCTAGTGAACCATGGTTAAGGTTAACTTCTCCTAGAAGCTACCTCTCCCTATAAATTTGTAAATCCTTCTCTTGTAATCACTTTTGAGCATTTGAGAAATAAAACTTCAGATTTCTCTCCAAAAGTCTCTCCTAAAACCGAAGAGAATTCTCTCTCTAAGGTTTCTTACCAAAGTTTCTTCAAACTTTGCCTTGGTTCCTCAAGCTTCCTTCACAAGCTAGGAAGTAACCGAACCTATTCCATTGCTTCTCCACCATTGGAGAATCCTCCAAGGTGATTCTGCCACCTCAAGGAGTTCTACCTCAAGAGTTCTTCGGTCCTTTGCATGGAGACTTGGATGAACAACTATCTTCTCCAAGTAGTTCCATCATTCTTTGTGAAAGTTCGAACTCGACCTTGAGTTGATCATGCCGGGGTTCGAATTCGACCTCGGATTTTCGTTAAGTAACTCTTTGTGAAGGTTCGAACTCGACCTTGAGTTGATCATGTCGGGGTTCGAATTCAACCTCGGATTTTCGTTAAGTAACTCTTTGTGAAGGTTCGAACTCGACCTTGAGTTGATCATACCAGGGTTCGAATTCGACCTCGGATTTTCGTTAAGTAACTCTTTGTGAATGTTCGAACTCGACCTTTAGTTGATCATGCCGGGGTTCGAATTCGACCTCGGATTTTCGTTAAGTAACTCTTTGTGAAGGTTCAAACTCGACCTTGAGCATGCCGGGGTTCAAATTCGACCTCGGATTTTCGTTAAGTAACTCTTTGTGAAGGTTCGAACTCGACCTTGAGTTGATCATGCCGGGGTTCGAATTCGACCTCAAATTTTCGTTAAGTAACACTTTGTGAAGGTTTGAACTCGACCTTGAGTGAGAGCGAAAGGAGTTGGTTCGAACTCGACCTCTATTTAGTATAGAACATAAAATGATGCGGAACTAAAAATATGAGTTGAACAGAATGAGTTATTTTATTGATTATGTAAGTGTGCCTCGTTAAAAACCCTCTCAGCCAAAACCCATTTTTCTATTTTTTGGGATAAAATACTGAGGTGGGAAAACAGTGCACAGCTCATTCGTACAAAATTAGCTGAAATAAAACTTGAGATGCGTAGCATTCCAAGTTCGCGGTATAGGTTTTCCGTTGAACTCTTGTAATCGGTACGCTCCATTTTCCAAGTCTTCTATAACTCGGAATGGGCCACCCCAAGTGGGTGCAAGCTTCCCATCTGACGTGTCTTTCCATGCTTCGCCTAGCAATCGCCATACCAAGTCACCAACTCGGAAAGAGCGAGGTCGCACCCGGGTGTTGTATCTTCGGGAAGCTCGGAGTTTACAGGCTTCTTCGTGGATTTGAGCTTCGTCTCTAAGCTCGTCAACCAAGTCGAGGTCGGCTGCTAACTCTCGAGCATTTTGCTCGCTGTTGAATACTTGGCGTCGGTGGGATGTCTCTCCGACTTCAATTGGGATCATTGCGTCAGCTCCGTAAGTCAACCTATAAGGTGTCTCTTGCGTGGTTGACTGGGGGGTGCAATGATACGCCCAGAGGATGCTGGGAAGCTCGTCGGCCCACTGTCCTTTGGCGTTCCCCAACCGCTTCTTGAGTTCCCAGAGGATGACCTTGTTGGCTGCTTCGACTTGGCCATTGGTCTGAGGGTGTTCCACCGAGGTAGGGAGATGCTTGATACCGAGCTCGCGGAGGAAGTCCTCGAATCCCTGTGCGATGAATTGTCGGCCGTTTTCAGTAACGAGGGTGTGAGGGATTTCGAATCTGCAAACAATACTCCTCCAGGTGAACCTTTGCACATTTTCAGTGGTAATTTTGGCGAGTGGGCATGCCTCGATCCACTTGGTGAAGTAGTCGATCGCCACTAGGAGGAACTTGAGCTGACCTTTCGCAGGGGGGAATGGCCCGAGGATGTCCATTCCCCATTGGGAGAAAGGCCATGCTGACATCATATGGTGGAGAGCTTCGGGCGGCTGTCGGTGTGTGTTGCCAAACTGCTGGCATTCCTTGCATTTTTGTACATAGTCCTGGCAATCCGATTTCAGAGTGGGCCAGTAGTATCCAGCTCGGAGTACTCTGGTCGCCATTGAGCGTGCTCCAGAATGCATGCCACATATGCCCCAGTGAATTTCCTCAATGACGTAGGCTACCTGAGGCGCGGTCAAGCACTTGAGCAGTGGGGTGGAAATGCCCCGCTTGAATAGCTCATCCCCAATAATGACGAACTTAGCCGATCTCATCCTCATCTTCCGAGCTTCGTCCTTATCTTCGGGCAAGATTCCTTCTTTCAAGTAACTCCAGATGCCTGTCATCCACCCCTGGTCTTCGCTGTCACTGACGTTGACGACTTTGTCGTCCAAGCTAGGTGAGTGCAAGGTCTCCTGGATGATAGTTCGGTGCTGTCCAGGCCTTTTGGTGCTGGTGAGCTTTGATAGGAGGTCAGCTCGGGCGTTTTGTTCTCGCGGCACATGTTGTATGATGAACTCGTCGAAGGACGAGATCTGGTGGGATGCGATGTGGAAGTACCGTTGTAGAAGAGTATCCTTTTCCTGGTACGTCCCATTGAGTTGCTTCACCATGAGCTTCAAGTCGCTGTTGCAACTCACTCTTCGAGCTTCGAGGTCTCGAGCTAGCCTCAGTCCTGCGTGAAGTGCCTCATACTTCGCCTGGTTGTTGGTCACCTTGAAGCTGAACTTGAGGGACTGCTCCAAAGTGACTTGGTTTAGCCCTTCCAATATGATACCTACACCACCACCCTTAGAGTTGGAGGACCTGTCAATGTGTAAAGTCCATACCTGGGGTTCCTCGGCAGCAGTAGGTGTGAGCTCGGCTACGAAGTCAGCCAAGAATTGAGCTTTCAGGGCGCCGCGACTTTCGTACTGGATGCCAAACTCAGACAATTCTACTAACCACGCAATCATCTGTCCGGCGAGCTCGGGCTTTCTCAGAATTTTCTTGATGGGGTAGTCGGTTTTGACTACCACCTGGTGACTCTGGAAGTAGGGTCGGAGACGTCGAGCTGCGGTGACGAGTGCCAGCGCCAATTTTTCGATCATTTGGTACCGTTTCTCTACATCTTGGAGGACTCGTCTGATGAAGTAGGCCGACGTTTGCACTTTCTGATGTTCTTGCACTATCACTGCACTGATGGAATTTTCTGCCACGGCCAAGTAGAGGAAGAGGTCGGTTTTGTGATCCGGCCTCTGTAGGATTGGCAGAGTCGTGAGAAACGTTTTGAAATTGCGAAAAGCTTCTTCGCACTGGCCCGTCCACTGGAAGTCTTTTGGCTTCCGTAGCAGAGTGAAGATTGGCCCTGCTTTCTCCGCGAGTCTGGGGATGAAACGGGACAGTGAGACTAACCGTCCGGCTAGGCATTGGACTTCTTTCACCGTTTGCGGACTCTACATTTGGATGATGGCTTTGCACTTCTCAGGGTTGGCCTCGATTCCTCTACTAGTGATCATGAAACCGAGGAACTTGCCTCCCTGGACGCTGAAGACGCACTTCTCTAGGTTGAGACGCATGTTGTGTCTCCTGATCTGGGCGAACACCTCGGCGAGGTCGGTAACATGGTCGGTGACCGAGGTGGTCTTGACCACCATGTCGTCGACGTAGACTTCCATGTTCCGCCCGATTTGCTGGTGGAAAACCTTGTCCATCAGCCGCTGGTAAGTGGCCCCTGCGTTTTTGAGACCGAAGGGCATCACCCGGTAGCAGTAATTGGCGTGGTCGGTGATGAAGGACGTATGCACCTCGTCGGGTGGGTACATTATTATCTGGTTGTACCCGGAGTATGCGTCGAGGAAACTGAGGAGGGCGTGTCCGGACGCTCCGTCGACCAGCCTGTCAATGCTGGGTAAGGGTATGAGTGCTTGGGGCATGCTCTATTCAAGTCGGTGTAGTCAACGCACATGCACCACTTCCCCGAGCTCTTCTTCACCAGGACCACATTTGCCAGTCATGTGGTGTATCTGACCTCATGGATGAAGCCAACATTCAGCAACTTCTATGTTTTGGTGATGATGGCCTCTCGCCTTTCACCGCCGACCTTCCTCTTCCTCTGGGCCACTGGCCTTGCCTCCTTGTGTATCGCTAACCTGTGACAGATGAAGTCGGCGTCTATACCTGGCATGTCGACGCTGGACCAGACGAAGAGGTCGACATTCTGGAGAATCTCAGCTTCGAGTTGCTGCCGCAATTCCGGGCTCAATTGCCTACTAATTTTTGTGCACTTCCCGGGAAGTTTCCCGATCTGGAGGTCGTTAAGCTCGTCAATGGGGCTTGGCCGCTCGTCATGGGAGTCGGATCTCGGATCGAGATCAGCGATTTCCACGTGGGTGATGTGAGCCACGGTGGGGGGATCCTTCTTGCTTTTCTCGCCAGACGAGGAGATTTTCAGACTCTCGGTGTAGCACTACCGAGCTATCTTCTGATTTGCTTTGACAGAGATGATTTTACCGTCACTTCCTGGGAACTTCATGGTGAGGTGTGGAGTGGACACCACTGCTCCGAGATGATTCATCGTCAGCCTTCCAATGATATATTATAAGAGGTGTTGGCTTCCACAAGGAGGTATCAGACCATAATTCTCCTTGTATCCGGGGAGGTTCCGAAGGTGGTCAGCAGGTCCACATATCCTCGAGTGTGCACTCGCTCTCCTGCAAAACCGACTAGGGGCTCTGTGTGAGGTTGGATGAGAGAGTGGGGGATGTCTAACCTGAGGAAGGTCGGCCAATACAGGACGTCCACTGAGCTCCCTTGGTCTATCAAGGTCTTGTGAACCTCCCAATTAGCTACCTCCACGGCTATGACCATGGGATCATCCTGGTTGGGACTGACGCCAGCATAGTCGTTGTCGGTGAAGGTGATCGGCGATGAGCTTTGGTGAGAAGCTGAGGTAGCGGAATGGATGCTGTTGATATTGCGCAGGTGTCTCTTTCGGGATGAGCTAGTGGCGCCTCCCCCTGCGAAACCACCTGCAATTGTATTGATTACTCCCTGTAGGGGAGCTGACCCTGTTTCCTGGCTTACCTCGGCTTGCACTGCTCTGCCGGCATTTTGCTGAGAGCCAGAGGGTTGGTTTGTGCGAGCTCTTGAACCACGACCTCTGCCTCGTCCTCGTCCATCATAGTCTCCTCGATGATCCTACTGTCGCTGAACATATTGGCCGAGGTGGCCTGCCTGAATAAGTTCTTCAATACGGTCTCGGAGTGTGCGACACTCCTCAGTGGTGTGACCGTGATTCCTGTGGTACTGACAATGCTTGGATTTGTCGGCACTGTTGGGGGTGTGACCTGGCGGTGGCAGGGTGAGCAGGTTGCTATTACTGGCTTCCTCCAGGATATGTACTCGGGGCGTGTTCAGGGGAGTATAGAAGTCATATCTCCCCCCTCTGTTTGCCCTAGCCGACTTCTTGAACTAGCTATCATTATTGACCTTGATCTTGTCCTTGTGACCCTGTTCTGGCTTTATTGGTCCTTTGCCGCGAACCTGGTCACGAAAAGCGGAGTGTTCCTCCATCTGGATGTAGCCCGCAGCGCGGGCGCGGAGCTCGTCCATGTCGCGAGGAGCCTCACGACATAGGCTGTCGACGAATGGCCCGGGCTTGAGTGCCATGAGCATGGCATGCAGGGCGACCTCTGGGTTCAGATTTCTGATCTTAACCGAGGTGGCGGCAAATCGCTCCATGAGACTGGCCAGGGCGGCATAAGTGATGTGGTGAGGTCGGCTCGTTGCATATTGCGCCGTGAATGGCCTGACCAGAGTGCTGAAACTGTCGATTGACTCAGCGGGAAGCTAGGTGTACCAGTTGAGCGCGACCCCCTTGAGCAAGGTCGGAAAAACCCTACACAAAATAGCATCATTGTTAGTGTAGAGGTTTACCTGTGTCGTATACAGGTCGATGTGCTCATCGGGGTCCGTCGTGCCATCATAGCGATCGAGGTGGAGAGGCTTCCATGCCTGAGGGAGTGGCGTCTCCATGATGCCATCCACAAAAGGATGACGGCGGAAGGTTGCTTGACCCCCCGTGACATGAGTAGGGGCCTTGTTGACTTCATGGGCCGACTTGTTCGTCAGTGCATGAGATCGATGCGTGGCAAGTCGTGGAGTCGGGGCCCTAGTCGCAGTCCGGGGTTGGGAGACCGAATGCCCTTCTTCCTTGTGGAGGTTGCTTGCCTGAGGTTGATGATCAGAGGGGCGTCGAGGGAACTGGGCGCGAATCTGCTCGTTTTCTGCACGTAGTGCCGCTAGGTCAGCTTCATTAGCGGTCCGCATCGTCGCTAGGTCAGTTTCGTGCTTGGCACGCATGTTTCGCAGATCGGCGTCATGTTGTTGCCGCATCTGCTCGACCTGGTCGATCAGTCTCCTCAATGTGGCTCTGTTGTCCATGGTGGTTGTGTGATCTGCGTCGTCTGTTGCGCGTCTACTATGGCTTCTGGTGAATACCATAAGCGTGGCCGATAAGAGCTGTCTTGATCGGCCCCACGGTGGGCGCCAAATGTTCTTACCGGAGATCTGCTGTGGAGATGATCTGCCAAGTAAGATTGGTGAGCCTCCTTTACTGGTACGTCGGTGTTCCAAGATGGGGGTGGTACCTGCAAAAGAGACTCCGATGCTAAAGTTTGGGTTTGTATGAGTGTGAGTCTCGTATAAATAATGCACGTACCTTGGTGTGAACTAGGGTTGTGTTGGGCCTTGGGCCCGAGATCAGTTATGATCTGATTAGATAGCGGATCTCGCCTGGACCGAGATCGCCCAACACATGTCCGAGGTCGTCCTGCGCTGTGATACCGAGCTCGAGCTCGGCATGGCGGTACGGATAGTACAGAGACATTAATAGATATATTTTGTACGATAATATTTAACATATTCATTAAAAAAAAGAGTATAAAGACAAATAATATTTTTTTAAATTATAGAAACTAAAAAAATTAATTTTAAATTTAAGAAACTAAAAATAAATTTACTTTAAATTTGAGAAACTAGAAACATATTTAAATCTTTTATTATTATTATTATTATTATTATTAGTTTATTATATTTATTTTAGGTTATTAAATTTACACTATTATATATATTAAAGTGGCTCATTAAATTTTTTTAGACCAGCCCAACTATTAATAATAAAAAAAAAAATAAGAACATTGACTTGTTGTAAGTTTATGTTTTTTTCTTAACAAAAGGCCGAAGCCCACGCTAGAAACCCCTACGGAAAGGTACTCCAAAGGAGTAAGGAGTGAAGAAGAAGCAGCAACGAAACACAATTAGGAACTGAAGGATACAATACAATACAGCTGAAAATCTGTTGTCATTCTAAAAGCATCCTTAGTCAAAACATCAGCTACTTGGTTGGCTTTATCATAAACATGGAATAATGCGAGAAGCTGCTCGGATTTTGATCTCCTTTACCAGATTATAACAAGGATGAGTCTGATTACAACCAAGCTTTATAAACCTGATAGCAGTAAGAGAATCTGATTCCAAAAGGATGTATTGAAAACCCTTGTCACAAGCAACTACTAACCCATGCTCTGATTCACTCATTAACAAACAAGTTTATAATATTAAATATTTTATTATTTGATGATATGAAAATATATTTTATAAGTTGTTTATATAATGTAATTTTATTTTTATTATTTTTTATTTTACAGATAAATTCAACAAATCAATTCAATCCATATTAGGTATGATGAGATTAGTCCGAATTTGAGATTGAATAATAAAAAAGTTGAATTAATTTAATTCCATCAAAATTAATCGGATGGGATAAACAAAATAAATAAAAAAAATGCACCTATATAAAGTATGGTTATTCTTGGCTAATTCAATTCAAACAGAAGAAGGCATAGTAAAGATGAGTAGCGGCAATAGGAACGGACCCCCAAAGCACCAGAACAAGTACGCTTGGAAACATTTGAATATTAATATTATTATTCACAATACAGAACCTGGAGGAAGGTTCAGACCTCTCTCTCAGATCATTGGGTGTGTCTCCGTTGCAAGGAACAAATCGATTGGAAATGCCGTTACGGCAAATACAAGCCGCTTGTTCAACCCGCTGAATGGTATTTTATTATCTGTCCACTTTTTTCTCCATGAATTTTATTAGTTTATTATCTTTTAGCTTTTTGTTGATTAATTAGTTAATTGAGTTGCAGTCAGAAAGATAATTATGTCTTATGTGAAAAATAGGTAATGTATAAAATGATTAATAAATAAATAATTAAGGACTAAATTATAAATGGTTTAATAAAGTAGTTTTGAGAATAATTGTTATTTGATGGGAATAAACAATCTTCTAGGGTTATAAATTGATGGAACTAGGTTGAAGAGGATGGATAATCTTCAATAATTCCATGCTTAGGACCGTGAATATTCTTGAGGTCACCTTCAATGACTCTTGAAGCTCCACGAAGTGTTCTTCATGGAGGAGAAATCTTGAAGAGATTCGGTTCTCCTTAGCTTGTGTAGGAAGCTTGAGGAACCAAGCAAAGGTTGAAAACCTTTGGTGAGAAACCTAAGAGAGAATTTTCCCTACGGTTTTGGAGAGACTCTTGATAGAGAAATCTGAAGTTTATTTCTCAAATTTGTCAAAAGTGAGTACAAGAGAGGTAATTACAAATATATAGGGTAGAGGTAGCTTCTAGGAGAAGCTAACCTTGACCATGGTTCACTAGGAACCATGGTAAGGTATACTTAACTCCCACGGTTTAGCTTAGCTTGTAGGAGAAGCTAACCTTGACCATGGTTCACTTAAGAACCATGGTAAGGTAAGCTTACCTTACTTGAGTTTAGAAGCTTGCAAGGCAAGCTTCAAAACTCAAGAAGTGTAGCTTGAAATTTTCGGCCAAAGGAGGACAAAGGAGCTAGGCGGCCTTGGACTAAGTTTGCTCCATGAATTAATTTGAAAATCTTTGATTTGATTTAGTTAGGTTCATCATATGATGATGAGACCTAGCTAAATCAAATCTATGAAAAATTAGGAGCAAAATGAGTCCAATATGCAAAATTTTTCCTAGGCCCAACTCAGGCCCAATTTCTAGTCACACCCTCAAGCTTTGCTAAATGTCACCCCTTTTTCCCTACTGAAAAAATACAAAATGAATGTATCAACTAGGGAGGTTAAATGGAGTTAAACTCTCCAAGTAACCTACCTTAAAATCAATATACAAACACTAGTTAAAAGTAAGTAAAGTGCCTCACAAATACAAAGGCAAAAAGTGAACCTATACAAAGAAACTATGTACAAATATATGAAAAGGTCTTGAAGATCATCCCATTCCTCTTGGTTCTTTTAGGATATCACCTCTTGGATTCCTTGGCCTTGGCCATAGTCTATCATAAATATCCACTAATGTGAAACACGATCCACATCCCTGACAGAAAGTATTCTCTTAAATCCTAGCCATCACGGAATATAGAGAGGGTAGAAAGAAAAATCAAAGGGAGTGAAATCTTGGTTCTAGAAGAAGATCAAAGTACTCTAAGGATTAAAAGAGATTTCCATTATAGAGAAAGATACATACTATTTCTTATTTTATGTGAGTATCATGAATTTCAAAGATCCTTTAATTTTCTATAATTGATGTATTAGAAAATTATAAAACTTACATATGATATCAGAGCAAGGTTTTTTGAAATTGTATGATCCTCCATGAATGATATGTATTGTGAAATAGTATAATTTTCCATAAATGTTATATATATATATATATATATATATATATATATATATATATATATATATATATATATATATATATATATATATGTAACGATTTTGCAATGATCTAGAAGACATTGTCAAATGAAGAAATTTTAAGCGTTTTAATTTTCTCACCAGAAGTAAGATAATTGTGCAATAATGAAAATAAAAAAATATTTCTCACCAGAAATAAGATAATTGTACAACAATGAAAATAAAAGAATATTTTCCTCACCGGAAGTGGGAAAATAATAGGAAAAGAGAAAAGGATAAGGATAAATAAACAAACAAATATGATATAAATATTATGTTTGATCCTTTGAGTACCACCAAAAGTGGAATAATTTTGTCAAGGTCATTGTTGTAATATTAATGATATTTGAGACAATTATATGTATATATATAAATCCTAATTCAGATGAACCCTAATTTTATGAATTAGGAATTATGATTTAATTTTTCGCTGCATGTTGTTTGTTTGGATCCTGAATGAAATTCTTAATTTTGAATTATGATCAATATATTAAATTCCACATTATCGAAATCTTAATGACATTTGCTTAAGAATTATTTTCTTGAAATTGAGTGATTGAAAGAAAGTTTCCTTTTTTTTGAAATGCCTGAATTTGTATTTCAAATTGGAAAGAATTGATTTTTTCCTTTTAATCAAATTTTTGAATTCGTGACTGCGCACTCTACTCTTATGTATTTCAACATAGAAATTTGTATTTCAAATTAGAAAGAATTGATTTTTTCCTTTTAATCAAATTTTGAAACTCGTGACTGTGCATGCTATCTTCATGTATTTCAACGTAGAATTTCAATATTCTCAATTTCCAAAGCATGAAGTTTTATTTTATTTTCTTTTATGAAATTCATGAGTGACTTTAAATTGGGACTAGTAAAGTTTTTTTTTATTTACTTGGAATTAATTGTATGATGAATTTTTTAGTCACTAAAGTGGCCAAATTTTATATTTATTTAATTTCAAATTAATGGTGATTTAATTCAATTACCCAGAAAATAATGGATGTTAAATAAATAATTGTTTGTTTATGGGTATATTGAAATTCATAATTATAAGGCACTTATGTATCGCCCAAAGGTTGATTAGTTGTCTCATAATTATTGAATATAATTGTGTGTGACTTATGTGTGCTATTAAATTATTTATATACCTAAAGGTATTAGATAATTTTAATTGGTGCATGTTTAGTTGCAAAATAATGATTAAATTTATTAGCATCATTATGTTTGTATGTTGTGTGTTGATGTATCACCCAAAGGAGAGCATCAATATACTATTGATTGATGTTTGAATATATTATATGTGTAGCATGTACTTTATGTTGCAAAACACTCATGTGAAATTTTTATTATAAAGTATCTGTTCTCAATTCATTGAATTCTCTTATAGCGTCTGTTTCAATTTTTAATAGGCTTAACTTCTCTGACTGGAATGAGCAAGTCCAATTTTACATCGGTGTATTGGATTTAATTTCACATCGGTGTATTGGATTTAGACCTTACTATATTGGAAGAGAAACCTGCTACTATTATTGATTCTAGTAGCGATGAAGAGAGAGTCTATTATAAAGCTTGGAAAAAGTCTAACAGACTCTGCCTAATGTTCATGAGAATGATTGTTGCTGACAATATGAAGACAACTTTTCCCAAAAATTGAAAGTGCTAAAGAATTTATGGGTTTTGTGAAAGTGTGCTCTCAAACAGCTGATAATTCTCTTTGATGGTTCACGTACTATGCATGAGCATGTCATTGAGATGACAAATATTGCGGCAAGACTTAAGTCTTTTGGAATGACTGTGAATGAGAACTTCCTTGGGAATGTTCTGCTTTCTTGTGGCATAAACGTTTAGGTCACATTTCTAGAGAAAGAATAGAAAGATTAATAAAAAAAATGAAATTCTTCCAAATCTAGATTTTACGAATCTAAATATTTGTGTGGATTGTATTAAAGGAAAACAAACAAAACATACAAAGAAAGGAGCTATAAGAAACACTCAACTTCTTGAAATTGTGCATACTGATATACGTGATCCTTTTGATGTCAATTCTTTAAAAAAAATTACTTTTATTACCTTTATAGATGACTATTCACGTTATGGTTATGTCTATCTATTGCATGAGAAATATCAAGTAGTAGATGCCTTGGAAGTTTGCTTGAATGAAGTAGAAAGACAATTATACAAAAGGGTGAAAGTTGTAAGATCTGATCTGCTAATTTATTCACAAGAAATATTTTTAAACAAGCCTTATCAGAAATTATTACTGCTAGATCTTTGAATGTGACAAAGAGATTTGAAGTTGAGGAAAAGTTTTTTTTTAAGGTGGACAAATTTTGTGAGCATCATCGTGAACATGATGTTGTATATGATAAACAAGAAGGTAAAAATTTGTGTGTGATTGCATGATGTATGAGTTTTCTGGCATTTCATGCTCGCACATAATATGTGTAATGTAATATGAACACATGGAGTGTTTTCTAAGTAGTTTGATTTGCAAGAGATGGTTGAAGGATGGTAAAAGTTCATATATGTCATCTTTTGAGTCAGAAGTTGAAGATACTGATATGATGGTTATGGCTCGTTTTGCATCATTGGTTGCGTGTTGTAACGATCTGTGTAGTATTGCAGCAAAAAAATGTGATAGTTTCAATTTTTTTTAGAAATGAAGTCCTCAAGTTAAAAGAAAATGTTGAAAAGAAGTTGCAATAAAATGATAAGTGTGAAAGAAACGATTTTTGTGATCCAAATGTCGTTAAGACAAAAGCTGCTCCAGTAACAAAAAAGCAGAAAAAGAATAGTAGAAAATGTTCTAACTGCAAGAAATTTGGTCACTTTATAATCACATGCCTTGCTGTTGTTTCTCAGGAGCATCATGTAATTGAAATTGAAAGTGGTTGCCGGTCAGAAAGTGCAATTATTACAACTACAATAGATAAAGTAAAGGTAATTTGTTGGAATTTAAATATTTTTAGTGATAAATTGATGTCAATCCCTATATTCATTTATATTGAAATTGTTATAATTTGTTTCAGGGTAAACAACCAATGGTGAAGGCTTGGGTAAGTAATGAATAATTTTTAAAAGATAATGACAAAAATGTTATGTTATGAATTGTAATGTATTAAAAATATAATATAAATGACATAAGTGGTTTCTATATGATAGAATGAAGCAAAGTATGGACGTGGGGAAGGCACAACAAAGGTTAAGAATGATAAGGGTTGTGAGGTTAATAGTTTTAATCAATTCCCACAACAGCCAATTTTGTCAATGCCTAATCCAATGGCCAAGTATATGGTTAGTTATTATAATTTTCATAGTTAATTTTTGTGATTTGAATATTTAAAATAGTTTATTATAATGAAGTGTAGACACGTTATGCATGGTTTAAGGTAATTTTTTTAATGTGTCAGGAAAGACAAAATATGAGTCCTTCACTAGTATGATTTGGTTCAACTGGTGTTAATATTGAATCTCATGAAGTTCAAGTATTGTCGATTCCATATTTGATGCCCACATATATGGTTAGTTTGTATATAATCATAATTATTTTGCTTGATTTAGATTTTTTTGGTATTTGTAATAAATTAATTGTTTGATTTGATTAATTATTTCAGAATTATGGTATTCAGTTGAATTTTAATTCAGGAGGTGGTTCGTGTGAATTCCTACATAGTATGATGAAAAATCAAGGTGGATGATGCAAGTTAATCTAATTGTTTGATTGAATTTGATTTGGCATAAATAGTGTATGATACATGAAGTATTACAAAACTAAATAGTAATTTCATTTTTTGTGTGATGCAGGAGCAATGAGTGGCTGATGGAGGAATTTGTTAGTTTGTTGTGCGAAGGATGACAAAGTTGTTGGTGATGTGATTGTATTTTGTTGGTATTGTTGTACTGTGTAATCACTTTTGAACAATTCATAATGAATACTGATGCATATAACTTATATTTTAATTTTAAATTATTTGAAATTTGTACTTTAATTAGAATTGATGTGTACGAAAAAAAATATTAATTTTGGGGTAACTATGAATAAAAAAAATCATACTAATGTTTAAATAAATAATAAAGAATAAAAAAGAGGTTATGTCAAATGTGTAAATATAATTGTTAACAATTATATTAAATTTAATAAACTATTATATTATTATGACACGTGCTAAAGGAAAAAACACCCGTTGTCATATATGTTTGCATTAGGCATGACAATCTAACCCGCCCCCGTGGGTACCCGCCCAAACCCGCCCCGATTTGGATGGGGAAAACCCGTGTTTATTGGGTTCGGGTTTTCCCCGATTGATAAAATCGGGGACGGGGGCGGGGGCAGGGATGTTAATACCCACCCCGCCCCCGCCCCCATACCCACTCACCATTTGTCAATGAGTAACGCTCAATGATGCCTGTGTCATCATATACCTCCATGTAAAAATACTCTCCTACATTAGGAACATATGCTAAACCATAAAACTTAGAAGTATATTCATCTTCTACTATTGGACTTGAATGAATCAGTGTCGTCTGGTTCAACCTCCAGAAATTTTCAGTTGTGGTGTTCCAAAGATAGATAGAAGTATTACCTTGAAATAAGCCTTTCACCAATAGTAGACCCCTGCATATACCATAAACTTCCATGTGGTAAGTCAGAGCATCTCCAACCATGTCTCTACTTATATGCCGCTCAATGCAAATATCATCAATACGTTTGATGATGTCCATGGAAGATGTTTCGATTGATCGAACTTACGAATATGGGTTTCCTGATTACAACACCAGCAATGTAGTTGGCTTCCAAGAACATATAGGATCAGACAAAAACCTACGCCACTCCTTACTAACACATCTAAATTTAGCAACTGACTTAGTGGGTAACCAGAGAATGATTTCGAATACCAACTCAAAAGGGAATGATGATAGGTCCATCTTCAAAGAAGGATGGGAATTTTGTATCTATAAGGCTAACAGAAACACGAGCTTCGTGAGACCTGCCTCCCAATTTTGTATGTATAATGCAAATACAAATGGCTAACAGAAATAGTGGTTTGTTATATATAAATAAAACCATCAAAGGTCGCACCCCTTTCTAAGTAATGCGTCTCCATGTTTCAGTTCCAATAACCACCATGCGACGCTTTGAATAACCCAACTTTCTAAAATTATTACCAATTGCGAATACAAAAATATTTAACATACATTTAATATATTGACAAAATATTAAACTTGTAAATCATTTTATTCATAAATATTACCTTTTTTATATGTATTTAAATACTTAAATATAAATATATATTCTATATTACTCTAATTACATCATACTATATTTATTTTTAATTAGCATTTTACACAATAAATAAACCAGACCGTTCGCATGCTACAAAAATAACCACAAGTCCGAAGGTTTGAAAACTTAAATTGTATTCAGAACGTAATCATGACTGTCATTTCATTCACCACTCCAACCAACCTTTCATTTAAAACAAACAAATAATTTTCTAAAATTTTTATTTAAAATTATTTAATCCATTTGGAGTGCTATATATTGGTTTAATAAACATTACAATTACCTATATTTTATCGTAAATATGTTTTATTTACTATATCAATTCGCATGACACTTTTTAAGCCTTCATTCATATATGTAAGGACAAATTTTTATAAAATTTTACCGTAAATATTTCAAGCCAACACAAGCTTAATATATTTTTAATTTTTTTATAATTCTTCAAGCCACAAAGAATTTTTGTTATTTCTTTTAAAAAAACTTTAATATATTTTTAATTTTTTTAAATAAATTTATTTTTATCTTTCAAATTAATTTTTTTTCTAACTTTCACTCTCCATCAATGTTTTCTTTAATGTTAATTGTCTTTCATGTGTAAGTTATATACTATATATCATTTAATAGTGGAGTTGTTCATATTTTTCATATTTAATGAAGGTATTTAATGAAAGTAAATTATACTTACATAACATGAAGTTGAATAAAAATATATAATAAGTACGCATGAAATATTTGTGTTTATGACATGTATAACTGGTGATTTAGGTATAACCATAATGCATGAACAAGATTAATATATTGTACCAAGGAAGACTAAAAAACTTAATTTGTAGGCAAATATTCATAATATAAGAGAATAATTTATATACAATATTAAAAAGAGAAAAATAATTTTTTTATGGAGCACAAATGTAGAACATTTTCTGTATTGCACTAATATTATAATTTCATCCACAATTATAAAAATATTATATATATATATATATATAATTATAAATATATATATATATATATATATATATATATATATATATATGTGGAATAACATAACATTACACTGTTATATTTTTTTTAATGCATGTTTTTATGTATTTTTTTAGATATGCATCTTTTAGTTTATTTTTTTTCTTTAAATTTATGTATTTCTATATGTATTTTTTCTTTATTTTTTGTGCCTCTATTATTTATAATAATATGCTATTTTTTTCTTCATAAAATGACATTTAAAATGTGATAATGTTTTTGATCTATTATTTATTATTTTATTTTTAATAAGAGATTAAAAATATGATTTATTTTTAGAGATCAAAATGAATTTTATGTTATTTGTATACATTAAAAACATATTTAACTTATTTATTTATTAATAAAATGTTATTTTATAAGAAATATAAATAAAATAAGATACATGAATATTAAAATAATTTAATTTTATAAATATAAAAAAAATAGAATTTTTTTAAATACGTCCTCTCAGACTTAAAACACTAATAAGTATAATTTTTATTTAAAATTATTTAATCTATTTGCAGTGCTATATATTGGTTTAATAAGCATTACATATACATGTATTTTATCATAAATATGTTTTATTTACTATATCAATTCACATGATACTTTTTAAGCCTTCATTTATATATGTGAAGACGAATTCTTATAAAATGTTACGGTAAAAGTCAAACGCCATCAGTAATGGTTACTAATTAATAATTCTTTTTACAATCATTAATTAAAACATTAGTATATAACAACATATCATACCTATCAATCACACATAAAAACTAATACTAAGATCCTATACATAAATACTAATACAAAGAACATATACATAAATACTATTTCAAAGAACCTATGGATAAATACTAATACAAATAACCTATACCCACAGAAGGCTTTCCTCATAAATAGCCATGCGGTGATAAATTTATTTCAATCATCAACAACCCCATCAATCTTGTTCCACCTAAACATCGTTCCACTGGTTTTGTTTACATAAAAAATACCATAATATTCTATCGAACATGGGTAAGATGTATCTGGAAGCGTAGTCACACATATACAATGTTACATTATGACTCTAATAACATTGACCACCATATTGCTTTATTGCCCATATTTTGAAAACATAAAAGAATAATTCAACATTGTCAAAAAATCGCACAAAAACTTAGACATTCATCAAGTATAACCAACGAACAAACTTCAACCCTTGAGAAATCAACATCAGTGGTAGACCAACAACCTCAAATTGACCACCACTAAATTTGTATGTTAAAATTACATGAGTTAGTAGTAGAGGAAAACACAACCCAATGCAAATGTTTAGCAAAATACAAACCCAACGACCCATTCCAAACACTAAAATCAGTACCAGTATATGACTAATACATATTGTTATGAATCATCCACCACTCATCATTTGTCGACGAGTAACCCTCAACTATGACAATCCCATTATATTTGTCTTTATATATCTCGATGTAAGTATACTGTTCTATATTTAGAGCATAACCTAAACCATAAAACTTAAGAATATATTCATCTACACCTGGACTTGACTCAATAGGTGCTGTGTCTGGTTGAATTTTTTAAATAAACAATTTTTTTTAAGAAGGAACTCTTATATGTTTCTTAAATAATTATTTTTAAAAAAATACTTATTTAGAAATACTTATTTTTAAGTTTAAACAAATTGGCTTTATTGGCACAATCAATTGTTTTCTTAATGTGTGTAATAACTCATTTCCATGTAATGAAAAGGTTTCCTAATTAGCTAGGAAGTACATAAATTTCATATTTTATTCCAGAACATCCATTTTTAGTTATGATATTGATAGAGTGAATTTATTGGTGGTGGTGACAAGGCATTGCAAGAGGTTCTGGCTGGCAGAAGATTGGTGCAATTGTGAATCTTGGATCATTTTATTTTGTGGGAGTTCCTTCTAGAGTGGTGTTGGCTTTTGTTTTGCACATGAAAGGGAAGGTAAATGACACAATAATTTGCACATGAATGCTCTTCTCATAAATTAATTTGGCTAATGCATATCTTGAAACAGGGCCTTTGGTTGGGGATTGTTTTTGCATTCATCTTGCAAATCATACTTTTTGGTCTCATTACCATTCGAACCAGCGGGAAGAAAGAAGTAAGACACCTATTTGTTATAGTTCTACAAATCACAAACCAAATGTTGTGCATGTGTAAACCAGTTATCTGGAGCAAATAATTGAATTCATTATCCAGGTTGAGTTTGTTTGTTTAAGAGGATACAAAGTGTTTTTGAAAATTTCTTTATTGAAATATTCTATATTTTCAATAGGATAACTTTGAAAAACATTTCTAACTTATACTCAAACAAACTATAATTAAATAAATAAATTTCATCAAACATTTAATCAAACTCAAATAAACCCTATCCCTGTTTAATGACTCTCTCTTATTTTTAGTAAGTTTTAGTAAATAAAAATTATATATTATGAAATATGTGTCAGAATAATCATCTTTCATAAATAATGTTGAATAACGTAGAAAGCATAATTACTTTAAAAGATACACGTGCCAAGAAAAGAAAAAGTTTATTGCAAATGGCATGTTATAACTGTACTTATTGGTCTTCTTATTTTCAATTTTTTTAACCTCTAAGTTATTTATATTATTATTTCTTTCTGAACGTATAAATGTATCCATTTTTAGTGAAGTTTTACTAAATTGTTTTGAGATTTTTTTAAAATATTAAAACTATGGTTATTTCAAGACAGAGAGAGTACCATAAAGAAACAAATTACTGCCTCCATTAAATGCTTTTAAAGAATAACCTTAAATGCTCTTAAATAATCCTACCATTAATTACTAAAGAAAGAAGGGGTATTAAATGAAATTGACTAGTTTTTGACTAGTTCTTTTTTCTTGTTTAAATGAATTTGAATTTAAGAACACGTACTTTCTACCTCAATCCTTTCTCTCCCTCATCACTAGATCAAGTTTTACTAGTTTAACTCCCTCATAAATACATATTCCACACTTAATTATATGCTTCTTAATTATTATACTGAAATGTCACTGTACTGAAAGAAGTGCAGGGTAATGATTTAGGAAAGGTTGCTCACATGACTCCCTCATAAATACATATGCCAAACTTTCTTCCTAATTGTTACTGAAATGTCACTATTAATGAAACTCTCGTCAACTACTATTCTTATTATGAATATCTGTCATTATTAATTTATTTCTCGTTTTAATGATTCACAACTTGGTTTGCATCCCAATATTTACCATATAATTTTTTTTTCACTTTTTTATTTTGTTCAAGAGACTGGTATAATGAGCTCACAAGGGTCCTGTTTTCTTCACTTGTCTTGACCTATATATATCTCAATAATTTGTTTGCCCCCTCTTCCAAGTGTTCCATGTTGGACAAATTAGGGCACCAATTTCCCATTAAAGTCAAACTCCAACTTACTTGGACTAATTTATTGGGTCCATTTCTGTGTTGGTGATTAAGCAACACTCAAGTGGGAAAAGAGTAAGGGAAACAGTAGGTGCCTGAATTGAGGTCCCAAAAATTACTTTTTAGGCAAAGCATGTAGATATTTAGTTTTATTCTTCTATTTTTTTTTATTAGTTTTAGTTTTATAAATTTAAAAAAAAAAAATTTATTATCATTTATTAACATGTCATGTCATTAATAAATAGTAATACATACCTTTCTTAAAAATCTTAAAAATTATGAATATTGAAATTAAACAAAAATTAAGAAGACTAATCTAAGAGAGATATTTTGAGAAAAAATATATACAAGATTTTGGTATTATTATTCAATATTCCAAATTATTATCGAATTACCAAAGCCTGAGGCTATTATCCTTTTTGAGGATTCAATCTTCTTTTTCTTCTTTCTTTTAGCTTGTATTACCAGAAAAAGAAGAAAAAAATTGCTTGTTTTGCAATTATACCAAATAATTAAGAAGAAGTATTTTTTGCATTTATTTGAAGATTTCAATTAAAAATGAGTTTAATATATGTTAATATAACATTGTGAATTAATAAACAATTATTGTTATAATTTTTAAAATAATTATTGTAAATTAATTTTTATACTACTATATATTGGTTTAATAAGCATTACATATACCTGTATTTTATCATAAATATGTTTTATTTACTATATCAATTCACATAACACTTTTTAAGCCTTCATTTATATATGTGAAGATGAATTTTTATAAAATGTTACGGTAAAAGTCAAATGCTATCAGTAATGGTTACTAATTAATAATTCTTTTTACAATCATTAATTAAAACATTAGTATATAACATATCATCCCTATCAATCACACATAAAAATTAATACTAAGAACCTATACATAAATACTAATACAAAGAACATATACATAAATACTATTACAAAGAACCTATGCATAAATACTAATACAAATAACCTATACCCACAGAAGGCTTTCCTCATAAATAGCCATGCGGTGATAAATTAATTTCAATCATCAACAACCCCATCAATCTTGTTCCACCTAAACATCGTTCCACTGGTCTTGTTTACATAAAAAATACCATAATCTATCGAACATGGGTAAAATATATCTGGAAGCGTAGTCACACATATACAATGTTACGTTATGACTCTAATAACATTGACCACCATATTGTTTCATTGCCCATATTTTGACAACATAAAAGGATAATTCAGCATCGTCAAAGATCGCATAAAAATTTAGACATTCATCAAGTATAACCAACAAACAAACTTCACTTGAGAAATCAACATCAGTGGTAGACCAACAACCTCAAATTGACCCTCACTGAATTTGTATGTTAAAATTACATGAGTTAGTAGTAGAGGAAAACACAACCCAATGCAAATGTTTAGCAAAATACAAACCCAACAACCCATTCCAAACACTAAAATCAGTACCAGTATATGACCAATACATATTGTTATGAATCATCCACCACTCATCATTTGTCGATGAGTAACCCTCAACTATGACAATCCCATTATATTTGTCTTTATATATCTCGATGTAAGTATATTGTTCTATATTTAGAGCATAACCTAAACGATAAAACTGAAGAATATATTCATCTACACCTAGACTTGACTCAATAGGCGCTGTGTCTAGTTGAATTTTTGCAAATATCCCGTTGTGGAATTCCAAGCATAAAACTTATACTCACCTCCAAACAGAACTTTGAGCAACACCAGACCCTTGCATATACCAACAACTTTGATATAGTATTTAAATTCTTCACAAATTAAATTTGTTCTTAATGTTTGCATAATGCCATTATCATTTAGATGTTTCATGAACCAAACATATTTTTCCAATGATTCTATTTATGAATAAAGGCTTCTTGATGGCACCAACAACTGCATAATTGGCTTTCAAAGGGTTGCGATCAGACAACACCCTATGCCAACTCTTACAAACGCATATAAATTTTGCAATAGACTTAACAGGCAATCGAATAATGATTTCCATTATCAACTCAGTTGGCAATGAGGAAAAGTCCATCATCACTCAAAATTATCTATGTATAGCGATGTCACAAATAGTCCGATCTTTAAGGCTTGGGGTTTCTATATATATAGAGTCATAGACTAATAATACTCATCACTGGTACCATTCGCAGACAACTACTGCGTCTGCATTCTTTCTCATCAGTCACGCTGTTTTGTTTCTAGGGAGTTGTACATTAGTACTTTCAATTATTATTTTTTAAAATCTTTAATTATTATTACTTGAATTTATATTTATTACTAATTACTAATTATCACTTACTAATTATCAATTTGAAAATTTAAATTTAAATTTTCAATGATAATAAAAAATAACCAATTAAAATAGTTAATGACACCCATCGCATTCCAAAAAAAATATCACAACTCCCAACGTTTACAAATGTAACTTTCCCTCGGAACAAAACCCTGTTGGTTCGTAAGTCTCATTTTCTTGAAAAGTCTGATCGTTTGGTTCACATTGCTACACCACACAATCTTCCTCCATCCTTTCAATTCGTTTTTCTACAACCAAATAATTTTCACCATGACTTCCAGTTCCCTCCTCCGTCGGTAATGTTATCTCCAAGTTTCTCCTTCTACTAAATTGTATAATCTTAACATTAATGTATGTCCTTCAACCATCAGTCCATGACTACCATTGTTACATGTCTTTATCACAACACAAACACAACAACATATATTTCTCTTCAATGAAGAATGCGACATTTCTCAATTCAAAGCAGAACTATGGTCTCATAAGGTTAATATTTAACATCAACATTTTACAGTATTTGTTAAATAATGTATGCATGTAACAAATTTTTTTTTCCATTTAGGGACAAGTGATTATTCAAAAGACGATTTTACCATCATTGGAAGGAAACCCTAAACTTTGACAACTACATTATCACAGATCCGCAAGGAAACTGCTTTCCCATCAACATCACCAGAAAAACACAAGTTGAAATATTCACAATCGGTGTTTGAAAAATGACTAATTTTTATGGACTCAAAGATTTCCATTCTATTTTGTTCAAATACAAAGGGGGAAAATGCTTCAACATTAGAATCTTCATATCTAATGAAAACGAAATTCCTTATACCCCAAATGCACTTAATTAACAACAAGTACCACAAAGGTTATGTTCAAATTCCTATAGTATTATATATGTTTTCGATTTTTACCAAATTTTTTGTTATACTTATAAAAGAATTCTATTATACAGATTGGACGACGGTGCCTCATCTGAAGCAATTTCAAAATTACCAACCCATGAACACAATTGGACGTTCAAATTGACAATAAGTGCAGCCAAGAAAAACCAACAAATTGTGATACTTTTATTTAACTTTCTTTTATTATTATTTATAATTTATTAAATAAACACTTATACAAAATATAACTTACCTTCTCTTCATTGTCAATATTTTAGTACATCCTTGTTACCGTTGTTGAGACATGACAAATTAACAATAATACAAATTGTTTGTTAAAGACTGATTCCGACAATATCTATCAAAATTATGATATTCTTAAGGGGAAGAGGAAAACAACATCTACATTTGAGTACTACTTAACAACAACATGCACAAAGTTCTTCAAATAACAAGGGTTTAAAGAGGGAGACGAGATTAATTTACAGAAGATTGTCAACCCAAACAATTTAGTTATCCAAGTCCACAAGATAAACCATTAAAGTTATTTCATTTATTTTACCTCTGTAAAAAACTTATATTTATGTTATCTTATGAACATCACCTGTATCATTATCACTATTTAAGTTCCATATTGATGGCTATTTAACTTTCATTTATCTTGTTTTATGAACATCGGTTATATCATTATTATTATTTAAGTTCCATTTTTACTAATTGTGTTTCGATTGCAATTCTAAAACTCATGTTAAAGGTTGAAAAATGTCAAAGGTCTTTAACAGTATTTCAAACCATTTTCCAAACATACACTTTATCCTTCCAATTCAACTTTACTATTCATATTGTTATTAATTTTATGACCTAATGTCGTAAACATTCATTACTCATTAACACTACAATCAAACGCCGAAAATGGATTACTCTTTAACGAATAAAATTACAAAAAACATGTTTATTACGATTTTTGTCATATTTTCATAATGTGACAACTGCCAACCCTTCACTACAGAATGACATTTTACTGACTTACAAATCTAATAAAAAGCCTTACAAAACTATCTTTATAATGTTAACAACTTTCAATACAATTATTTATAACTATTATTTTTCATCACTTTTTTCATTATTATTTTACAATGTAACGTTATTTAACATCATTCATACTCAGTTTCGGAACGTTATTTCACACGATATACAATTTTTGACATTAATAAAAATTTATTATTTTCATTCTCATTACTAAATTTACTGATATCTTTTTAAACCCTAAAATCATATTATTTTGTGCAAACTTTCAAACTAAAAAATCGTAATGAAACATGTTACCAATATCTTCACTAGGCCTGGGCCATCTATTCTAATAATTAAATAACCAAATTTGCTAAACTTGCTTTAAGTTAATTACTGTTATTCTAAATTTTTTCCACTAGGACTGGACCACCTAATCTCTTAAACATTATCGGCTCACCAACATCACTTGTTCAACTAATATCAATTGTATCAACTACACATCACTGCACCTCCATTTGCAACTTATCAATCCGTTTAATCTGTAACAACTTTCAACCGATTTCCCTTTTCCGCACCCATATCACAATGTCTGTTTACCACAATGTCAACAAATCATACTGTCATTAAAATTATCTTATAAATTATACAATGCCATGTATCAACATTTACCCATCCTTCAACCATTGCAAACAAAAAAATAAGTTTACCGTCAATCCACATTATTCCACATTATTATGCCTCATATAACAAACAATATGTCACTAACAAATCTAACAATGTTCATATACAATGAAATCACAATACATTAAACATTCTTCTTCAGTAAACACGTTTTCACTATTTTTTTTCACAGAATTTGTCAACCATATCTTATGACTCACATTGGGTCCAACTTCAAATCTGTCAATCCAATTCATACCATACCTGCTGCACTAACAATTTATCATTCTATTTCTTTATAAAAACTTCAGGTAAATGCATTCCATTTGTCTTAATTCAACGTAAACTATCTCTCATTCTTCATATTTCAGAAAAAACTCAAACCATATAACACACTACTGAACAATTATATTTTTCCATGTAATATAACATTAATACAATACTTAATTCTGAAACACAATAATGTAGACCTTATTCTACCAAAAATTTCTACCAAAATTTCCAAATACACCACATCGATATGTTCTAATATACTTCAAAAAATATTTATATTTTATTCATATTGAATGTTAATATTTCCCTGTCAAAGATTAAAAATCATTATTCAACTTCATTCCTTCTAACAAATTACTTAACAACATCAGCTTACAGACAAATTAAAAACACTAACTAATTATGCATCCAATGCATATTATACTATGTAGTACAAGACAACACGGATTAGTTAGAATAATTACGCCTTTTTTTCTTCCAAAAAATGACTTCCGTTGTCACCCAACATCACGCTGTAGGGAACACAAACCAACTTCCTTCATTCGACAACTTGACGGACTTTTCTGACACATACCACATCGTACCAGAAGGCCATTTTTAAGCTTCCCAAAATGGGTTCAAAAATCACAGTCACAATCACCTCGCCGGAAAAATGGCAATTTTACGGTTCAAAAACGAGGCTAAAAAATGACACTACGAAGACCTCAACGGAGAAGGGCAATTTTAGGCTTCAAAAAGGCCTTTCAAAGAAGACATTCCCAATCAACTCCTCGGAGAAGTCTAACTTTAGGGTTTCAAACAGAGTTAACACATGCTTCATCATTCAAATTTGCCATCTATATAGTATGTGAAAAATCGAACACAAATATTACTAAACAACCCAATAAAATTAACTAAACCCTAAATCATAACTTCAAAATGCCGACCAACAAACCAAACCATATAACAGATACTATTTTCGGGAGCAGAACTACGGAAAAGGTATATGGAACATAACTCTTACATGTATGACCGATAAAAACCCACCAAAAGGTAACCAGTCCGGTCAAATGCCTTGTCGGAGATGATGATGCTTTACGCCTCACAAACCAAGTTGATTCGACGGAGAACAACTTCGAGTCTTTGAATCCACTAACGAACCACATTGCTTTCTCGTAATAGAAGATGACCTTTCAAGCTTCGGTAATGGAGATCAGCGCTTTAGGTACGACTTTACAGTTTCAACATCAATAAGGTGTTAAGTCAGACGAAGACAAAAGCAATTCCCAGCAAGGTTTTGAATGAGACAAATATAATGCGTATTGTTATTTCTAACAAGTGTGTTAGTGTTTCAGATAAAATGGGTACAGGCAAACTGAAGAATAAAGAATATACATGTATTACCGTCCACACCAGAACCAAGAGATATGAGCTAAGCACCAGATAAAGGCTGATCAAAAGAAAGAAATACATCATACGAAGACATCCACAAATGCAGACACAAAGGAAATAAAGGACAAGAGCACGAGAAACCAAGATGAAGGGCAAAAGCTAACAAGACGTCAGTTGAGGAGATCAAACGAAATCAAGCCTAGCACAAAAAGGAAAATAATGAAGCCTTAGATGATACAAGACCATGGTCGATGGACAAAACTAAGTCAAAGCATCCTAGACAAAGTCAAGAGCTTGCACAGCTGACCAGACAGAGACTCAAATAGATAGACGAAAACCAAGAAGGTTGGATTGCGTCTGAAGTCACAATGAGCAGAACTACCTAGTATCCATACTATCAAAAGAACACATGAAGTCATCAAAATAGAAGAAAAGAGAAGAGTAAAATGAACTAGCGCTTATCCACAAATCAAAGCTGCATGTGTAAAAGCAAGTACACCTACCTGTCAGCAAAGGACAACGCCTCTGTAGCTACAACACCATGAAAGTACAGAGATATCTAGGTCATGGATAATTCCAGATATAAAAGCAAACAAACGATACAAAAAGACTCTATGAAACACAGATTCAGCAAGTAAACATTTAATGCAAGATTAGATGCATTAAATGCCAGAATCCACGAAGCCTGTGCAGACTAAGCAAGAGAATCTGATGATGACTAGTCAAGCATCAAAGTTAGGTCTGATCATAGATGAAAGAACATTCAACAAACACTAGATAAGGACTACTATAGAAAAGAGAAAATGGAGTATCAGAAGAATAGCCAAGAATAAGATCAAACATGGAACAAGGAAAGTTGTGTCAAACAACAGATGGAACCAGAAGATCAACTCTGATAAAAGAACAGTTGCGGCAAGGCACGAGAACCAGACAATTTAAGCTTAAACAGACAGGGCACAATGCGTACACCAAACGTCTACAAGTCCAATATCAGATAGGTGTGTATCAAGAGTGACCTCCAAGGCAACATGAAGAATTAGACCAAGCATGAGACACAGATAAGAAGAAGGTCAACAACACGAAAGACAAAAGACATTCCAGATGGTAACAAAGCCTATCTGTAGAGTTGACTAAACTAATGAAGAAACCAATGCGTCAATTCCTATACAAAGATCCAAAATGTGAGATGCACATGAAGTGATTGGACGCAGATGGAAATTATCATGAAGAAAAGAGTCAGATCTCAGAGAAAGACTCAGACATCATCCACAATCATACAAAAAGCTCTCAATGCTAAGGGAACGAAAGAAAGAGAAGGGAAACGAGTCAAAATAAGAAGTATGCATGTTTCAGAAAAAGTGCATTACTTTTTCAGAAAAGGACAACACTCTATGAGTCACGAGACCAAAAAAGGACAAATAGGTTCCTAGGTCTTTGCTAAAGTCAAACACTGCTGCTAACAAGACAAAGAAGACTTCACGCAAGGTCTATCACAGGAAGCAACATTTAATGCAACAATTCAAGCATTAAATGAGTAGATTGAACTAGTCATGAACGACTATATCTGCTTCAATGGACACTTGCAACAGGAAGCTCCACCTCAATGGATATATTCAAAATCAAGCAATAGGCAAATTATACAAGACTATATATATCACTGCCTTAAACCCTGAAAGGGGGCTTTCGTTTTCACATTAAAAAAAAGGTAATATCAAGCCCAATCAAATCAGAGATAGATCTCTTAGAGTCAAAT
The DNA here is from genome assembly GCF_000230855.2 of Cajanus cajan. Classification (NCBI taxonomy): domain Eukaryota; kingdom Viridiplantae; phylum Streptophyta; class Magnoliopsida; order Fabales; family Fabaceae; genus Cajanus; species Cajanus cajan. The sequence goes on from NC_138525.1 coordinate 49,371,078, forward strand.
ATATCCTGATGTAGTTATCTCTGTAGACTAAGGGGTTCTAAGTGTAACTTAGGAAGATGGACCTTAGTGAGTGTAGAAACATATGTATCCTCTCCTTGAGAGTAACCCACACACTCAAACCAAACCTGTGTAGCCAACATTGTAAAGCCTGAAAAGGCTAGGAAAAGAATACTTGTAGAGCCTGGAGAGGCTAGTCAAAGAATACTCACTGCTAGCCAGAAGTGGCTGATAAGATAATACTTGCATTGGTGAGTGAAGCTGGCGGGCTAGGAGTGGTCGAGAATATTTGGAGAACCAGAAGTGGTTTAAGAATACTAGCGCTGGTGAGTGAAGTTGGCGGGCCAGGAGTGGTCGAGAATACTTGGAGAACCAGAAGTGGTTTAAGAATACTAGCGTTGGTGAGTGAAGCCAACGGGCCAGGAGTGGTCAAGAATACTCAGGTCCAGGAGTGGACGATAATACTCAAATATTCTTTACTTTGATATCTAATGGAACCCTTCAGTTGAAGGAAACTGGATGTAGCTCAGTTGAGCGAACCAGTATAAAAATGATTGCACTATTTTATTTATGGTTCAGAAACAAATCCTTTTTAATTAACAAATCATGTTGAAAAACTTCGTCTACTGTCTATTCTTCAAACAAACTACTTTACAAGCGAAGATGCGAATTTTTTGTAACAAATACTTTACACTGAAAAGTTTTGTTCACTGCTTATCCTTATATGAAACTATCTCGAAAAGGAAAATGCAAGAATCTTAATCATTATTGTTATATGAAACATTCTCCTCAGCAGATGATAAATCTTTCAGACGTAGTACCTTTGTGTTAAACAAACTCTGCATAACCGTCTGTCTGGTATTTAAAAGTGCATTGAACGATGAACATTATTCTTACGAAAATATTTATAAAATTCCTTCGTAATAACACACACATATTCAACCTCCCCTTCTATGTGTTTCATATCTAACTTCATGAGGTTGTCGCAACCCGAAAATTTCCGATCTCGCGACATATAGTTTAGACATCCTTTTAAAGATCTCATCAATTAAGGAATTCTCGGACACCAGACTAATCCTTAATTAATGATTTTGAAAAATGAGTTCATGGAGTCGCCACCAATTCTTTACTCAAAACATTGGAAAAAGAAAAGGTTTTAAAAAAAAAACAATAATGGCCTTGATAACCAAAATTGGGTGCGGGGTCGGCTACGTGTAGGGAAGGTATTAAGCACCCTTACAGCGCCCTCAATCGGTACCTTATGATGAAATTAACGTGATGAGAATTAATAATTTAAATATTTAATCCCCTTTATTAATATATTTATTTACTTGCTTGAAATTTAAATTATACAATTAACTCAAAAATGTCTACATGATTGCTTTTAATATAACAATATTTATCAAAGATAACAAAATAAAATAGAGAGAAGAAGATTGATTAAAATACCTCTTGAACGAGCTCTATTGAATCTTTAAATATGAAGAAGGTGCTTTGTGGCAACCTTTCACACCACAATATGCCTCACAGATCTCAAGAAATACAAGGAAGGAGAGAGAAGAAAGAGATGCGACACAAATCTCAAGAAATACAATAGAAGGGAGAGAGATAGAGAATTTTTGTTCTCAAAGGAGTCTTATTCGAAATTTCTCTGGCCGCCAGGAGAACTGTGCCCGAGGCCTCTATTTATAGGAATCAGAAGGGGCCAGAACGGCCTGTTCTAGATTCGGAACGGCCCGTTCTGGGCTAGTCCATTGTGGGTAAAATAAAAAACTGGAACGGCCCGTTCTGGGTTTGACTTACACAAAGCTTTTCTGGAACGGCCCGTTCCAAATTTGGGTTTTAGGCCCATTTGATGATTTGGAACGGCCCGTTCCAGTTTTAGAATGACCCGTTCTAGGCAAGTTTGTTATAGGTAAAATAGGAATCTGGAACGGCCTGTTCCAAAAGTGGAACAGCCCGTTCTAGGTGCAAATCTTGCTTATAACAACCTGTTTTGGAACGGGCCATTCCATTTTGGGAACAACTCGTTCCGGTATTAGGAACGGCCTGTTCCGGTCTTGGAACAGCCTGTTTTGGGCTACTAAAACCAGCTTATTTAGGCTTTAGGTCTTCTGATGTCCTGTCTTGCTATTTGCCTATTTCGGGATCTCATTCCCTTCATAACGGAGGTCATTTTCCTTGTTTGTGTGCCCTAGATGAAATTGGGTGTCTACAGCTGCCCCTCTTTACTTTTCCTTTGGAGTAGCTATGTGTTACTTTTCCAAAGGCAAGTAAAGACGTAGACATTTCGTCTGGGTCTCCTCCTCGTCTCCTTGGTGTTGGCGCTTCTACGTTCCTTCTCTTGGATAGGTGTATTTGCTTGTGTCCTCGCCCTTTAAAGCAGTTGAGTGTTGGTTGCATACTCTATTGGGTAACAAGGTTGACGAACTGTACACCTGATCTTCGGTCTTCAAGTAGATGCTCCATTTTTTATCTTGTGATAGTGCGTTCTTTTATTTGTAGCTTATTGAAGAGGGAGTATTTCGTAGCTTAGCTACCCTCACGGCTTTGTCGTATACCAGATTGGGAGATGTCTACAGTCTCTCCAGACCTTTCCCTCACGGCTTTGTCGTATACCGGATTGGGAGGTGAGTACAGTGATGGGATAACACTAAGGCCAAGAAGACCAAAAGGTGATATATTGAAGGAGGCAAGAGGAATGGGTTAATGTTGAAAAACCATAGGAGGAGTAAGCCTACTTTTGGGCCTTAGCTCCTAAGTTTTTATAGCATTTATTTTTATTCCTATTTTTGCCCTTGTCTTTAATTTCCTATTTTACCCTTGTATTTTGGGTATCTTAGTCATAGGATTTATTTTCTTTTGTATTTCTCATTTTACCCTTGTATTATGGGGTGCTTTAGATCATAGGTTTTTAATTTTGGGCTAAGGTATTTAATTAGGGAGCTAGACGCATTTTTGGTGGTGTTTGGACATGTTTTTGGACTTAGAAAGGCTTAGGCCCAAGTGGAGGGCAAAGGTTGCATGGTCTTATCATGCACCTAGATGTAGCCTAACTAAACCCAAAGATTTCATCCTTGGCCACCAAGTTGCATCTAGGGTTAATTTGGGTTTCATTTGGTGTGCATTTGGCATTGTGAATTTTGGCCATGCAACCCTAAATGCAACCCTAGATGCCTCCCACTCCTATAAATACCCTAGGCACCACACCTTGTAAATACTTTAGAAATTGAATATAAAGAGAGCATGTTTGCCTTTATATCATCCTTAGTCACCTTGGCTATTTTCGGCCACCTCCCATCCTATCTCCACCTTGAGAGCAAAACCCTAGAAGTGGCCTTCACCTACCTTGAAGTGAGCCAAACCCTAGAGTGCCCTCTCAAACCTTTCATCAAACACCTTCTACCCAACCTCCACACTTCCATTTCCGCCCCATTCCTCCATTAAAAACGCCCCTTGAGGAACTTTGATCCAAGGAGTTCAAGCATCCCTTGCCATTGTTCAACATTCCTTCTTCAATGGAAGCAAGGATGTCATCATGTGGTATCTAGAGCCTATGTTCTTCAAGGGTAACTTCTTATTTTCCTTTTGTATTTTCGGTCATGTTCATGTGTCTTCTTTCTTGTCTCTAAAGTTGTGCTAAAGTGGGTCATCATCTTTCTATACTTTCATGATCCATATTTCTTCTTTGATGTGTTGATTCATGCCATACTCCTTCTTGTGAATCATCTTGGTGTTATAGCCTTCTTTGCTTAAGTTCTTACCATTTTTTTTCTTTTAAGTTTGAGTTGCTAGAAATTTTGGGGCTGCATGATAAATATTAATGAAATGATGATTTTTATTTTGTAATCCATCCGATTTTGTCATAAACTTGTCTCTTTTGAACCCACCTTGAAAAAAATTCCAAGTGTTCATGCTTAAACCTTGAAAAGATCAAAAAAATGACATGCATGCCACTTGTTTGATGTAATGGCCGTGAGTCTATAGTGTGCTTTAGAGAGTCAATCATGCATGCTAATTAGTTCTAGCATGTTCTACATCACTTAAAATATCATGTGTGATTAATTCCTTTACACATACTTGCTTCAAATTTTCGGCCAATTTTTTATGTATTCCTTGGTGAACTTGTATGCCTACATGATGTTTGATAATTTGAGTGTGAAATTGATTTCAATATGCCTATCTTTGCTGCTGGACGTGGGCTATTAAAAACTTAAGAAAAACACTCAAATTTTGTCTCATTGAGCTAGTGTAAGTTGCTAAAAGAATACTCCAAAAAGTTGCTAACAAAACCACCAAAAACAAGTGTAAAACCCAAGCAAAGTAATAGTATAAAATTCAAAAAAAAAAGAGAAAAGTGGCTGGACTTTGAACAAAAAAAAAAAAACCAAGACTTGGACAAGCCCAAAAAGAACAAAGAAACTAAAAACAAGAAAAAGGGAACCTTTGCTAGACTTGTGGAGTTTTGGACCAACTTTCATACCATAGCACTTGGAGTTAATTCTTGGACCATTGGACAATACTTAATGGCCAAATGAGACAATAAATCAAACATGTTAAGTGCATAATTTTTTTCTTTTAAGCCTACTTGCTAAATTCTATTCTAGTGTCATTCTAGGAATTACTCTTTTGTGTGCTTTCCTTTTATTAATGTGCCTTAATTTCAGTTTTGAGTCTTCTTTCTACTCTTAGGTTTGTCTCATAAATTTCATATTGAGTTTAGCCTTTTCTTAATTGTGCCTTTTTAGTTTTTCTTCCTTGGCCTCTTGTACTCTTGGGTTGTGTTTTCTTCTTGATCTAGGTGGGGAAAACTTCTAAAACACTACACACTTTCTTGGTGGATTGAGTGGAGGGGTTGTCCGATTGGAGCTCAAGGAACTTTGGAGGATCACACCAATTCAAAGAGTGCAAACACCATTTCAAGACTAACATTGGGTGTTCATTGTGAAGGGGTGGAGAATTGACGACTTGGAGACTTCCTTTTTTTTTCTACTTATTTCTTTCTTGTTAAATTTCGGCCTCTTGTGTTTTTGGCCTTGGTTTCATTCATTTTTGGTTTGTAATTGGACATTTTTAAACCTCTTCATTTTGGTTTAGTTTCGTGTAGTTGAAGGTGATTTGAAAACCTTCACCTAGGACTTCGACTAGTATATGTTTTAAGTGTTTTCCTTTTGCATGTTTTAAAGCTTTTAGTAGTATAATTGCTTAGGATTTTATCTTTGTCTCCAATTCCATTTAGAAGGCTTACTTTTGCCTACTAGGGGTATCGTGCACACACACACTTAACTTTATGCAAAAAAAAATGTTTTGTGAGAAAAGTGTGAAAAGGCTTAGTGATTCTTACTTGAAAAGGCTTGGTTTTTAAGTGATTCCTTGTAGTCCACCTCCCTTGATAGTTCACTTTGTACACTTAGGCCTTTTCATACCAATCTTGCACCTTGAAAACCTTTTGTGAAAACCTTTTTATCACTCACTCTTTGTGAAAACCTTTTTACTAACCTTTTGAAAACAAATTTGTGAAAACCTTTTCTTGATCAAAGATGAGTGATCATTCTAGTGTACATGGTCATAATTCTTGTAGTACTAGGTCTAGTGTTAGGGATGAACTTAGGGAATTGAAAGAGTACCTAAGAAAAAAAGAAGAGGAAAACATAAAAAGAGAGGAAGAAATTAGAAAAAGGGAAAAAGAAAATGCAAGGAATAATGAGGAAATAAAACAACTACTTGAAAAATTAGTTGAGGGGAGAGAAACTAGTGGATCCAAACCTAGGATTGTTCCAACTAGATCTCAAAAAGGCAAAGAAGTTAGAGTTCCTAGGAGTATGCATGAGGAAGAAAATACAACAAGAGAGGAGGAACTTAGAAGGAAAGAAAAAGAAAAGAAAATAGAAAAGAGAGAAAAAATAAAGAAAAGAATAGAGAAGGTTAAAGAGTGGTTAGAAAATGGAAAACAAACAATACTCTTAGAGAAGAGTAAGGAGGATAATGTTTCTTCCAAAGGGCTTATGCTTAAAGAAAGTCATTTTACTATTGAAAATGATTTAAAAAAGACTTTCTTCATTCATCAAGACCTTAACTCTTTCTCTCACATTGCCACTAGTCATGAAGTGGAGATTAAAAAATAAATCCTTTTTAAAGAAAAAGAATCTCAACTTCAAGATTTAGTGAAGAAGAATTGGACTTCACTTAGTCCCACTTCTTGTGTTACTTCCTTGGTGGTGCCCAAGGAAGATAAGCCTTCATTCTTTAAGACTCTTTCCACTTTAGTTCCCTTCATAAAGCACCCAACTTTAGATTTGTATAATTTGTTGGATACATCTCATGGTGTCCTATTTTCTATTTTTGATCTTGAGGGAGGTTCAAACTTATTTGAACTTAACTTGGTTACTTCCCTACAAGACAAACTTAGATTATATGAGTTTTCTAGACTCGTCTTAACTCCATTTTCTCATATGTATCTAACAAATTATGCAATACAAAGTTGTTTAGGTAATTTTTTAGTTAAGTTTTCTTTATTTTCCAATACATACCTAGGTCATTACATTGGGCACCTCAAATACATACTTAACTTGTTTAGGACTAATACATTAGTGTGCTATAGTTTTAGTTTTTTTACCTTTTTAGGTTTTAGTTATACACCTAGACTTCACCATGGGGAGGATCCTATCCTTAGCATTAGAGGGTCTAGTCCTTTTAGTTTAGACAATCTTTTTAGCATTTTTAGTGGAACTCCTCTTAGGATACACTTTCCATTTCTATCATATACTGTCACCTTTAATGCTTATTTTTATGTTTTTGTTGGTCATGAGGCCCACCATGAAGAACCTCTTGATTTGAGGTCAAATCATTTTCAAGAGGAGGGAATGATGGAATAACACTAAGGCCAAGAAGACCAAGAGGTGATATATTGAAGGAGGCAAGAGGAATGAGTTAGTGTTGAAAAACCATAGGAGGAGTAAGCCTACTTTTGGACCTTAGCTCCTACGTTTTTATAGCATTTATTTTTATTCCTATTTTTGCCCTTGTCTTTAATTTCCTATTTTACCCTTGTATTTTGGGTATCTTAGTCATAGGATTTATTTTCTTTTGTATTTCTCATTTTACCCTTGTATTATGGGGTGCTTTAGATCATAGGTTTTTAATTTTGGGCTAAGGTATTTAATTAGGGAGCTAGACGCATTTTTGGTGGTGTTTGGACATGTTTTTGGACTTAGAAAGGCTTAGGCCCAAGTGGAGGGCAAAGGTTGCATGGTCTTATCATGCACCTAGATGTAGCCTAACTAAACCCAAAGATTTCATCCTTGGCCACCAAGTTGCATCTAGGGTTAATTTGGGTTTCATTTGGTGTGCATTTGGCATTGTGAATGAAGAAGTATCAAACCTATCAAACCACTACTTCTTACATAAGCAAGAAGTATCAAACAATTCAGCACTCATAAGAATGAAGAAGAGTAGTCATAATGATATTAGCTAACACTATCTATCATTCCTCTAATTACAATATAATCTAACAGTATAAAACTCAACAATATCAGCACAAGGAGAACATCATCATCATCATTATCAAAGTAAAGTATCATCAAAGTATACAACAAACAAAACATTGTCAGAGTACACAACAGAATCATGATAAGTACATAACTCACGGCCGATTGGATCAACTAGGCTCTGATACCACTTAATGTGACACACCTCTACCCCGCATATCATAATACAAATAATAAAATTTAAATAACACAGTCTTTCAATTTTTTTTTAAATACCAAACATGTTCAGATAGAGAGCACCACATTCATAACTTAAACAAATAACATAATCACAAAAGAAATAAGGATAAGATTTTCAAAATAATTTAACAGAAACAACATACTAATCTAATCCTATCTACGCCCCGATGTCACATGTCCTATCAGAGCAAATCTCAACATAGAAGCCTAAGCTTCATCACCAACATCCTCAGCCTCATGCTGATAATCACCTATAAGACAGTCAAGGAAAAACAACACAAGAAAAGGGAGTGAGAAATATCTCACTCTGGCTCACAGTGTAAGAATATACACCAGATAGCCAAACATAAACAAAACATATATAACAGATAAATTAATAATAATATCACATTTCACTCATTCAAGACATATCAATTTTTCATATAACATTAAAATGCACATGTATGGACACGGACTACATTTTATCATGCATGTGGCGCCAGTAACATATCACATGGCATATTGCCGCTAGCAATACACGAAGAGTAGTCTAGGAGTACATGCCGGGTCACACCCTCTGCGCACTCTCACTAGAAGGACATACTACCAGAGTCTCGTCGGGATAGCTAAGCCGCGCAAGATACATCCCATGCACACAATGGGCGAGACTGGGACTTCCAAACCGAGCTATCCCCAAGGACTAATCCCCAAAGCTTTTATACTAGAGGGTCTTCTCTGGCGGTGTATTCCATATCGTACCCTTAAAAACATTTATGCATATGATGCATGTCAATCAACACTCTATGCATTCTCATATGACATTATTATCATCACGTCTCATCATCACATTTCATCCTCATATTCCATCATCATATTTCATCATCATATTCACAATATCACATTATCACATTATATTCATAAATCTAACATAGCACTTTAATCCATATTAAAACTCATCTATTTGTGAAATTAAACACATATTTACACTTTGCAAACATTAAGGAACACAACAAAGCAATCAAAAGGAAAAACAAAAAACATTCATATTTTGCCCGTTTTCTCATAGGGTTTCCCGTAGGGACCCACAAAAATCTCAAATCATACAATTACAATTTTAAAACTAAAATTAATCATTCATTCAAGCAATTTATACAATTAATTACATATAAGAGGAACAATAGATGAAATAGATACAATTGGGGGAAACCCCTCATACATGAGCATACAACAAACACAAGATTGGAGGTCAATCCCACTACCCAACATACATTCCCACACACAGAGTAAGGTTTCTCACTTCCCGCTTACCTGGATGAGCAGAAGATGAATGGTCTAGTTGTGATCTAAGATCGTTCCTGAGTACTCTTCCTTAGAGCTCTTTGTTTCTCCTTTTTTTCCCCTAATCCTTTAGAATGCAAATGAGGTAGATAGGGTTAACGCCACCTGACTTCTTTCTTAAAATTAATCCATTGGGCTGGGTCAACCCAACCCGTTTTCCTTCTCCTCTAACCCACTTCTCTTTTTCCTCAAAATAATTAAATAAAATAAATACATGTGTATTATAAAATATTTTTCTTCTATAATAATAATATATTTCTGACCCCAAAATATAATAATATAATATCAATAAAAAAATATCATATAAAATCAACCTTCTCTTAAAACATATAAATATTTATTTAAAAATGCTAATAAAAATACTTATTTAATACGTACAAAATAATTGTCCAAAATAATAATTATTTAAAACGTACAAAATAATATTCCTCTATAATTATTAAAATAATTATGACCAAATACCATGTAATAATAATAATAATAATAACCTTTTTGAAAATTGGGGTGTTACACCATCCATAAAGACATTTCATCTGGAAGAGACGGATGATAAAAGATAACTTGGAGAATGTTTTACAACCAGGATATAATTTTTGTTCAGCATCTTTCAACAAACCATAAAATTGTCTAGCTTCCTTATTTGGTTCCTCATTCATATCGATATTACTAGGCATAGGATGATCAAATACGTTATCTTTATCCATATTAAGTGATTGATGCATGTCATGAAGCATGGAATAGGTTTGAGCATCATCACTTCTTTCAAGATTACCACCTAGGACAATATCATCATCTTCAAAATCACCATCATTGCCAGATGATGAATCGGATGAGCTCTCTCCATGATACTCCCAATTCTTATAGCTTGGTTCAAATCCCCATTTTAATAAATCACACATCACGTCATCTCTTTTCTTAAAGTAAAAATTATTGCATCTACAACATGGACACCTAATATCTTTTTTCGTCTTGGATGTAGAAAAAGCAAAATCTAAGAAGTCATTAATCCCCTTTAAATATTGAGGCAAACTTCGATCTTTAATTTTTATCCAATCTTTATTCTGCTTGCTCATTATCAAAATACCTATTATTTTAAAATGAAAATATACGTTTAAAAATATACTAGACTTTTTTTTGTTAGAAAAAAGATAATAAATAACTCAAATTAACACAATAAAAATAAGAGAAAATAATACATGAAAAGACAATATAAATCCTACACCTAAAATATAACAACAAAAATAAGGCATAACAACGTACCTACGCAACACGGCACACTGAGAAGTGTTAGAGAATCATGCAATATAAATGTGACGAATGGACATGTGAATGAGCATAAGCAAGTACACCTGCACATAATTTTTTTTAATAAAATTATATAAAAATAAATAAATATGAAAGAAGAGGAGGGTTTAAACAACATCGATGTAACTTTTACTAAGTATTACACTACTTAATAATTTTATATTAAATGTAAATTTTATAAATCCAACCGTTAGATTGAAAGTTCTTTACTCTTAAATTGTATATACAAAAGTTTATTTAAATTCAAGATGATTTGATAATTCATTTTTATAAAACAATATTGATGTAATATATACATTTCAAAATATAATAAAATAAGAACACTTTAATTACCTTCAAGTTATTCTTGAATTTTAACAAAATTTGATATAAACATATAAAGTGATATGAAGTTATAATTCAACGGTTGGATTTACAAAATTCACATTTAATATAAAGTTATTAAGCGGTGTAATACTTAGTAAAAGTTACACCAGTGTCACTTGAACCTTCTTCCATGAATGAATAAGAACTTTAATAATATGTTTTATGATTTAAAAAATATTTTCGTAAAAAATTCATAATTTTATTACAAAAATTTCAAATTATAATTTAACTTTTTTTTCTTTTTCTTTCATTGATTTTTTAGGGATTTTTTTTCATTGGATATTTCATTTAAAAACATATGTTATTTTAAAAGTAAAATAAATATACAGTTGAATTAAAATACAACATAAATGTACCAAAAAAAAATATAAATTGTATTTATCAATAAAGTGTAACAAACAAAGAAAATTCTTTTCAAATACAAGAAATAAATAAAGAAACAAAAATAAATGGTACTTTCTCGAAACATGACTGAAAAATAAATTATAATCAATAACCAAATATTAAAAATATGGATTACTAGTGTTAGCCTAGTTGTTGGCTGGAAAGGGGTTGGGATAGTTAGAAGTATGAGGACCTAGGTTCGATCCTCATTGCAACCATCTTTGTAATATAAACTAAAATATTTTGTTTAGATTTGTTTTTAAATGTTAAAAAAATTAATTTTAAACTAATTGTATCATCGAATAGTTCATTCCTTCTTGAGAAATTTATATTAATATTATATTATAGGTATAATGATTATTTTAAAAATAATACTTTTTAAGTATATATATATATATATATTAAAAAATAATAATAGAAATATCTATAATACTACAAATAATATTAACTTTTTATAAATAAAAAAAATCAAACACACAACTTTGCTTCCTTTTCCTTTTCTAAGGAACAATAATAATTAGTAAACTTGAGATTTTCATTATATTAGATTATGCTAAAAAATAGATAACAACTTTGCTCCAGCATAATTAAATTAAGATGATAAAAAAATCTTAAAAATAACAAAATTCAAATATCTATATTCTCCCAAATAATATTATTTTTTTTTTATAAAAAAAAAACTAATCAAACAATTTAACTTTCTATTCCTTCTCTAACAAAAAATAATAATTGGTAAATTTAAGATTCTCATCATCTTAAATTCTTCTACAAAAGTAGATAACAATCACTAAAAAACAAAAATAACAAGAAATTTAATGATTACAATTAATTTTTTTTAAAAAAAATCTATAATCTATAAACAAAATACTTTCTTTAATTGCTAAGGATAAAAATTATAAAATATTTTTTTTGATAACCATATTTTTTTCACATTATTATTTTGCCTCTCTCTAAATAATTACCTATTTAATTATCTTTTAATTTATTTTTCTTTTTAAAAATATAAGAAACATTTGTATCTCGTTACTGATATCTATGTATTGTTGAGCGTATAACGACAACCTCTAATGAAATTACATTATTGTGTTTATTTAATTATTTTTAACATGCTTTTTTAATGAATTAATTTATCGGAAGATGAACATATTCGTCTAACATCCAAATCATTGATAACTTGATAAAAGAATGGTAACAATTTATATATTGTATACAAAAGTAGGAGTCAAATCGAGAAATAGACAAACAAGTCATTTTATAAAGTATAAACAATTATGCGTACCTGATATTGCGTAGAATGAATTATTTCTTTTAGTCTACTGTAGACGTGAAGACTATAACAAGCAAATCAAAATAAAGCAATAATAGATGCAAAAATTGAGAAAAAAGGTAGTGAATCAACGATGAAGTATGAAAACTCATTCTTCTATTTATATAAGTGCTATGACACTTTTGAAATATTAATAAATTTTCTTTTAAAACCTATTTGTTTATTATGATGAGATAATATATAAAAAAAAATAAGAACAAAATATAATAACAAGATATAGTTTTATCATATTTACTATTTGATACGTAACAAATAATAATATGATAAATTACAAGTTATATTTAAATAATAAAATATTGTTCAATTACGGTTACATATAATTTTGTAAAAAATAAGTGAAATTTAATTTTATAATTTTTTTATAAATTACAAAACAATAAAAATATAATTTCAACTAAATTACAAAAAAATAAATATGATTTTTCATACAGGTAATTAACTTCTTAAAATCATAAAATAATTATTATCTTTAAAAAGTATAATTAATATTTTAATACTTAGTTTATAAATTTTATGAATAATAATTATTTAATTATAAAAATTTAATTAATAAAATTCTTTTTTAATTTTATAATTTAAAAATAATATAAATACATATATCATTACCTACATAATTCCTCTCAATATACTACCGTAAATAAATATTTAGTAACTTTGTGTATTTTTTTTAAATATAATAGATGATTAAAATAAAATATGTGTAGGTGAAACAACTAAAGGATGTGATTTCATATAACTACCTTAATCCTTAAAAATTGATTAAAATATTTTTTTAGTAAAAAAAGTTTAAATATTAAGAAAAGTCACCCACCACACCAAAAAAATCTCTTTGAAAATTTCTAGTGATATTACTACAAATTTACTTCTAAGCATATATAACATGAGAAATTAAAAAAAAAATATTAATACCAATAAAAAGGTAATTAAATAAAATATTTAATCATTAGTACTAGCTAATAATATATATAATTTTGTTTATGTAATTAGTAGTAACAAATATATATTCTACCATATATAAATAAAATAAAAATATAATATATTAATTTAGTAATAATATTATTAGTATAAATTTATTATTAACACTAGTAATAAAAAGGGTATTTCGTGTCTACTTTAAAAAAATTAAACATTTTTTAAATAAGTTAATAATTACAATTTTTAAAAAATAGTTATTATTTTTTCATGCATTCCTTTCCTAATTTTATCTTTAGATATATTGGTGGAAAAAAAATTATAATACAAATATATGTAAAGGTAGAATTATCTTTGGAAAATAGACTCTAAATTAATGAAGATATTTTTGTTCATATATTGTTAGATCTATACAATGTTTTATTTATTAATTAGTAATAAATATATGTAAAAGTTTTGTACCTATTTAAGGTATATATATATATATATCACATATACATTAAAAAAAAGTTGTTGGATTAGTGGTTAAGTATTATACTTAGAGTTACGTATCAATTTTTTATATTTTAAATAGCACAATTGTAAAAAAAAAAATAAAAAAAATCCTAACAACCAGGCACGGATCTATTTGTATGAGAGTGGGCCCAGTTGCCCCCACTAAAATTTTACTTTTTCCTATTTTTAGATATATATTTTTTTATAATATATATATATATATATATATATATAATATTTGAATTTATTAAAAAATTGTTAAGTAATGATACATATTTGATAGAGATATGATTCTTGTTATAAAAATTATTTTTACAAATATTATAGACACAATATATGTTGATATATTGTTAAGAAATGTAAATCTAGACTATAATGACACTTTTTGTATGTAACTATATGTAACATTTCTTATAATAATTATTTTTATATCTTATATGTTAAAATATATTAATATTTTATTTATATTTTATTCTATTGACATAAGATACTTTTTTCAATGATAGCAAATTGGTTGATATGACAAAACACCTTTTTATATGTTAATGTTGTTGGCATTAGAGAGTATTTTTTTCCAGCGATATTTAATGCGTTGATATTTAAAAATATATTTTCGCAATAATTGTAGGCATTGTTGGCATAAAAAACGCATTTGCCAATAACATTGAATGTGTTATATTTAAAAACATCTTTTCGCAATGATTGTATGCATTGTTGGCATAAAAAAGCAAATTTTCCAGCGACATTAAATGCGTTACATTTAAAAACATCTTTTCGCAATGATTGTAGACGTTGATGGCATAAAAGAACTAATTTTCCAGCGACACATAGTTTTTGCAACGATATTGTTCTAGTTGACAAAAATAAAGTCTTATTGTAACAACATTTAAATATTGTTGGTAAATGTTTATTTTTACCAACAACTCATTTATCGCTGTAAAAAAGTCACTGCGAATAATGTTATTTCTAATAGGTTTGTACAGTTGTCTATGCAAGCCCTCATTGTCAAATACATCATGTTGCATGGGAATACCTCACAAACCTACAACGTGAAATTTCTCTCCCTTGGCTGGTACTTGGTGACTTCAACAAGGTAACGAATGTTAGTGAGGTGAAAGGAGGCCAATTTTCTGTTGTTAACGCATCTGGGTTTAATAATATGATTGATGCATGCCAATTACTAGAACTGGGGAATATGGGGTCAAAGTTTACTTAGCTGCACTACAACAAAAATTCCAGAATTGCCAAACATTTAGATAGATCATTAATTGATAGCAAGAATTTTTCTGGAAGATTTTGATGAAAATATTTGCCAAGTGTATTCGAATCACTATCCCATACTTCCGGTATGGTGGAATTAAGGACACATTTCTTGCAAAACCTTTCAGGTTCCAAGAGGCCTTGGCGACTCGCAAGGATTACGAACAAGTAGCAAGGAAAGCTAGGAGTAGGAAAATACCAGATATAAATTTGTGCCTGAAGTAGGTGAAAGACTTGATCACCTTTAATAATAATATCTTTGGGAACATTTTTAAATGCAAAAGGAGAGTTCTTGCTAGATTAAAGGGCATAGAACCCGCTCTTGAAGAAAAGGAATATGAGAATCTAATCCAATTAGGAAAGAGCCTTGTTGAGGAATACAATGAAATTTTCCCCCAAGAAAAGTTCCTTTGGATCCAAAATTCACGTGAAAACTAGATTCACTTTGGAGATAGGAGTACAAAAAAAATTTTACCTTCAAATGCTTGTTCCCAGAAAGAAAAATAAAATTCACAAAATATTTCTTGATGGCGAAACTTGGAATACAGATCTAAGTGTTGAGATTGGAAGCACATAGGTATTTTCTTACCCATTTTACTGATAATGTTAATCTAACTTGACTTAGTTTTATAGGTTTGCACTATTCCCCAACTGGCAAATGAGGAAGCCTACTCTCTCATAAATCCTATCACAATAGAAGAGGTCACGAAAATGATCATGGGAATGAAGCCACTCAAAGCCCCAGGTCTCGACAATTTCCAGTCATTTTTATACAAGCAATTCTAGCCCATTGCGAGAAAGGATCTCCAATATCTCGTGAAGAAAGCATTCAGAAATGGGTATGCTAATCCAAGCCTACTAGATACACTTATGGTCCTGATACCAAAGGTTGGAAATCTGTCCTATCTCAAGGACTTCCGTCCTATAAGCTTATGCAACATAGCATATAAGGTGATCACCAAGGTTCTTGTGGCTCACATTCGACCTTTCTTAGTGAATATCGTTGTAGAAGCACATGAGTCCCTCCATTGTATACATATAGATAGAACAAAAAAAAAGGTGTGTTAGCCATCAAGTTAGACCTTGAAAAAGCATATGATCGGTCAACTGGCACTTTCTTCATGAAACCTGGGTGGTATTTGTCTTTCCCGCACCGTTCATCAGGCTTATCTTGCGGGGAATCATTAGGTCTTGGTTCTCAATTCTTTGGAATGGGTCAACACTTAAGATTTTGCTCCAACCAGGGGTCTTAGATAAAGGAACCCCTTCTTCCCCTATCTTTTTGTCCTCTGCATGGAAAGGTTAGCATTGAGAATAAATGATTTGATGGAAGGACAAGTATGGAATCCTATTAACCTTTCTAGAGGGGGACTGCTACCCTCCCATCTTATGCTCACGGATGATCTTCCCATGTTTTGTGAAGCCACGAAAAAGTAGGCTAGTATTATGAAGAAAAAGTTATCCCAATTTTGTGCAGCATCAAGATTAAAAATAAATACGCAGAAGTCTAAGTTCATTTGCTCCAAAGGAATTAGAAGTGATAAGAAAACAACATTAGCCAACACTCTGGGCATCAACTCTTCAATCTCCTTGGGAAAATACCTTGGTCATAATCTTATTACTTGGAGAGTACTATCTTCTTGGGACTTCAAACATGTTGTTAACAAAGCTCGAAATAAAATGGCTTCATGGAAGAGGAAACTCCTAAACCATGCGGGAAGATCTTGTTTAACAAAATTTATCCTAACAACTACACCAATATACTCCATGCAAGCTTACCAACTTCCCCAAGCGATTTGTGAGAAGTTGAATCAAGCAGCCTACAGTTTTCTTTGGTCCAGCACCTATAACTCTAGAGGTTGGAGTTTAGACCATTGGGATCAAGTAATAAAACCAAAGATGCATAGAGGATTGGGTGAAAGAGATGCATGACAAACAAGCATAGCACTTGTAGGGAAACTGGTTTGGAAATTTCTTGGGTTAATTTCTTGAAACATAAATACTTGGGATCGCACTCAATATTATCCCCTAAAAGGTCAACCAACATCTCCTACACATGGAGAAGTATAAGGAAGGTCGTTGATATACTTTTTCCTTGCTTCGATCCAAAGTTAGGACTAGGCAACTCCTTTTTGTTTTATGATGACTGGGTTGGATCTGGTCCACTTTGTGAAGCAATCCCTTGTGTGCATATTTTGGCACACAAATTAAGGTGATTGATCTTTGGCGGAGTTATACTTGGAACAAAAATATTCTTAGTACTATAATTCCCCAGCAATTCAAATGGAGAATACAAAATTTTTGCATCCCCAAAGTGTGTTCTGGGATAGATACCTTTTTGGAAACATAATACATTCGGTAGCTATTCAATCACTTCGCCATATAATTGGTTGATCATGGATATAGAGTCGTACCCTCACCCTATATTTGGAAGAAGATTCGGAAAACTTCATTACCAGAGAAGATAAGACTATTTTACTGGTAGGTTATAAATAATGTTCTCCCTACATATTGTAAGAGACATACATGTCATATATATAGCTACTTTTGCAACTTGCACAAGTTGCTCAAATCCTATGGAAGACACGTTACATGTACTACGTGACTTCCCCTATTCAAGGGAACTACATAATAGGTTTGACATCTATTATGGTTCCCTTCTATCCTTAACTAGCACTCTCTTATGGTCAGGGTTTTAAATTGCGGACCGCATCACGCATTGCGGCCGCAATATTACGGTTGCGGCCTTGTCTACAATGGCATCGGACCGCAATTGCGGTGAGACCGTAAATCACGGATTTTTTTGTAATGTTACGGTGTTGCGTCCGCAACACCTCCGTTTTGAATTCGCAAACGACAACTTGAAGGTGGAACAGGGAATCGTTTTTAAAAAAGTAACTTTTTTTTAAAAAAAAGTTAACTTTCGGGAATCTTTTCAGAGAAGAGAACAGAGATTCAGAGAATTTATTCACTAGATCAATAATGGTTCAAACTTTGACTTAAAAGGTGAAAAATAAAGCATAGAACTTACACTTTCATTCGGAACTCCCTTTGTATCTCTACCAAGAAGAGGAAGCTTGTTTGTTAATTGTAAGTTTTCTGCCTCTTACATACCCCTGTTTCTCTTTGTTGTTGTCATTGATATCCTTGCTAGTGTTGTTGGCTTGTTGTTGTCCCACACTCTCGAATCCATTGGTTCCATAGTAAATAGGAATGAATATGTGATTTTGGCTTGATTTTGGCTTGAAATGCTTGATTTTGGTTTTCTGCTGTGGTGAATATGGATTCTGGAGTTTGGGGGATTAACGGCGCAGTCCATGTCTAGCAACCCTTACGAATGAAAACCTAAAAATTTCTTTTAATATAATTTTTTACTTAGTGAGTGGACGTGAGTCTTTAGTGAGTTTGGGAGATTAACGATGCATGAAAAAAAAATTAGAATGCAAGGTGGTTTGGACATGGGCCTTTGGGCCTTGTAGTTGTGGCCTTTAATGAGAATTTTAAATGGGCTTTAGTCATTTCTTCTGGAGCTTGCAAAGTAAATTTGTATAACTTTTGATAAATAGTGTAATAGAAGCGTTTTTTGTGTGCTGGGTTCGCCATAAATGAATAATTGTTTTATTGACAAGCCTAATAAAATGAATCAATGGTTCTTCATTGCATGTTTATCCCTTCGCAGTCTGGTGTCTGCTCAGTTTGACACGTAAACACTTAAAAAGAAAATACGTCCCACTTTAGGTGGAAATAATGTTTATGAGGATTCGTTTGAAATTTTAAGTAAGGATTAAAGTTAGACTGAATCATCAATTAATTGTGAGATTGAAATAAATTTCTCTTGAAATTAATAAAATAGCAAGATAGTTTCTTAAATTGTAAATCATCAATTAATTTAGTTTTTCTGTTAACTGAAGCTATTTAATTTCATTAAAAAGCATAATAACTGTCAACTAAGTACACATGCAGCTATTTTATCACATGGATGAAAATCTTTCTTTTATTATTATTTAGCCAGTAAAATGACAAAAAAAATGCTTTTGTTAGTAAATGTTTTCTACCATGATAATCACCACCGAATATACAAATATTGTAATAGTAAATAAAAAAATATAATTATAATTATTATCTAATTTAAACGAAATGAAATTAACATATCTTAAAAACTAAACTCAACTTATTTTATTTTTACAGAAAATAATGTATTTTTGTTAGTCAATTAGTTTTAAGTTTTTAAATTTGATAAAAGAAAATATTTTTTTAATTTTTTAAAATAGAAGGGTATAATGGTTAAAAAATGTGGAGACCAAAGTGGTTACCGAAAAGGGTATCACTTTATATATTAGTATAGATGTGAATGATTATTAGAATATTTTGCAATATTTTTATATATAATAATATGTTTAGCCTAATTATATGTATATCAATATTAGGTTGTTTATATTTATTTTTATTATTATGTTAATTTATTAGTCATTGTTCTGAAGTTTGAAATATAATTTAATTATTGATTGATATTATATTTTCAAAATTTTATATAGATATATATACACAATGACATCAAATGAAGAATTTCCTATAGGAAGACTAGAAGGTGCTCCAAGCGACGATATTGGATGGCATTTTGGAGCACCTATAACAGGAAATCGCAACAATGTCCAATGTAAACTTTGTCAAAAGATAATAAGGGGTGGCATTACAAGATTGAAGCAACACATAACACATGATAAAGGTCAAGTAGCAGGTTGTCCAAGAGTCATGTCATTTGTTAGGGAGAATATGATGAAACTTCTCAAAGATAAAAAAGAAAAGAAAATTGACTTTAGAAAAAGAAAAGAAGAATTTGAATCTCGATTAAGAGAAGATGAAAGATAGTGACGAGGAGATGAGGATAGCTTCGCAACAAAGCATTAGATCACAACGTGAGTGGGAAGATAGACAACGATTCAGACAACAAACAGAGGGATCTAATAACATCTATGAATCAGGTGGAAGCTCTCACTACAAGAAAATGACGATTTTGCGACGGTTATATGGCCTACATTGCGACGGTTAGAACTGCCGCGAAGACAACATTGCGACGGTTTGGGAACTGTCGCAGAGTTGTCCGTCACCAGGAAATTTTGCGACGGTTATCAGAACTGTTGCACAAACTGTCGCAAAATTGGAATTGCGACTCCTGAAGCACCCGACGCACTAATTGCCTCTATATTAACATTGCGACCTTTTCATCAACTGTCGCACCAACTGCCTCTAAATTAATATTCTGTTTAGCGTATTTTATCCTTACTTGTGCAATTTCTGGGAAACTTCCCAGAAGGTCACCCATCCCTGTACTACTCCAGGTCAAGCACACTTAACTGTGAAGTTTTGATGAGTAAGCTACCGAAATGTATATGTATGTTGTCAGTATAACTTGTACAAATTAATTCATTTAAGTCATCCTCAAATATACAATCTCATATTTGTATTATAATAATAATAATATATAATAATTTTATATTACGAATAATAATAATAATAATAATAATAATAATATATTTATTTATTCTTTATTTATATGTACTTACTTTTATAATTAACATCTACTTATTTCTATTTAAAATTATAATTTAAATTATTTAATTTTATAATTTATAATGATAATATAATTTATAAAACTATAAATATTTATTTATTACATACTTATAAATTAAATTTTAATATTTTAAATAAATTATTAATTAATTTAATATATTTATTTACCTTAAATCAAACATATAAAATTCAAAAAAATGTATTTATCCTTGTTTTATTTTCTAATTATCAACTATTAATAAAATACTAACTTAAAATCTTATCTAATTATATATAATATTCTCATATCAAATTTAAAATCAGATATTAGTTATACAAAAATATTAAGATCATATAGTAAAATGTCAATAAGATTTTAGTTAAATAATTTAAAATAATTAATGTTTCAATTATATTGTTAATTAGTAAATAAT
This sequence comes from Cajanus cajan, assembly GCF_000230855.2. NCBI lineage: Eukaryota > Viridiplantae > Streptophyta > Magnoliopsida > Fabales > Fabaceae > Cajanus > Cajanus cajan. Next base: position 49,392,152 of record NC_138525.1, read on the forward strand.
TTATTCCAAAACTAATTAATTTTTTTATATTAATTATTAGTAAAATTTAATAACTTTTAAACTAACAATTAATTGGATCGATGAAATTCAACATACACCATGAGTTATTGAGCGAAATAACTTTACAAAGAGTTATTTTGTAAGTTATCTTAAATCAAACATATAAAATTCAAAAAATGTATTTATCCTTGTTTTATTTATTAATTATCAACCATTAATAAAATACTAACATAAAATCTTATCTAATTATATCATAATATTTTCATATCAAATTTAAAACCAGTTCTTACATTTTCGACAAATATAAATTTTTCTGAAATATTCTATCAATAATATAGTTTTTCCTACAAAAATTATCTCATCGAAAATATAAATTTTTTGCCAGATTTAATTTTATTTTATAAGAAATCATCTTCGATTAATATAATATTTTGTATATATAATTTAAGAGTAAAATTTTTTTAATTTAACGATTGAATTTACAAAATTCACATTTAATATAAAGTTATTGAGCGGTGTAACACTTAGTAAAATTTACACCGATGTAATTATAACCCCCCTCATATTATTAGCTAACAACCGATGATGCTGTTTTTTCTTTAAGCTTTCATGTGAAATATCTTGATAAATCTCAGGCATCTTAATTTGTTTTTCAATGGATACAGAATGTTTCTGATCCGAAGGGATTGGTGGAAATGGGTTGTAGAGTAAACTTTAGAGGATATCCAAGTAATTTGTTGCTTCCCAGTGAAGGTGAAGACAGCGTGAAATGGAGCTTTATAAACTCATTAAAAGAGGTCAGTTGTGTGATTTCTTCTGTGTGTGCATCGAGTTTATGGGAAGAAAGGAATGATGCTAATGGAGTAATGGACCAAAATATCTGTGATATTTGGCTGCTATAATAACTTCTATTTTGGTTATTTATAGGTTTATTCTCCTTTCCCTTTTTAGGCTCCTAGATTAGTGTACAATCTTTCCTATTTATTCTGCTACTGTTTAATTGTTTATGGTTTAACTATAAATTTTGATATTTATAATGTTACCTTTTATAATATTTGTAATGATTTTTAAGATATGCTCAGAAATTTGCATATTGATTTAAAAGTATATAAATTGAAGAAGTCATGTGAAATTATTATTCTCCTAAGATATATAGGATAGAAAATTATTCTTATAACTGGTGGGAACTTCTGAATTGATGCCAACACTTTCTTTTGTCTCTTTCTTTATTGTCAGAGACAATTTTTTAATGTTAACGTAACATTTTTCTTCATAATTGATTAGAAAAATTTATATTTACACAATCTGTGGTAATAAATTTCATATTATTATAAATTGTGTAATAAACTTATTGTTAATTTCATATTCGTTAACAGGTATAAATTTATAATTAAAAAAGAATTTAAAAATACTGGTATATTTTAGCGACTGAAATAGCGACCGAAATTATTTGTAGCTAATTCAAGTTATTAGCGATCGAAATAGTGACCACAACAATTGGTAGTTATTTCAAATTTTTAGCGACCGAAATAGCAATCGATTTTATCCGTACCTGTTTCATTTTTTAATGACCGAAATAGTGATCAATTTTATCCATACCTATTTCAGTTTTTTTAATATTTTATTTCAAAAATTGAAATATCAACAATATTTCTTATAATAACTCGATAATTAATATATAATGAATATAAAATAATATAATAATTTATAATATATATAATAATATAAAAATAAAAAATATAAATTTCTATTTTTAGCGACCGAAATAGCGACCGACTTTATCCGTAGCTATTTAAGTTTTTTAGCGACCGATTTAGCGACTGATTTATAAAATGTTTTTATTAAATAAATACAAAAATTAGCGACGGAAATTGCTACCAAAAAATTCGGTCGCAAAATTGGTCTCCAGAAGTTAGGAGACCAAAATTTTAGCGACGGATTTTTATTGGCTAGTGACTGATTTTTCGGTCGCTAAATTGCGACGGAAAAAATTTCGGTCGCTATTTGAAATAGCGACCAGGGTTTTAGCGACGGATTTTTTCGGTCGCTATTTCGGTCGCTGAATGAAATAGCGACTGAATTTACCTAAATAGCGACCGATTTTGGTGGTCGCTAAAACTTGATTTTTTTGTAGTGTCTTCGGTCTTCAAGTAGATGCTCCATTTTTTATCTTGTGATAGTGCGTTCTTTTATTTGTAGCTTATTGAAGAGGGAGTATTTCGTAGCTCAGCTACCCTCACGGCTTTGTCGTATACCAGATTGGGAGATGTCTACAGTCTCTCCAGACCTTTCCCTCACGGCTTTGTCGTATACCGGATTGGGAGGTGAGTACAGTGATGGGATAACACTAAGGCCAAGAAGACCAAGAGGTGATATATTGAAGGAGGCAAGAGGAATGGGTTAATGTTGAAAAACCATAGGAGGAGTAAGCCTACTTTTGGGCCTTAGCTCCTAAGTTTTTATAGCATTTATTTTTATTCCTATTTTTGCCCTTGTCTTTAATTTCCTATTTTACCCTTGTATTTTGGGTATCTTAGTCATAGGATTTATTTTCTTTTGTATTTCTCATTTTACCCTTGTATTATGGGGTGCTTTAGATCATAGGTTTTTAATTTTGGGCTAAGGTATTTAATTAGGGAGCTAGACGCATTTTTGGTGGTGTTTGGACATGTTTTTGGACTTAGAAAGGCTTAGGCCCAAGTGGAGGGCAAAGGTTGCATGGTCTTATCATGCACCTAGATGTAGCCTAACTAAACCCAAAGATTTCATCCTTGGCCACCAAGTTGCATCTAGGGTTAATTTGGGTTTCATTTGGTGTGCATTTGGCATTGTGAATTTTGGCCATGCAACCCTAAATGCAACCCTAGATGCCTCCCACTCCTATAAATACCCTAGGCACCACACCTTGTAAATACTTTAGAAATTGAATATAAAGAGAGCATGTTTGCCTTTATATCATCCTTAGTCACCTTGGCTATTTTCGGCCACCTCCCATCCTATCTCCACCTTGAGAGCAAAACCCTAGAAGTGGCCTTCACCTACCTTGAAGTGAGCCAAACCCTAGAGTGCCCTCTCAAACCTTTCATCAAACACCTTCTACCCAACCTCCACACTTCCATTTCCGCCCCATTCCTCCATTAAAAACGCCCCTTGAGGAACTTTGATCCAAGGAGTTCAAGCATCCCTTGCCATTGTTCAACATTCCTTCTTCAATGGAAGCAAGGATGTCATCATGTGGTATCTAGAGCCTATGTTCTTCAAGGGTAACTTCTTATTTTCCTTTTGTATTTTCGGTCATGTTCATGTGTCTTCTTTCTTGTCTCTAAAGTTGTGCTAAAGTGGGTCATCATCTTTCTATACTTTCATGATCCATATTTCTTCTTTGATGTGTTGATTCATGCCATACTCCTTCTTGTGAATCATCTTGGTGTTATAGCCTTCTTTGCTTAAGTTCTTACCATTTTTTTCTTTTAAGTTTGAGTTGTTAGAAATTTTGGGGCTGCATGATAAATATTAATGAAATGATGATTTTTATTTTGTAATCCATCCGATTTTGTCATAAACTTGTCTCTTTTGAACCCACCTTGAAAAAAATTCCAAGTGTTCATGCTTAAACCTTGAAAAGATAAAAAAAATGACATGCATGCCACTTGTTTGATGTAATGGCCGTGAGTCTATAGTGTGCTTTAGAGAGTCAATCATGCATGCTAATTAGTTCTAGCATGTTCTACATCACTTAAAATATCATGTGTGATTAATTCCTTTACACATACTTGCTTCAAATTTTCGGCCAATTTTTTATGTATTCCTTGGTGAACTTGTATGCCTACATGATGTTTGATAATTTGAGTGTGAAATTGATTTCAATATGCCTATCTTTGCTGCTGGACGTGGGCTATTAAAAACTTAAGAAAAACACTCAAATTTTGTCTCATTGAGCTAGTGTAAGTTGCTAAAAGAATACTCCAAAAAGTTGCTAACAAAACCACCAAAAACAAGTGTAAAACCCAAGCAAAGTAATAGTATAAAATTCAAAAAAAAAAAAGAGAAAAGTGGCTGGACTTTGAACAAAAAAAAAAAACCAAGACTTGGACAAGCCCAAAAAGAACAAAGAAACTAAAAACAAGAAAAAGGGAACCTTTGCTAGACTTGTGGAGTTTTGGACCAACTTTCATACCATAGCACTTGGAGTTAATTCTTGGACCATTGGACAATACTTAATGGCCGAATGAGACAATAAATCAAACATGTTAAGTGCATAATTTTTTTCTTTTAAGCCTACTTGCTAAATTCTATTCTAGTGTCATTCTAGGAATTACTCTTTTGTGTGCTTTCCTTTTATTAATGTGCCTTAATTTCAGTTTTGAGTCTTCTTTCTACTCTTAGGTTTGTCTCATAAATTTCATATTGAGTTTAGCCTTTTCTTAATTGTGCCTTTTTAGTTTTTCTTCCTTGGCCTCTTGTACTCTTGGGTTGTGTTTTCTTCTTGATCTAGGTGGGGAAAACTTCTAAAACACTACACACTTTCTTGGTGGATTGAGTGGAGGGGTTGTCCGATTGGAGCTCAAGGAACTTTGGAGGATCACACCAATTCAAAGAGTGCAAACACCATTTCAAGACTAACATTGGGTGTTCATTGTGAAGGGGTGGAGAATTGACGACTTGGAGACTTCCTTTTTTTTTCTACTTATTTCTTTCTTGTTAAATTTCGGCCTCTTGTGTTTTTGGCCTTGGTTTCATTCATTTTTGGTTTGTAATTGGACATTTTTAAACCTCTTCATTTTGGTTTAGTTTCGTGTAGTTGAAGGTGATTTGAAAACCTTCACCTAGGACTTCGACTAGTATATGTTTTAAGTGTTTTCCTTTTGCATGTTTTAAAGCTTTTAGTAGTATAATTGCTTAGGATTTTATCTTTGTCTCCAATTCCATTTAGAAGGCTTACTTTTGCCTACTAGGGGTATCGTGCACACACACACTTAACTTTATGCAAAAAAAAATGTTTTGTGAGAAAAGTGTGAAAAGGCTTAGTGATTCTTACTTGAAAAGGCTTGGTTTTTAAGTGATTCCTTGTAGTCCACCTCCCTTGATAGTTCACTTTGTACACTTAGGCCTTTTCATACCAATCTTGCACCTTGAAAACCTTTTGTGAAAACCTTTTTATCACTCACTCTTTGTGAAAACCTTTTTACCAACCTTTTGAAAACAAATTTGTGAAAACCTTTTCTTGATCAAAGATGAGTGATCATTCTAGTGTACATGGTCATAATTCTTGTAGTACTAGGTCTAGTGTTAGGGATGAACTTAGGGAATTGAAAGAGTACCTAAGAAAAAAAGAAGAGGAAAACATAAAAAGAGAGGAAGAAATTAGAAAAAGGGAAAAAGAAAATGCAAGGAATAATGAGGAAATAAAACAACTACTTGAAAAATTAGTTGAGGGGAGAGAAACTAGTGGATCCAAACCTAGGATTGTTCCAACTAGATCTCAAAAAGGCAAAGAAGTTAGAGTTCCTAGGAGTATGCATGAGGAAGAAAATACAACAAGAGAGGAGGAACTTAGAAGGAAAGAAAAAGAAAAGAAAATAGAAAAGAGAGAAAAAATAAAGAAAAGAATAGAGAAGGTTAAAGAGTGGTTAGAAAATGGAAAACAAACAATACTCTTAGAGAAGAGTAAGGAGGATAATGTTTCTTCCAAAGGGCTTATGCTTAAAGAAAGTCATTTTACTATTGAAAATGATTTAAAAAAGACTTTCTTCATTCATCAAGACCTTAACTCTTTCTCTCACATTGCCACTAGTCATGAAGTGGAGATTAAAAAATAAATCCTTTTTAAAGAAAAAGAATCTCAACTTCAAGATTTAGTGAAGAAGAATTGGACTTCACTTAGTCCCACTTCTTGTGTTACTTCCTTGGTGGTGCCCAAGGAAGATAAGCCTTCATTCTTTAAGACTCTTTCCACTTTAGTTCCCTTCATAAAGCACCCAACTTTAGATTTGTATAATTTGTTGGATACATCTCATGGTGTCCTATTTTCTATTTTTGATCTTGAGGGAGGTTCAAACTTATTTGAACTTAACTTGGTTACTTCCCTACAAGACAAACTTAGATTATATGAGTTTTCTAGACTCGTCTTAACTCCATTTTCTCATATGTATCTAACAAATTATGCAATACAAAGTTGTTTAGGTAATTTTTTAGTTAAGTTTTCTTTATTTTCCAATACATACCTAGGTCATTACATTGGGCACCTCAAACAAGATATTTTAAATTTTAGGACTAATACATTAGTGTGCTATAGTTTTAGTTTTTTTACCTTTTTAGGTTTTAGTTATACACCTAGACTTCACCATGGGGAGGATCCTATCCTTAGCATTAGAGGGTCTAGTCCTTTTAGTTTAGACAATCTTTTTAGCATTTTTAGTGGAACTCCTCTTAGGATACACTTTCCATTTCTATCATATACTGTCACCTTTAATGCTTATTTTTATGTTTTTGTTGGTCATGAGGCCCACCATGAAGAACCTCTTGATTTGAGGTCAAATCATTTTCAAGAGGAGGGAATGATGGAATAACACTAAGGCCAAGAAGACCAAGAGGTGATATATTGAAGGAGGCAAGAGGAATGAGTTAGTGTTGAAAAACCATAGGAGGAGTAAGCCTACTTTTGGACCTTAGCTCCTACGTTTTTATAGCATTTATTTTTATTCCTATTTTTGCCCTTGTCTTTAATTTCCTATTTTACCCTTGTATTTTGGGTATCTTAGTCATAGGATTTATTTTCTTTTGTATTTCTCATTTTACCCTTGTATTATGGGGTGCTTTAGATCATAGGTTTTTAATTTTGGGCTAAGGTATTTAATTAGGGAGCTAGACGCATTTTTGGTGGTGTTTGGACATGTTTTTGGACTTAGAAAGGCTTAGGCCCAAGTGGAGGGCAAAGGTTGCATGGTCTTATCATGCACCTAGATGTAGCCTAACTAAACCCAAAGATTTCATCCTTGGCCACCAAGTTGCATCTAGGGTTAATTTGGGTTTCATTTGGTGTGCATTTGGCATTGTGAATGAAGAAGTATCAAACCTATCAAACCACTACTTCTTACATAAGCAAGAAGTATCAAACAATTCAGCACTCATAAGAATGAAGAAGAGTAGTCATAATGATATTAGCTAACACTATCTATCATTCCTCTAATTACAATATAATCTAACAGTATAAAACTCAACAATATCAGCACAAGGAGAACATCATCATCATCATTATCACAGTAAAGTATCATCAAAGTATACAACAAACAAAACATTGTCAGAGTACACAACAGAATCATGATAAGTACATAACTCACGGCCGATTGGATCAACTAGGCTCTGATACCACTTAATGTGACACACCTCTACCCCGCATATCATAATACAAATAATAAAATTTAAATAACACAGTCTTTCAATTTTTTTTTAAATACCAAACATGTTCAGATAGAGAGCACCACATTCATAACTTAAACAAATAACATAATCACAAAAGAAATAAGGATAAGATTTTCAAAATAATTTAACAGAAACAACATACTAATCTAATCCTATCTACGCCCCGATGTCACATGTCCTATCAGAGCAAATCCCAACATAGAAGCCTAAGCTTCATCACCAACATCCTCAGCCTCATGCTAATAATCACCTATAAGACAGTCAAGGAAAAACAACACAAGAAAAGGGAGTGAGAAATATCTCACTCTGGCTCACAGTGTAAGAATATACACCAGATAGCCAAACATAAACAAAACATATATAACAGATAAATTAATAATAATATCACATTTCACTCATTCAAGACATATCAATTTTTCATATAACATTAAAATGCACATGTATGGACACGGACTACATTTTATCATGCATGTGGCGCCAGTAACATATCACATGGCATATTGTCGCTAGCAATACACGAAGAGTAGTCTAGGAGTACATGCCGGGTCACACCCTCTGCGCACTCTCACTAGAAGGACATACTACCAGAGTCTCGTCGGGATAGCTAAGCCGCGCAAGATACATCCCATGCACACAATGGGCGAGACTGGGACTTCCAAACCGAGCTATCCCCAAGGACTAATCCCCAAAGCTTTTATACTAGAGGGTCTTCTCTGGCGGTGTATTCCATATCGTACCCTTAAAAACATTTATGCATATGATGCATGTCAATCAACACTATGCATTCTCATATGACATTATTATCATCACGTCTCATCATCACATTTCATCATCACATTTCATCCTCATATTCCATCATCATATTTCATCATCATATTCACAATATCACATTATCACATTATATTCATAAATCTAACATAGCACTTTAATCCATATTAAAACTCATCTATTTGTGAAATTAAACACATATTTACACTTTGCAAACATTAAGGAACACAACAAAGCAATCAAAAGGCAAAACAAAAAACATTCATATTTTGCCCGTTTTCTCATAGGGTTTCCCGTAGGGACCCACAAAAATCTCAAATCATACAATTACAATTTTAAAACTAAAATTAATCATTCATTCAAGCAATTTATACAATTAATTACATATAAGAGGAACAATAGATGAAATAGATACAATTGGGGGAAACCCCTCATACATGAGCATACAACAAACACAAGATTGGAGGTCAATCCCACTACCCAACATACATTCCCACACCCAGAGTAAGGTTTCTCACTTCCCGCTTACCTGGATGAGCAGAAGATGAATGGTCTAGTTGTGATCTAAGATCGTTCCTGAGTACTCTTCCTTAGAGCTCTTTGTTTCTCCTTTTTTTCCCCTAATCCTTTAGAATGCAAATGAGGTAGATAGGGTTAACGCCACCTGACTTCTTTCTTAAAATTAATCCATTGGGCTGGGTCAACCCAACCCGTTTTCCTTCTCCTCTAACCCACTTCTCTTTTTCCTCAAAATAATTAAATAAAATAAATACATGTGTATTATAAAATATTTTTCTTCTATAATAATAATATATTTCTGACCCCAAAATATAATAATATAATATCAATAAAAAAATATCATATAAAATCAACCTTCTCTTAAAACATATAAATATTTATTTAAAAATGCTAATAAAAATACTTATTTAATACGTACAAAATAATTGTCCAAAATAATAATTATTTAAAACGTACAAAATAATATTCCTCTATAATTATTAAAATAATTATGACCAAATACCATGTAATAATAATAATAATAATAACCTTTTTGAAAATTGGGGTGTTACACCATCGATAAAGACATTTCATCTGGAAGAGACGGATGATAAAAGATAACTTGGAGAATGTTTTACAACCAGGATATAATTTTTGTTCAGCATCTTTCAACAAACCATAAAATTGTCTAGCTTCCTTATTTGGTTCCTCATTCATATCGATATTACTAGGCATAGGATGATCAAATACGTTATCTTTATCCATATTAAGTGATTGATGCATGTCATGAAGCATGGAATAGGTTTGAGCATCATCACTTCTTTCAAGATTACCACCTAGGACAATATCATCATCTTCAAAATCACCATCATTGCCAGATGATGAATCGGATGAGCTCTCTCCATGATACTCCCAATTCTTATAGCTTGGTTCAAATCCCCATTTTAATAAATCACACATCACGTCATCTCTTTTCTTAAAGTAAAAATTATTGCATCTACAACATGGACACCTAATATCTTTTTTCGTCTTGGATGTAGAAAAAGCAAAATCTAAGAAGTCATTAATCCCCTTTAAATATTGAGGCAAACTTCGATCTTTAATTTTTATCCAATCTTTATTCTGCTTGCTCATTATCAAAATACCTATTATTTTAAAATGAAAATATACGTTTAAAAATATACTAGACTTTTTTTTGTTAGAAAAAAGATAATAAATAACTCAAATTAACACAATAAAAATAAGAGAAAATAATACATGAAAAGACAATATAAATCCTACACCTAAAATATAACAACAAAAATAAGGCATAACAACGTACCTACGCAACACGGCACACTGAGAAGTGTCAGAGAATCATGCAATATAAATGTGACGAATGGACATGTGAATGAGCATAAGCAAGTACACCTGCACATAAATTTTTTTAATAAAATTATATAAAAATAAATAAATATGAAAGAAGAGGAGGGTTTAAACAACATCGATGTAACTTTTACTAAGTATTACACTACTTAATAATTTTATATTAAATGTAAATTTTATAAATCCAACCGTTAGATTGAAAGTTCTTTACTCTTAAATTGTATATACAAAAGTTTATTTAAATTCAAGATGATTTGATAATTCATTTTTATAAAACAAAATTGATGTAATATATACATTTCAAAATATAATAAAATAAGAACACTTTAATTACCTTCAAGTTATTCTTGAATTTTAACAAAATTTGATATAAACATATAAAGTGATATGAAGTTATAATTCAACGGTTGGATTTACAAAATTCACATTTAATATAAAGTTATTAAGCGGTGTAATACTTAGTAAAAGTTACACCAGTGTCACTTGAACCTTCTTCCATGAATGAATAAGAACTTTAATAATATGTTTTATGATTTAAAAAATATTTTCGTAAAAAATTCATAATTTTATTACAAAAATTTCAAATTATAATTTAACTTTTTTTTTCTTTTTCTTTCATTGATTTTTTAGGGATTTTTTTTCATTGGATATTTCATTTAAAAACATATGTTATTTTAAAAGTAAAATAAATATACAGTTGAATTAAAATACAACATAAATGTACCAAAAAAAAATATAAATTGTATTTATCAATAAAGTGTAACAAACAAAGAAAATTCTTTTCAAATACAAGAAATAAATAAAGAAACAAAAATAAATGGTACTTTCTCGAAACATGACTGAAAAATAAATTATAATCAATAACCAAATATTAAAAATATGGATTACTAGGGTTAGCCTAGTTGTTGGGTGGAAAGGGGTTGGGATAGTTAGAAGTATGAGGACCTAAGTTCGATCCTCATTGCGACCATCTTTGTAATATAAACTAAAATATTTTGTTTAGATTTGTTTTTAAATGTTAAAAAAATTAATTTTAAACTAATTGTATCATCGAATAGTTCATTCCTTCTTGAGAAATTTATATTAATATTATATTATAGGTATAATGATTATTTTAAAAATAATACTTTTTAAGTATATATATATATATTAAAAAATAATAATAGAAATATCTATAATACTACAAATAATATTAACTTTTTATAAATAAAAAAAATCAAACACACAACTTTGCTTCCTTTTCCTTTTCTAAGGAACAATAATAATTAGTAAACTTGAGATTTTCATTATATTAGATTATGCTAAAAAATAGATAACAACTTTGCTCCAGCATAATTAAATTAAGATGATAAAAAAATCTTAAAAATAACAAAATTCAAATATCTATATTCTCCCAAATAATATTATTTTTTTTATAAAAAAAAAACTAATCAAACAATTTAACTTTCTATTCCTTCTCTAACAAAAAATAATAATTGGTAAATTTAAGATTCTCATCATCTTAAATTCTTCTACAAAAGTAGATAACAATCACTAAAAAACAAAAATAACAAGAAATTTAATGATTACAATTAATTTTTTTAAAAAAAAATCTATAATCTATAAACAAAATACTTTCTTTAATTGCTAAGGATAAAAATTATAAAATATTTTTTTTGATAACCATATTTTTTTCACATTATTATTTTGCCTCTCTCTAAATAATTACCTATTTAATTATCTTTTAATTTATTTTTCTTTTTAAAAATATAAGAAACATTTGTATCTCGTTACTGATATCTATGTATTGTTGAGCGTATAACGACAACCTCTAATGAAATTACATTATTGTGTTTATTTAATTATTTTTAACATGCTTTTTTAATGAATTAATTTATCGGAAGATGAACATATTCGTCTAACATCCAAATCATTGATAACTTGATAAAAGAATGGTAACAATTTATATATTGTATACAAAAGTAGGAGTCAAATCGAGAAATAGACAAACAAGTCATTTTATAAAGTATAAACAATTATGCGTACCTGATATTGCGTAGAATGAATTATTTCTTTTAGTCTACTGTAGACGTGAAGACTATAACAAGCAAATCAAAATAAAGCAATAATAGATGCAAAAATTGAGAAAAAAGGTAGTGAATCAACGATGAAGTATGAAAACTCATTCTTCTATTTATATAAGTGCTATGACACTTTTGAAATATTAATAAATTTTCTTTTAAAACCTATTTGTTTATTATGATGAGATAATATATAAAAAAAAATAAGAACAAAATATAATAACAAGATATAGTTTTATCATATTTACTATTTGATACGTAACAAATAATAATATGATAAATTACAAGTTATATTTAAATAATAAAATATTGTTCAATTACGGTTACATATAATTTTGTAAAAAATAAGTGAAATTTAATTTTATAATTTTTTTATAAATTACAAAACAATAAAAATATAATTTCAACTAAATTACAAAAAAATAAATATGATTTTTCATACAGGTAATTAACTTCTTAAAATCATAAAATAATTATTATCTTTAAAAAGTATAATTAATATTTTAATACTTAGTTTATAAATTTTATGAATAATAATTATTTAATTATAAAAATTTAATTAATAAAATTCTTTTTTAATTTTATAATTTAAAAATAATATAAATACATATATCATTACCTACATAATTCCTCTCAATATACTACCGTAAATAAATATTTAGTAACTTTGTGTATTTTTTTTAAATATAATAGATGATTAAAATAAAATATGTGTAGGTGAAACAACTAAAGGATGTGATTTCATATAACTACCTTAATCCTTAAAAATTGATTAAAATATTTTTTTAGTAAAAAAAGTTTAAATATTAAGAAAAGTCACCCACCACACCAAAAAAATCTCTTTGAAAATTTCTAGTGATATTACTACAAATTTACTTCTAAGCATATATAACATGAGAAATTAAAAAAAAAATATTAATACCAATAAAAAGGTAATTAAATAAAATATTTAATCATTAGTACTAGCTAATAATATATATAATTTTGTTTATGTAATTAGTAGTAACAAATATATATTCTACCATATATAAATAAAATAAAAATATAATATATTAATTTAGTAATAATATTATTAGTATAAATTTATTATTAACACTAGTAATAAAAAGGGTATTTCGTGTCTACTTTAAAAAAATTAAACATTTTTTAAATAAGTTAATAATTACAATTTTTAAAAAATAGTTATTATTTTTTCATGCATTCCTTTCCTAATTTTATCTTTAGATATATTGGTGGAAAAAAAATTATAATACAAATATATGTAAAGGTAGAATTATCTTTGGAAAATAGACTCTAAATTAATGAAGATATTTTTGTTCATATATTGTTAGATCTATACAATGTTTTATTTATTAATTAGTAATAAATATATGTAAAAGTTTTGTACCTATTTAAGGTATATATATATATATATCACATATACATTAAAAAAAAGTTGTTGGATTAGTGGTTAAGTATTATACTTAGAGTTACGTATCAATTTTTTATATTTTAAATAGCACAATTGTAAAAAAAAAATAAAAAAAATCCTAACAACCAGGCACGGATCTATTTGTATGAGAGTGGGCCCAGTTGCCCCCACTAAAATTTTACTTTTTCCTATTTTTAGATATATATTTTTTTATAATATATATATATATATATATATATATAATATTTGAATTTATTAAAAAATTGTTAAGTAATGATACATATTTGATAGAGATATGATTCTTGTTATAAAAATTATTTTTACAAATATTATAGACACAATATATGTTGATATATTGTTAAGAAATGTAAATCTAGACTATAATGACACTTTTTGTATGTAACTATATGTAACATTTCTTATAATAATTATTTTTATATCTTATATGTTAAAATATATTAATATTTTATTTATATTTTATTCTATTGACATAAGATACTTTTTTCAATGATAGCAAATTGGTTGATATGACAAAACACCTTTTTATATGTTAATGTTGTTGGCATTAGAGAGTATTTTTTTCCAGCGATATTTAATGCGTTGATATTTAAAAATATATTTTCGCAATAATTGTAGGCATTGTTGGCATAAAAAACGCATTTGCCAATAACATTGAATGTGTTATATTTAAAAACATCTTTTCGCAATGATTGTATGCATTGTTGGCATAAAAAAGCAAATTTTCCAGCGACATTAAATGCGTTACATTTAAAAACATCTTTTCGCAATGATTGTAGACGTTGATGGCATAAAAGAACTAATTTTCCAGCGACACATAGTTTTTGCAACGATATTGTTCTAGTTGACAAAAATAAAGTCTTATTGTAACAACATTTAAATATTGTTGGTAAATGTTTATTTTTACCAACAACTCATTTATCGCCGTAAAAAAGTCACTGCGAATAATGTTATTTCTAATAGGTTTGTACAGTTGTCTATGCAAGCCCTCATTGTCAAATACATCATGTTGCATGGGAATACCTCACAAACCTACAACGTGAAATTTCTCTCCCTTGGCTGGTACTTGGTGACTTCAACAAGGTAACGAATGTTAGTGAGGTGAAAGGAGGCCAATTTTCTGTTGTTAACGCATCTGGGTTTAATAATATGATTGATGCATGCCAATTACTAGAACTGGGGAATATGGGGTCAAAGTTTACTTAGCTGCACTACAACAAAAATTCCAGAATTGCCAAACATTTAGATAGATCATTAATTGATAGCAAGAATTTTTCTGGAAGATTTTGATGAAAATATTTGCCAAGTGTATTCGAATCACTATCCCATACTTCCGGTATGGTGGAATTAAGGACACATTTCTTGCAAAACCTTTCAGGTTCCAAGAGGCCTTGGCGACTCGCAAGGATTACGAACAAGTAGCAAGGAAAGCTAGGAGTAGGAAAATACCAGATATAAATTTGTGCCTGAAGTAGGTGAAAGACTTGATCACCTTTAATAATAATATCTTTGGGAACATTTTTAAATGCAAAAGGAGAGTTCTTGCTAGATTAAAGGGCATAGAACCCGCTCTTGAAGAAAAGGAATATGAGAATCTAATCCAATTAGGAAAGAGCCTTGTTGAGGAATACAATGAAATTTTCCCCCAAGAAAAGTTCCTTTGGATCCAAAATTCACGTGAAAACTAGATTCACTTTGGAGATAGGAGTACAAAAAAAATTTTACCTTCAAATGCTTGTTCCCAGAAAGAAAAATAAAATTCACAAAATATTTCTTGATGGCGAAACTTGGAATACAGATCTAAGTGTTGAGATTGGAAGCACATAGGTATTTTCTTACCCATTTTACTGATAATGTTAATCTAACTTGACTTAGTTTTATAGGTTTGCACTATTCCCCAACTGGCAAATGAGGAAGCCTACTCTCTCATAAATCCTATCACAATAGAAGAGGTCACGAAAATGATCATGGGAATGAAGCCACTCAAAGCCCCAGGTCTCGACAATTTCCAGTCATTTTTATACAAGCAATTCTAGCCCATTGCGAGAAAGGATCTCCAATATCTCGTGAAGAAAGCATTCAGAAATGGGTATGCTAATCCAAGCCTACTAGATACACTTATGGTCCTGATACCAAAGGTTGGAAATCTGTCCTATCTCAAGGACTTCCGTCCTATAAGCTTATGCAACATAGCATATAAGGTGATCACCAAGGTTCTTGTGGCTCACATTCGACCTTTCTTAGTGAATATCGTTGTAGAAGCACATGAGTCCCTCCATTGTATACATATAGATAGAACAAAAAAAAAGGTGTGTTAGCCATCAAGTTAGACCTTGAAAAAGCATATGATCGGTCAACTGGCACTTTCTTCATGAAACCTGGGTGGTATTTGTCTTTCCCGCACCGTTCATCAGGCTTATCTTGCGGGGAATCATTAGGTCTTGGTTCTCAATTCTTTGGAATGGGTCAACACTTAAGATTTTGCTCCAACCAGGGGTCTTAGATAAAGGAACCCCTTCTTCCCCTATCTTTTTGTCCTCTGCATGGAAAGGTTAGCATTGAGAATAAATGATTTGATGGAAGGACAAGTATGGAATCCTATTAACCTTTCTAGAGGGGGACTGCTACCCTCCCATCTTATGCTCACGGATGATCTTCCCATGTTTTGTGAAGCCACGAAAAAGTAGGCTAGTATTATGAAGAAAAAGTTATCCCAATTTTGTGCAGCATCAAGATTAAAAATAAATACGCAGAAGTCTAAGTTCATTTGCTCCAAAGGAATTAGAAGTGATAAGAAAACAACATTAGCCAACACTCTGGGCATCAACTCTTCAATCTCCTTGGGAAAATACCTTGGTCATAATCTTATTACTTGGAGAGTACTATCTTCTTGGGACTTCAAACATGTTGTTAACAAAGCTCGAAATAAAATGGCTTCATGGAAGAGGAAACTCCTAAACCATGCGGGAAGATCTTGTTTAACAAAATTTATCCTAACAACTACACCAATATACTCCATGCAAGCTTACCAACTTCCCCAAGCGATTTGTGAGAAGTTGAATCAAGCAGCCTACAGTTTTCTTTGGTCCAGCACCTATAACTCTAGAGGTTGGAGTTTAGACCATTGGGATCAAGTAATAAAACCAAAGATGCATAGAGGATTGGGTGAAAGAGATGCATGACAAACAAGCATAGCACTTGTAGGGAAACTGGTTTGGAAATTTCTTGGGTTAATTTCTTGAAACATAAATACTTGGGATCGCACTCAATATTATCCCCTAAAAGGTCAACCAACATCTCCTACACATGGAGAAGTATAAGGAAGGTCGTTGATATACTTTTTCCTTGCTTCGATCCAAAGTTAGGACTAGGCAACTCCTTTTTGTTTTATGATGACTGGGTTGGATCTGGTCCACTTTGTGAAGCAATCCCTTGTGTGCATATTTTGGCACACAAATTAAGGTGATTGATCTTTGGCGGAGTTATACTTGGAACAAAAATATTCTTAGTACTATAATTCCCCAGCAATTCAAATGGAGAATACAAAATTTTTGCATCCCCAAAGTGTGTTCTGGGATAGATACCTTTTTGGAAACATAATACATTCGGTAGCTATTCAATCACTTCGCCATATAATTGGTTGATCATGGATATAGAGTCGTACCCTCACCCTATATTTGGAAGAAGATTCGGAAAACTTCATTACCAGAGAAGATAAGACTATTTTACTGGTAGGTTATAAATAATGTTCTCCCTACATATTGTAAGAGACATACATGTCATATATATAGCTACTTTTGCAACTTGCACAAGTTGCTCAAATCCTATGGAAGACACGTTACATGTACTACGTGACTTCCCCTATTCAAGGGAACTACATAATAGGTTTGACATCTATTATGGTTCCCTTCTATCCTTAACTAGCACTCTCTTATGGTCAGGGTTTTAAATTGCGGACCGCATCACGCATTGCGGCCGCAATATTACGGTTGCGGCCTTGTCTACAATGGCATCGGACCGCAATTGCGGTGAGACCGTAAATCACGGATTTTTTTGTAATGTTACGGTGTTGCGTCCGCAACACCTCCGTTTTGAATTCGCAAACGACAACTTGAAGGTGGAACAGGGAATCGTTTTTAAAAAAGTAACTTTTTTTTAAAAAAAAGTTAACTTTCGGGAATCTTTTCAGAGAAGAGAACAGAGATTCAGAGAATTTATTCACTAGATCAATAATGGTTCAAACTTTGACTTAAAAGGTGAAAAATAAAGCATAGAACTTACACTTTCATTCGGAACTCCCTTTGTATCTCTACCAAGAAGAGGAAGCTTGTTTGTTAATTGTAAGTTTTCTGCCTCTTACATACCCCTGTTTCTCTTTGTTGTTGTCATTGATATCCTTGCTAGTGTTGTTGGCTTGTTGTTGTCCCACACTCTCGAATCCATTGGTTCCATAGTAAATAGGAATGAATATGTGATTTTGGCTTGATTTTGGCTTGAAATGCTTGATTTTGGTTTTCTGCTGTGGTGAATATGGATTCTGGAGTTTGGGGGATTAACGGCGCAGTCCATGTCTAGCAACCCTTACGAATGAAAACCTAAAAATTTCTTTTAATATAATTTTTTACTTAGTGAGTGGACGTGAGTCTTTAGTGAGTTTGGGAGATTAACGATGCATGAAAAAAAAATTAGAATGCAAGGTGGTTTGGACATGGGCCTTTGGGCCTTGTAGTTGTGGCCTTTAATGAGAATTTTAAATGGGCTTTAGTCATTTCTTCTGGAGCTTGCAAAGTAAATTTGTATAACTTTTGATAAATAGTGTAATAGAAGCGTTTTTTGTGTGCTGGGTTCGCCATAAATGAATAATTGTTTTATTGACAAGCCTAATAAAATGAATCAATGGTTCTTCATTGCATGTTTATCCCTTCGCAGTCTGGTGTCTGCTCAGTTTGACACGTAAACACTTAAAAAGAAAATACGTCCCACTTTAGGTGGAAATAATGTTTATGAGGATTCGTTTGAAATTTTAAGTAAGGATTAAAGTTAGACTGAATCATCAATTAATTGTGAGATTGAAATAAATTTCTCTTGAAATTAATAAAATAGCAAGATAGTTTCTTAAATTGTAAATCATCAATTAATTTAGTTTTTCTGTTAACTGAAGCTATTTAATTTCATTAAAAAGCATAATAACTGTCAACTAAGTACACATGCAGCTATTTTATCACATGGATGAAAATCTTTCTTTTATTATTATTTAGCCAGTAAAATGACAAAAAAAATGCTTTTGTTAGTAAATGTTTTCTACCATGATAATCACCACCGAATATACAAATATTGTAATAGTAAATAAAAAAATATAATTATAATTATTATCTAATTTAAACGAAATGAAATTAACATATCTTAAAAACTAAACTCAACTTATTTTATTTTTACAGAAAATAATGTATTTTTGTTAGTCAATTAGTTTTAAGTTTTTAAATTTGATAAAAGAAAATATTTTTTTAATTTTTTAAAATAGAAGGGTATAATGGTTAAAAAATGTGGAGACCAAAGTGGTTACCGAAAAGGGTATCACTTTATATATTAGTATAGATGTGAATGATTATTAGAATATTTTGCAATATTTTTATATATAATAATATGTTTAGCCTAATTATATGTATATCAATATTAGGTTGTTTATATTTATTTTTATTATTATGTTAATTTATTAGTCATTGTTCTGAAGTTTGAAATATAATTTAATTATTGATTGATATTATATTTTCAAAATTTTATATAGATATATATACACAATGACATCAAATGAAGAATTTCCTATAGGAAGACTAGAAGGTGCTCCAAGCGACGATATTGGATGGCATTTTGGAGCACCTATAACAGGAAATCGCAACAATGTCCAATGTAAACTTTGTCAAAAGATAATAAGGGGTGGCATTACAAGATTGAAGCAACACATAACACATGATAAAGGTCAAGTAGCAGGTTGTCCAAGAGTCATGTCATTTGTTAGGGAGAATATGATGAAACTTCTCAAAGATAAAAAAGAAAAGAAAATTGACTTTAGAAAAAGAAAAGAAGAATTTGAATCTCGATTAAGAGAAGATGAAAGATAGTGACGAGGAGATGAGGATAGCTTCGCAACAAAGCATTAGATCACAACGTGAGTGGGAAGATAGACAACGATTCAGACAACAAACAGAGGGATCTAATAACATCTATGAATCAGGTGGAAGCTCTCACTACAAGAAAATGACGATTTTGCGACGGTTATATGGCCTACATTGCGACGGTTAGAACTGCCGCGAAGACAACATTGCGACGGTTTGGGAACTGTCGCAGAGTTGTCCGTCACCAGGAAATTTTGCGACGGTTATCAGAACTGTTGCACAAACTGTCGCAAAATTGGAATTGCGACTCCTGAAGCACCCGACGCACTAATTGCCTCTATATTAACATTGCGACCTTTTCATCAACTGTCGCACCAACTGCCTCTAAATTAATATTCTGTTTAGCGTATTTTATCCTTACTTGTGCAATTTCTGGGAAACTTCCCAGAAGGTCACCCATCCCTGTACTACTCCAGGTCAAGCACACTTAACTGTGAAGTTTTGATGAGTAAGCTACCGAAATGTATATGTATGTTGTCAGTATAACTTGTACAAATTAATTCATTTAAGTCATCCTCAAATATACAATCTCATATTTGTATTATAATAATAATAATATATAATAATTTTATATTACGAATAATAATAATAATAATAATAATAATAATATATTTATTTATTCTTTATTTATATGTACTTACTTTTATAATTAACATCTACTTATTTCTATTTAAAATTATAATTTAAATTATTTAATTTTATAATTTATAATGATAATATAATTTATAAAACTATAAATATTTATTTATTACATACTTATAAATTAAATTTTAATATTTTAAATAAATTATTAATTAATTTAATATATTTATTTACCTTAAATCAAACATATAAAATTCAAAAAAATGTATTTATCCTTGTTTTATTTTCTAATTATCAACTATTAATAAAATACTAACTTAAAATCTTATCTAATTATATATAATATTCTCATATCAAATTTAAAATCAGATATTAGTTATACAAAAATATTAAGATCATATAGTAAAATGTCAATAAGATTTTAGTTAAATAATTTAAAATAATTAATGTTTCAATTATATTGTTAATTAGTAAATAATTTATTCCAAAACTAATTAATTTTTTTATATTAATTATTAGTAAAATTTAATAACTTTTAAACTAACAATTAATTGGATCGATGAAATTCAACATACACCATGAGTTATTGAGCGAAATAACTTTACAAAGAGTTATTTTGTAAGTTATCTTAAATCAAACATATAAAATTCAAAAAATGTATTTATCCTTGTTTTATTTATTAATTATCAACCATTAATAAAATACTAACATAAAATCTTATCTAATTATATCATAATATTTTCATATCAAATTTAAAACCAGTTCTTACATTTTCGACAAATATAAATTTTTCTGAAATATTCTATCAATAATATAGTTTTTCCTACAAAAATTATCTCATCGAAAATATAAATTTTTTGCCAGATTTAATTTTATTTTATAAGAAATCATCTTCGATTAATATAATATTTTGTATATATAATTTAAGAGTAAAATTTTTTTAATTTAACGATTGAATTTACAAAATTCACATTTAATATAAAGTTATTGAGCGGTGTAACACTTAGTAAAATTTACACCGATGTAATTATAACCCCCCTCATATTATTAGCTAACAACCGATGATGCTGTTTTTTCTTTAAGCTTTCATGTGAAATATCTTGATAAATCTCAGGCATCTTAATTTGTTTTTCAATGGATACAGAATGTTTCTGATCCGAAGGGATTGGTGGAAATGGGTTGTAGAGTAAACTTTAGAGGATATCCAAGTAATTTGTTGCTTCCCAGTGAAGGTGAAGACAGCGTGAAATGGAGCTTTATAAACTCATTAAAAGAGGTCAGTTGTGTGATTTCTTCTGTGTGTGCATCGAGTTTATGGGAAGAAAGGAATGATGCTAATGGAGTAATGGACCAAAATATCTGTGATATTTGGCTGCTATAATAACTTCTATTTTGGTTATTTATAGGTTTATTCTCCTTTCCCTTTTTAGGCTCCTAGATTAGTGTACAATCTTTCCTATTTATTCTGCTACTGTTTAATTGTTTATGGTTTAACTATAAATTTTGATATTTATAATGTTACCTTTTATAATATTTGTAATGATTTTTAAGATATGCTCAGAAATTTGCATATTGATTTAAAAGTATATAAATTGAAGAAGTCATGTGAAATTATTATTCTCCTAAGATATATAGGATAGAAAATTATTCTTATAACTGGTGGGAACTTCTGAATTGATGCCAACACTTTCTTTTGTCTCTTTCTTTATTGTCAGAGACAATTTTTTAATGTTAACGTAACATTTTTCTTCATAATTGATTAGAAAAATTTATATTTACACAATCTGTGGTAATAAATTTCATATTATTATAAATTGTGTAATAAACTTATTGTTAATTTCATATTCGTTAACAGGTATAAATTTATAATTAAAAAAGAATTTAAAAATACTGGTATATTTTAGCGACTGAAATAGCGACCGAAATTATTTGTAGCTAATTCAAGTTATTAGCGATCGAAATAGTGACCACAACAATTGGTAGTTATTTCAAATTTTTAGCGACCGAAATAGCAATCGATTTTATCCGTACCTGTTTCATTTTTTAATGACCGAAATAGTGATCAATTTTATCCATACCTATTTCAGTTTTTTTAATATTTTATTTCAAAAATTGAAATATCAACAATATTTCTTATAATAACTCGATAATTAATATATAATGAATATAAAATAATATAATAATTTATAATATATATAATAATATAAAAATAAAAAATATAAATTTCTATTTTTAGCGACCGAAATAGCGACCGACTTTATCCGTAGCTATTTAAGTTTTTTAGCGACCGATTTAGCGACTGATTTATAAAATGTTTTTATTAAATAAATACAAAAATTAGCGACGGAAATTGCTACCAAAAAATTCGGTCGCAAAATTGGTCTCCAGAAGTTAGGAGACCAAAATTTTAGCGACGGATTTTTATTGGCTAGTGACTGATTTTTCGGTCGCTAAATTGCGACGGAAAAAATTTCGGTCGCTATTTGAAATAGCGACCAGGGTTTTAGCGACGGATTTTTTCGGTCGCTATTTCGGTCGCTGAATGAAATAGCGACTGAATTTACCTAAATAGCGACCGATTTTGGTGGTCGCTAAAACTTGATTTTTTTGTAGTGTCTTCGGTCTTCAAGTAGATGCTCCATTTTTTATCTTGTGATAGTGCGTTCTTTTATTTGTAGCTTATTGAAGAGGGAGTATTTCGTAGCTCAGCTACCCTCACGGCTTTGTCGTATACCAGATTGGGAGATGTCTACAGTCTCTCCAGACCTTTCCCTCACGGCTTTGTCGTATACCGGATTGGGAGGTGAGTACAGTGATGGGATAACACTAAGGCCAAGAAGACCAAGAGGTGATATATTGAAGGAGGCAAGAGGAATGGGTTAATGTTGAAAAACCATAGGAGGAGTAAGCCTACTTTTGGGCCTTAGCTCCTAAGTTTTTATAGCATTTATTTTTATTCCTATTTTTGCCCTTGTCTTTAATTTCCTATTTTACCCTTGTATTTTGGGTATCTTAGTCATAGGATTTATTTTCTTTTGTATTTCTCATTTTACCCTTGTATTATGGGGTGCTTTAGATCATAGGTTTTTAATTTTGGGCTAAGGTATTTAATTAGGGAGCTAGACGCATTTTTGGTGGTGTTTGGACATGTTTTTGGACTTAGAAAGGCTTAGGCCCAAGTGGAGGGCAAAGGTTGCATGGTCTTATCATGCACCTAGATGTAGCCTAACTAAACCCAAAGATTTCATCCTTGGCCACCAAGTTGCATCTAGGGTTAATTTGGGTTTCATTTGGTGTGCATTTGGCATTGTGAATTTTGGCCATGCAACCCTAAATGCAACCCTAGATGCCTCCCACTCCTATAAATACCCTAGGCACCACACCTTGTAAATACTTTAGAAATTGAATATAAAGAGAGCATGTTTGCCTTTATATCATCCTTAGTCACCTTGGCTATTTTCGGCCACCTCCCATCCTATCTCCACCTTGAGAGCAAAACCCTAGAAGTGGCCTTCACCTACCTTGAAGTGAGCCAAACCCTAGAGTGCCCTCTCAAACCTTTCATCAAACACCTTCTACCCAACCTCCACACTTCCATTTCCGCCCCATTCCTCCATTAAAAACGCCCCTTGAGGAACTTTGATCCAAGGAGTTCAAGCATCCCTTGCCATTGTTCAACATTCCTTCTTCAATGGAAGCAAGGATGTCATCATGTGGTATCTAGAGCCTATGTTCTTCAAGGGTAACTTCTTATTTTCCTTTTGTATTTTCGGTCATGTTCATGTGTCTTCTTTCTTGTCTCTAAAGTTGTGCTAAAGTGGGTCATCATCTTTCTATACTTTCATGATCCATATTTCTTCTTTGATGTGTTGATTCATGCCATACTCCTTCTTGTGAATCATCTTGGTGTTATAGCCTTCTTTGCTTAAGTTCTTACCATTTTTTTCTTTTAAGTTTGAGTTGTTAGAAATTTTGGGGCTGCATGATAAATATTAATGAAATGATGATTTTTATTTTGTAATCCATCCGATTTTGTCATAAACTTGTCTCTTTTGAACCCACCTTGAAAAAAATTCCAAGTGTTCATGCTTAAACCTTGAAAAGATAAAAAAAATGACATGCATGCCACTTGTTTGATGTAATGGCCGTGAGTCTATAGTGTGCTTTAGAGAGTCAATCATGCATGCTAATTAGTTCTAGCATGTTCTACATCACTTAAAATATCATGTGTGATTAATTCCTTTACACATACTTGCTTCAAATTTTCGGCCAATTTTTTATGTATTCCTTGGTGAACTTGTATGCCTACATGATGTTTGATAATTTGAGTGTGAAATTGATTTCAATATGCCTATCTTTGCTGCTGGACGTGGGCTATTAAAAACTTAAGAAAAACACTCAAATTTTGTCTCATTGAGCTAGTGTAAGTTGCTAAAAGAATACTCCAAAAAGTTGCTAACAAAACCACCAAAAACAAGTGTAAAACCCAAGCAAAGTAATAGTATAAAATTCAAAAAAAAAAAAGAGAAAAGTGGCTGGACTTTGAACAAAAAAAAAAAACCAAGACTTGGACAAGCCCAAAAAGAACAAAGAAACTAAAAACAAGAAAAAGGGAACCTTTGCTAGACTTGTGGAGTTTTGGACCAACTTTCATACCATAGCACTTGGAGTTAATTCTTGGACCATTGGACAATACTTAATGGCCGAATGAGACAATAAATCAAACATGTTAAGTGCATAATTTTTTTCTTTTAAGCCTACTTGCTAAATTCTATTCTAGTGTCATTCTAGGAATTACTCTTTTGTGTGCTTTCCTTTTATTAATGTGCCTTAATTTCAGTTTTGAGTCTTCTTTCTACTCTTAGGTTTGTCTCATAAATTTCATATTGAGTTTAGCCTTTTCTTAATTGTGCCTTTTTAGTTTTTCTTCCTTGGCCTCTTGTACTCTTGGGTTGTGTTTTCTTCTTGATCTAGGTGGGGAAAACTTCTAAAACACTACACACTTTCTTGGTGGATTGAGTGGAGGGGTTGTCCGATTGGAGCTCAAGGAACTTTGGAGGATCACACCAATTCAAAGAGTGCAAACACCATTTCAAGACTAACATTGGGTGTTCATTGTGAAGGGGTGGAGAATTGACGACTTGGAGACTTCCTTTTTTTTTCTACTTATTTCTTTCTTGTTAAATTTCGGCCTCTTGTGTTTTTGGCCTTGGTTTCATTCATTTTTGGTTTGTAATTGGACATTTTTAAACCTCTTCATTTTGGTTTAGTTTCGTGTAGTTGAAGGTGATTTGAAAACCTTCACCTAGGACTTCGACTAGTATATGTTTTAAGTGTTTTCCTTTTGCATGTTTTAAAGCTTTTAGTAGTATAATTGCTTAGGATTTTATCTTTGTCTCCAATTCCATTTAGAAGGCTTACTTTTGCCTACTAGGGGTATCGTGCACACACACACTTAACTTTATGCAAAAAAAAATGTTTTGTGAGAAAAGTGTGAAAAGGCTTAGTGATTCTTACTTGAAAAGGCTTGGTTTTTAAGTGATTCCTTGTAGTCCACCTCCCTTGATAGTTCACTTTGTACACTTAGGCCTTTTCATACCAATCTTGCACCTTGAAAACCTTTTGTGAAAACCTTTTTATCACTCACTCTTTGTGAAAACCTTTTTACCAACCTTTTGAAAACAAATTTGTGAAAACCTTTTCTTGATCAAAGATGAGTGATCATTCTAGTGTACATGGTCATAATTCTTGTAGTACTAGGTCTAGTGTTAGGGATGAACTTAGGGAATTGAAAGAGTACCTAAGAAAAAAAGAAGAGGAAAACATAAAAAGAGAGGAAGAAATTAGAAAAAGGGAAAAAGAAAATGCAAGGAATAATGAGGAAATAAAACAACTACTTGAAAAATTAGTTGAGGGGAGAGAAACTAGTGGATCCAAACCTAGGATTGTTCCAACTAGATCTCAAAAAGGCAAAGAAGTTAGAGTTCCTAGGAGTATGCATGAGGAAGAAAATACAACAAGAGAGGAGGAACTTAGAAGGAAAGAAAAAGAAAAGAAAATAGAAAAGAGAGAAAAAATAAAGAAAAGAATAGAGAAGGTTAAAGAGTGGTTAGAAAATGGAAAACAAACAATACTCTTAGAGAAGAGTAAGGAGGATAATGTTTCTTCCAAAGGGCTTATGCTTAAAGAAAGTCATTTTACTATTGAAAATGATTTAAAAAAGACTTTCTTCATTCATCAAGACCTTAACTCTTTCTCTCACATTGCCACTAGTCATGAAGTGGAGATTAAAAAATAAATCCTTTTTAAAGAAAAAGAATCTCAACTTCAAGATTTAGTGAAGAAGAATTGGACTTCACTTAGTCCCACTTCTTGTGTTACTTCCTTGGTGGTGCCCAAGGAAGATAAGCCTTCATTCTTTAAGACTCTTTCCACTTTAGTTCCCTTCATAAAGCACCCAACTTTAGATTTGTATAATTTGTTGGATACATCTCATGGTGTCCTATTTTCTATTTTTGATCTTGAGGGAGGTTCAAACTTATTTGAACTTAACTTGGTTACTTCCCTACAAGACAAACTTAGATTATATGAGTTTTCTAGACTCGTCTTAACTCCATTTTCTCATATGTATCTAACAAATTATGCAATACAAAGTTGTTTAGGTAATTTTTTAGTTAAGTTTTCTTTATTTTCCAATACATACCTAGGTCATTACATTGGGCACCTCAAACAAGATATTTTAAATTTTAGGACTAATACATTAGTGTGCTATAGTTTTAGTTTTTTTACCTTTTTAGGTTTTAGTTATACACCTAGACTTCACCATGGGGAGGATCCTATCCTTAGCATTAGAGGGTCTAGTCCTTTTAGTTTAGACAATCTTTTTAGCATTTTTAGTGGAACTCCTCTTAGGATACACTTTCCATTTCTATCATATACTGTCACCTTTAATGCTTATTTTTATGTTTTTGTTGGTCATGAGGCCCACCATGAAGAACCTCTTGATTTGAGGTCAAATCATTTTCAAGAGGAGGGAATGATGGAATAACACTAAGGCCAAGAAGACCAAGAGGTGATATATTGAAGGAGGCAAGAGGAATGAGTTAGTGTTGAAAAACCATAGGAGGAGTAAGCCTACTTTTGGACCTTAGCTCCTACGTTTTTATAGCATTTATTTTTATTCCTATTTTTGCCCTTGTCTTTAATTTCCTATTTTACCCTTGTATTTTGGGTATCTTAGTCATAGGATTTATTTTCTTTTGTATTTCTCATTTTACCCTTGTATTATGGGGTGCTTTAGATCATAGGTTTTTAATTTTGGGCTAAGGTATTTAATTAGGGAGCTAGACGCATTTTTGGTGGTGTTTGGACATGTTTTTGGACTTAGAAAGGCTTAGGCCCAAGTGGAGGGCAAAGGTTGCATGGTCTTATCATGCACCTAGATGTAGCCTAACTAAACCCAAAGATTTCATCCTTGGCCACCAAGTTGCATCTAGGGTTAATTTGGGTTTCATTTGGTGTGCATTTGGCATTGTGAATGAAGAAGTATCAAACCTATCAAACCACTACTTCTTACATAAGCAAGAAGTATCAAACAATTCAGCACTCATAAGAATGAAGAAGAGTAGTCATAATGATATTAGCTAACACTATCTATCATTCCTCTAATTACAATATAATCTAACAGTATAAAACTCAACAATATCAGCACAAGGAGAACATCATCATCATCATTATCACAGTAAAGTATCATCAAAGTATACAACAAACAAAACATTGTCAGAGTACACAACAGAATCATGATAAGTACATAACTCACGGCCGATTGGATCAACTAGGCTCTGATACCACTTAATGTGACACACCTCTACCCCGCATATCATAATACAAATAATAAAATTTAAATAACACAGTCTTTCAATTTTTTTTTAAATACCAAACATGTTCAGATAGAGAGCACCACATTCATAACTTAAACAAATAACATAATCACAAAAGAAATAAGGATAAGATTTTCAAAATAATTTAACAGAAACAACATACTAATCTAATCCTATCTACGCCCCGATGTCACATGTCCTATCAGAGCAAATCCCAACATAGAAGCCTAAGCTTCATCACCAACATCCTCAGCCTCATGCTAATAATCACCTATAAGACAGTCAAGGAAAAACAACACAAGAAAAGGGAGTGAGAAATATCTCACTCTGGCTCACAGTGTAAGAATATACACCAGATAGCCAAACATAAACAAAACATATATAACAGATAAATTAATAATAATATCACATTTCACTCATTCAAGACATATCAATTTTTCATATAACATTAAAATGCACATGTATGGACACGGACTACATTTTATCATGCATGTGGCGCCAGTAACATATCACATGGCATATTGTCGCTAGCAATACACGAAGAGTAGTCTAGGAGTACATGCCGGGTCACACCCTCTGCGCACTCTCACTAGAAGGACATACTACCAGAGTCTCGTCGGGATAGCTAAGCCGCGCAAGATACATCCCATGCACACAATGGGCGAGACTGGGACTTCCAAACCGAGCTATCCCCAAGGACTAATCCCCAAAGCTTTTATACTAGAGGGTCTTCTCTGGCGGTGTATTCCATATCGTACCCTTAAAAACATTTATGCATATGATGCATGTCAATCAACACTATGCATTCTCATATGACATTATTATCATCACGTCTCATCATCACATTTCATCATCACATTTCATCCTCATATTCCATCATCATATTTCATCATCATATTCACAATATCACATTATCACATTATATTCATAAATCTAACATAGCACTTTAATCCATATTAAAACTCATCTATTTGTGAAATTAAACACATATTTACACTTTGCAAACATTAAGGAACACAACAAAGCAATCAAAAGGCAAAACAAAAAACATTCATATTTTGCCCGTTTTCTCATAGGGTTTCCCGTAGGGACCCACAAAAATCTCAAATCATACAATTACAATTTTAAAACTAAAATTAATCATTCATTCAAGCAATTTATACAATTAATTACATATAAGAGGAACAATAGATGAAATAGATACAATTGGGGGAAACCCCTCATACATGAGCATACAACAAACACAAGATTGGAGGTCAATCCCACTACCCAACATACATTCCCACACCCAGAGTAAGGTTTCTCACTTCCCGCTTACCTGGATGAGCAGAAGATGAATGGTCTAGTTGTGATCTAAGATCGTTCCTGAGTACTCTTCCTTAGAGCTCTTTGTTTCTCCTTTTTTTCCCCTAATCCTTTAGAATGCAAATGAGGTAGATAGGGTTAACGCCACCTGACTTCTTTCTTAAAATTAATCCATTGGGCTGGGTCAACCCAACCCGTTTTCCTTCTCCTCTAACCCACTTCTCTTTTTCCTCAAAATAATTAAATAAAATAAATACATGTGTATTATAAAATATTTTTCTTCTATAATAATAATATATTTCTGACCCCAAAATATAATAATATAATATCAATAAAAAAATATCATATAAAATCAACCTTCTCTTAAAACATATAAATATTTATTTAAAAATGCTAATAAAAATACTTATTTAATACGTACAAAATAATTGTCCAAAATAATAATTATTTAAAACGTACAAAATAATATTCCTCTATAATTATTAAAATAATTATGACCAAATACCATGTAATAATAATAATAATAATAACCTTTTTGAAAATTGGGGTGTTACACCATCGATAAAGACATTTCATCTGGAAGAGACGGATGATAAAAGATAACTTGGAGAATGTTTTACAACCAGGATATAATTTTTGTTCAGCATCTTTCAACAAACCATAAAATTGTCTAGCTTCCTTATTTGGTTCCTCATTCATATCGATATTACTAGGCATAGGATGATCAAATACGTTATCTTTATCCATATTAAGTGATTGATGCATGTCATGAAGCATGGAATAGGTTTGAGCATCATCACTTCTTTCAAGATTACCACCTAGGACAATATCATCATCTTCAAAATCACCATCATTGCCAGATGATGAATCGGATGAGCTCTCTCCATGATACTCCCAATTCTTATAGCTTGGTTCAAATCCCCATTTTAATAAATCACACATCACGTCATCTCTTTTCTTAAAGTAAAAATTATTGCATCTACAACATGGACACCTAATATCTTTTTTCGTCTTGGATGTAGAAAAAGCAAAATCTAAGAAGTCATTAATCCCCTTTAAATATTGAGGCAAACTTCGATCTTTAATTTTTATCCAATCTTTATTCTGCTTGCTCATTATCAAAATACCTATTATTTTAAAATGAAAATATACGTTTAAAAATATACTAGACTTTTTTTTGTTAGAAAAAAGATAATAAATAACTCAAATTAACACAATAAAAATAAGAGAAAATAATACATGAAAAGACAATATAAATCCTACACCTAAAATATAACAACAAAAATAAGGCATAACAACGTACCTACGCAACACGGCACACTGAGAAGTGTCAGAGAATCATGCAATATAAATGTGACGAATGGACATGTGAATGAGCATAAGCAAGTACACCTGCACATAAATTTTTTTAATAAAATTATATAAAAATAAATAAATATGAAAGAAGAGGAGGGTTTAAACAACATCGATGTAACTTTTACTAAGTATTACACTACTTAATAATTTTATATTAAATGTAAATTTTATAAATCCAACCGTTAGATTGAAAGTTCTTTACTCTTAAATTGTATATACAAAAGTTTATTTAAATTCAAGATGATTTGATAATTCATTTTTATAAAACAAAATTGATGTAATATATACATTTCAAAATATAATAAAATAAGAACACTTTAATTACCTTCAAGTTATTCTTGAATTTTAACAAAATTTGATATAAACATATAAAGTGATATGAAGTTATAATTCAACGGTTGGATTTACAAAATTCACATTTAATATAAAGTTATTAAGCGGTGTAATACTTAGTAAAAGTTACACCAGTGTCACTTGAACCTTCTTCCATGAATGAATAAGAACTTTAATAATATGTTTTATGATTTAAAAAATATTTTCGTAAAAAATTCATAATTTTATTACAAAAATTTCAAATTATAATTTAACTTTTTTTTTCTTTTTCTTTCATTGATTTTTTAGGGATTTTTTTTCATTGGATATTTCATTTAAAAACATATGTTATTTTAAAAGTAAAATAAATATACAGTTGAATTAAAATACAACATAAATGTACCAAAAAAAAATATAAATTGTATTTATCAATAAAGTGTAACAAACAAAGAAAATTCTTTTCAAATACAAGAAATAAATAAAGAAACAAAAATAAATGGTACTTTCTCGAAACATGACTGAAAAATAAATTATAATCAATAACCAAATATTAAAAATATGGATTACTAGGGTTAGCCTAGTTGTTGGGTGGAAAGGGGTTGGGATAGTTAGAAGTATGAGGACCTAAGTTCGATCCTCATTGCGACCATCTTTGTAATATAAACTAAAATATTTTGTTTAGATTTGTTTTTAAATGTTAAAAAAATTAATTTTAAACTAATTGTATCATCGAATAGTTCATTCCTTCTTGAGAAATTTATATTAATATTATATTATAGGTATAATGATTATTTTAAAAATAATACTTTTTAAGTATATATATATATATTAAAAAATAATAATAGAAATATCTATAATACTACAAATAATATTAACTTTTTATAAATAAAAAAAATCAAACACACAACTTTGCTTCCTTTTCCTTTTCTAAGGAACAATAATAATTAGTAAACTTGAGATTTTCATTATATTAGATTATGCTAAAAAATAGATAACAACTTTGCTCCAGCATAATTAAATTAAGATGATAAAAAAATCTTAAAAATAACAAAATTCAAATATCTATATTCTCCCAAATAATATTATTTTTTTTATAAAAAAAAAACTAATCAAACAATTTAACTTTCTATTCCTTCTCTAACAAAAAATAATAATTGGTAAATTTAAGATTCTCATCATCTTAAATTCTTCTACAAAAGTAGATAACAATCACTAAAAAACAAAAATAACAAGAAATTTAATGATTACAATTAATTTTTTTAAAAAAAAATCTATAATCTATAAACAAAATACTTTCTTTAATTGCTAAGGATAAAAATTATAAAATATTTTTTTTGATAACCATATTTTTTTCACATTATTATTTTGCCTCTCTCTAAATAATTACCTATTTAATTATCTTTTAATTTATTTTTCTTTTTAAAAATATAAGAAACATTTGTATCTCGTTACTGATATCTATGTATTGTTGAGCGTATAACGACAACCTCTAATGAAATTACATTATTGTGTTTATTTAATTATTTTTAACATGCTTTTTTAATGAATTAATTTATCGGAAGATGAACATATTCGTCTAACATCCAAATCATTGATAACTTGATAAAAGAATGGTAACAATTTATATATTGTATACAAAAGTAGGAGTCAAATCGAGAAATAGACAAACAAGTCATTTTATAAAGTATAAACAATTATGCGTACCTGATATTGCGTAGAATGAATTATTTCTTTTAGTCTACTGTAGACGTGAAGACTATAACAAGCAAATCAAAATAAAGCAATAATAGATGCAAAAATTGAGAAAAAAGGTAGTGAATCAACGATGAAGTATGAAAACTCATTCTTCTATTTATATAAGTGCTATGACACTTTTGAAATATTAATAAATTTTCTTTTAAAACCTATTTGTTTATTATGATGAGATAATATATAAAAAAAAATAAGAACAAAATATAATAACAAGATATAGTTTTATCATATTTACTATTTGATACGTAACAAATAATAATATGATAAATTACAAGTTATATTTAAATAATAAAATATTGTTCAATTACGGTTACATATAATTTTGTAAAAAATAAGTGAAATTTAATTTTATAATTTTTTTATAAATTACAAAACAATAAAAATATAATTTCAACTAAATTACAAAAAAATAAATATGATTTTTCATACAGGTAATTAACTTCTTAAAATCATAAAATAATTATTATCTTTAAAAAGTATAATTAATATTTTAATACTTAGTTTATAAATTTTATGAATAATAATTATTTAATTATAAAAATTTAATTAATAAAATTCTTTTTTAATTTTATAATTTAAAAATAATATAAATACATATATCATTACCTACATAATTCCTCTCAATATACTACCGTAAATAAATATTTAGTAACTTTGTGTATTTTTTTTAAATATAATAGATGATTAAAATAAAATATGTGTAGGTGAAACAACTAAAGGATGTGATTTCATATAACTACCTTAATCCTTAAAAATTGATTAAAATATTTTTTTAGTAAAAAAAGTTTAAATATTAAGAAAAGTCACCCACCACACCAAAAAAATCTCTTTGAAAATTTCTAGTGATATTACTACAAATTTACTTCTAAGCATATATAACATGAGAAATTAAAAAAAAAATATTAATACCAATAAAAAGGTAATTAAATAAAATATTTAATCATTAGTACTAGCTAATAATATATATAATTTTGTTTATGTAATTAGTAGTAACAAATATATATTCTACCATATATAAATAAAATAAAAATATAATATATTAATTTAGTAATAATATTATTAGTATAAATTTATTATTAACACTAGTAATAAAAAGGGTATTTCGTGTCTACTTTAAAAAAATTAAACATTTTTTAAATAAGTTAATAATTACAATTTTTAAAAAATAGTTATTATTTTTTCATGCATTCCTTTCCTAATTTTATCTTTAGATATATTGGTGGAAAAAAAATTATAATACAAATATATGTAAAGGTAGAATTATCTTTGGAAAATAGACTCTAAATTAATGAAGATATTTTTGTTCATATATTGTTAGATCTATACAATGTTTTATTTATTAATTAGTAATAAATATATGTAAAAGTTTTGTACCTATTTAAGGTATATATATATATATATCACATATACATTAAAAAAAAGTTGTTGGATTAGTGGTTAAGTATTATACTTAGAGTTACGTATCAATTTTTTATATTTTAAATAGCACAATTGTAAAAAAAAAATAAAAAAAATCCTAACAACCAGGCACGGATCTATTTGTATGAGAGTGGGCCCAGTTGCCCCCACTAAAATTTTACTTTTTCCTATTTTTAGATATATATTTTTTTATAATATATATATATATATATATATATATATATAATATTTGAATTTATTAAAAAATTGTTAAGTAATGATACATATTTGATAGAGATATGATTCTTGTTATAAAAATTATTTTTACAAATATTATAGACACAATATATGTTGATATATTGTTAAGAAATGTAAATCTAGACTATAATGACACTTTTTGTATGTAACTATATGTAACATTTCTTATAATAATTATTTTTATATCTTATATGTTAAAATATATTAATATTTTATTTATATTTTATTCTATTGACATAAGATACTTTTTTCAATGATAGCAAATTGGTTGATATGACAAAACACCTTTTTATATGTTAATGTTGTTGGCATTAGAGAGTATTTTTTTCCAGCGATATTTAATGCGTTGATATTTAAAAATATATTTTCGCAATAATTGTAGGCATTGTTGGCATAAAAAACGCATTTGCCAATAACATTGAATGTGTTATATTTAAAAACATCTTTTCGCAATGATTGTATGCATTGTTGGCATAAAAAAGCAAATTTTCCAGCGACATTAAATGCGTTACATTTAAAAACATCTTTTCGCAATGATTGTAGACGTTGATGGCATAAAAGAACTAATTTTCCAGCGACACATAGTTTTTGCAACGATATTGTTCTAGTTGACAAAAATAAAGTCTTATTGTAACAACATTTAAATATTGTTGGTAAATGTTTATTTTTACCAACAACTCATTTATCGCTGTAAAAAAGTCACTGCGAATAATGTTATTTCTAATAGGTTTGTACAGTTGTCTATGCAAGCCCTCATTGTCAAATACATCATGTTGCATGGGAATACCTCACAAACCTACAACGTGAAATTTCTCTCCCTTGGCTGGTACTTGGTGACTTCAACAAGGTAACGAATGTTAGTGAGGTGAAAGGAGGCCAATTTTCTGTTGTTAACGCATCTGGGTTTAATAATATGATTGATGCATGCCAATTACTAGAACTGGGGAATATGGGGTCAAAGTTTACTTAGCTGCACTACAACAAAAATTCCAGAATTGCCAAACATTTAGATAGATCATTAATTGATAGCAAGAATTTTTCTGGAAGATTTTGATGAAAATATTTGCCAAGTGTATTCGAATCACTATCCCATACTTCCGGTATGGTGGAATTAAGGACACATTTCTTGCAAAACCTTTCAGGTTCCAAGAGGCCTTGGCGACTCGCAAGGATTACGAACAAGTAGCAAGGAAAGCTAGGAGTAGGAAAATACCAGATATAAATTTGTGCCTGAAGTAGGTGAAAGACTTGATCACCTTTAATAATAATATCTTTGGGAACATTTTTAAATGCAAAAGGAGAGTTCTTGCTAGATTAAAGGGCATAGAACCCGCTCTTGAAGAAAAGGAATATGAGAATCTAATCCAATTAGGAAAGAGCCTTGTTGAGGAATACAATGAAATTTTCCCCCAAGAAAAGTTCCTTTGGATCCAAAATTCACGTGAAAACTAGATTCACTTTGGAGATAGGAGTACAAAAAAAATTTTACCTTCAAATGCTTGTTCCCAGAAAGAAAAATAAAATTCACAAAATATTTCTTGATGGCGAAACTTGGAATACAGATCTAAGTGTTGAGATTGGAAGCACATAGGTATTTTCTTACCCATTTTACTGATAATGTTAATCTAACTTGACTTAGTTTTATAGGTTTGCACTATTCCCCAACTGGCAAATGAGGAAGCCTACTCTCTCATAAATCCTATCACAATAGAAGAGGTCACGAAAATGATCATGGGAATGAAGCCACTCAAAGCCCCAGGTCTCGACAATTTCCAGTCATTTTTATACAAGCAATTCTAGCCCATTGCGAGAAAGGATCTCCAATATCTCGTGAAGAAAGCATTCAGAAATGGGTATGCTAATCCAAGCCTACTAGATACACTTATGGTCCTGATACCAAAGGTTGGAAATCTGTCCTATCTCAAGGACTTCCGTCCTATAAGCTTATGCAACATAGCATATAAGGTGATCACCAAGGTTCTTGTGGCTCACATTCGACCTTTCTTAGTGAATATCGTTGTAGAAGCACATGAGTCCCTCCATTGTATACATATAGATAGAACAAAAAAAAAGGTGTGTTAGCCATCAAGTTAGACCTTGAAAAAGCATATGATCGGTCAACTGGCACTTTCTTCATGAAACCTGGGTGGTATTTGTCTTTCCCGCACCGTTCATCAGGCTTATCTTGCGGGGAATCATTAGGTCTTGGTTCTCAATTCTTTGGAATGGGTCAACACTTAAGATTTTGCTCCAACCAGGGGTCTTAGATAAAGGAACCCCTTCTTCCCCTATCTTTTTGTCCTCTGCATGGAAAGGTTAGCATTGAGAATAAATGATTTGATGGAAGGACAAGTATGGAATCCTATTAACCTTTCTAGAGGGGGACTGCTACCCTCCCATCTTATGCTCACGGATGATCTTCCCATGTTTTGTGAAGCCACGAAAAAGTAGGCTAGTATTATGAAGAAAAAGTTATCCCAATTTTGTGCAGCATCAAGATTAAAAATAAATACGCAGAAGTCTAAGTTCATTTGCTCCAAAGGAATTAGAAGTGATAAGAAAACAACATTAGCCAACACTCTGGGCATCAACTCTTCAATCTCCTTGGGAAAATACCTTGGTCATAATCTTATTACTTGGAGAGTACTATCTTCTTGGGACTTCAAACATGTTGTTAACAAAGCTCGAAATAAAATGGCTTCATGGAAGAGGAAACTCCTAAACCATGCGGGAAGATCTTGTTTAACAAAATTTATCCTAACAACTACACCAATATACTCCATGCAAGCTTACCAACTTCCCCAAGCGATTTGTGAGAAGTTGAATCAAGCAGCCTACAGTTTTCTTTGGTCCAGCACCTATAACTCTAGAGGTTGGAGTTTAGACCATTGGGATCAAGTAATAAAACCAAAGATGCATAGAGGATTGGGTGAAAGAGATGCATGACAAACAAGCATAGCACTTGTAGGGAAACTGGTTTGGAAATTTCTTGGGTTAATTTCTTGAAACATAAATACTTGGGATCGCACTCAATATTATCCCCTAAAAGGTCAACCAACATCTCCTACACATGGAGAAGTATAAGGAAGGTCGTTGATATACTTTTTCCTTGCTTCGATCCAAAGTTAGGACTAGGCAACTCCTTTTTGTTTTATGATGACTGGGTTGGATCTGGTCCACTTTGTGAAGCAATCCCTTGTGTGCATATTTTGGCACACAAATTAAGGTGATTGATCTTTGGCGGAGTTATACTTGGAACAAAAATATTCTTAGTACTATAATTCCCCAGCAATTCAAATGGAGAATACAAAATTTTTGCATCCCCAAAGTGTGTTCTGGGATAGATACCTTTTTGGAAACATAATACATTCGGTAGCTATTCAATCACTTCGCCATATAATTGGTTGATCATGGATATAGAGTCGTACCCTCACCCTATATTTGGAAGAAGATTCGGAAAACTTCATTACCAGAGAAGATAAGACTATTTTACTGGTAGGTTATAAATAATGTTCTCCCTACATATTGTAAGAGACATACATGTCATATATATAGCTACTTTTGCAACTTGCACAAGTTGCTCAAATCCTATGGAAGACACGTTACATGTACTACGTGACTTCCCCTATTCAAGGGAACTACATAATAGGTTTGACATCTATTATGGTTCCCTTCTATCCTTAACTAGCACTCTCTTATGGTCAGGGTTTTAAATTGCGGACCGCATCACGCATTGCGGCCGCAATATTACGGTTGCGGCCTTGTCTACAATGGCATCGGACCGCAATTGCGGTGAGACCGTAAATCACGGATTTTTTTGTAATGTTACGGTGTTGCGTCCGCAACACCTCCGTTTTGAATTCGCAAACGACAACTTGAAGGTGGAACAGGGAATCGTTTTTAAAAAAGTAACTTTTTTTTAAAAAAAAGTTAACTTTCGGGAATCTTTTCAGAGAAGAGAACAGAGATTCAGAGAATTTATTCACTAGATCAATAATGGTTCAAACTTTGACTTAAAAGGTGAAAAATAAAGCATAGAACTTACACTTTCATTCGGAACTCCCTTTGTATCTCTACCAAGAAGAGGAAGCTTGTTTGTTAATTGTAAGTTTTCTGCCTCTTACATACCCCTGTTTCTCTTTGTTGTTGTCATTGATATCCTTGCTAGTGTTGTTGGCTTGTTGTTGTCCCACACTCTCGAATCCATTGGTTCCATAGTAAATAGGAATGAATATGTGATTTTGGCTTGATTTTGGCTTGAAATGCTTGATTTTGGTTTTCTGCTGTGGTGAATATGGATTCTGGAGTTTGGGGGATTAACGGCGCAGTCCATGTCTAGCAACCCTTACGAATGAAAACCTAAAAATTTCTTTTAATATAATTTTTTACTTAGTGAGTGGACGTGAGTCTTTAGTGAGTTTGGGAGATTAACGATGCATGAAAAAAAAATTAGAATGCAAGGTGGTTTGGACATGGGCCTTTGGGCCTTGTAGTTGTGGCCTTTAATGAGAATTTTAAATGGGCTTTAGTCATTTCTTCTGGAGCTTGCAAAGTAAATTTGTATAACTTTTGATAAATAGTGTAATAGAAGCGTTTTTTGTGTGCTGGGTTCGCCATAAATGAATAATTGTTTTATTGACAAGCCTAATAAAATGAATCAATGGTTCTTCATTGCATGTTTATCCCTTCGCAGTCTGGTGTCTGCTCAGTTTGACACGTAAACACTTAAAAAGAAAATACGTCCCACTTTAGGTGGAAATAATGTTTATGAGGATTCGTTTGAAATTTTAAGTAAGGATTAAAGTTAGACTGAATCATCAATTAATTGTGAGATTGAAATAAATTTCTCTTGAAATTAATAAAATAGCAAGATAGTTTCTTAAATTGTAAATCATCAATTAATTTAGTTTTTCTGTTAACTGAAGCTATTTAATTTCATTAAAAAGCATAATAACTGTCAACTAAGTACACATGCAGCTATTTTATCACATGGATGAAAATCTTTCTTTTATTATTATTTAGCCAGTAAAATGACAAAAAAAATGCTTTTGTTAGTAAATGTTTTCTACCATGATAATCACCACCGAATATACAAATATTGTAATAGTAAATAAAAAAATATAATTATAATTATTATCTAATTTAAACGAAATGAAATTAACATATCTTAAAAACTAAACTCAACTTATTTTATTTTTACAGAAAATAATGTATTTTTGTTAGTCAATTAGTTTTAAGTTTTTAAATTTGATAAAAGAAAATATTTTTTTAATTTTTTAAAATAGAAGGGTATAATGGTTAAAAAATGTGGAGACCAAAGTGGTTACCGAAAAGGGTATCACTTTATATATTAGTATAGATGTGAATGATTATTAGAATATTTTGCAATATTTTTATATATAATAATATGTTTAGCCTAATTATATGTATATCAATATTAGGTTGTTTATATTTATTTTTATTATTATGTTAATTTATTAGTCATTGTTCTGAAGTTTGAAATATAATTTAATTATTGATTGATATTATATTTTCAAAATTTTATATAGATATATATACACAATGACATCAAATGAAGAATTTCCTATAGGAAGACTAGAAGGTGCTCCAAGCGACGATATTGGATGGCATTTTGGAGCACCTATAACAGGAAATCGCAACAATGTCCAATGTAAACTTTGTCAAAAGATAATAAGGGGTGGCATTACAAGATTGAAGCAACACATAACACATGATAAAGGTCAAGTAGCAGGTTGTCCAAGAGTCATGTCATTTGTTAGGGAGAATATGATGAAACTTCTCAAAGATAAAAAAGAAAAGAAAATTGACTTTAGAAAAAGAAAAGAAGAATTTGAATCTCGATTAAGAGAAGATGAAAGATAGTGACGAGGAGATGAGGATAGCTTCGCAACAAAGCATTAGATCACAACGTGAGTGGGAAGATAGACAACGATTCAGACAACAAACAGAGGGATCTAATAACATCTATGAATCAGGTGGAAGCTCTCACTACAAGAAAATGACGATTTTGCGACGGTTATATGGCCTACATTGCGACGGTTAGAACTGCCGCGAAGACAACATTGCGACGGTTTGGGAACTGTCGCAGAGTTGTCCGTCACCAGGAAATTTTGCGACGGTTATCAGAACTGTTGCACAAACTGTCGCAAAATTGGAATTGCGACTCCTGAAGCACCCGACGCACTAATTGCCTCTATATTAACATTGCGACCTTTTCATCAACTGTCGCACCAACTGCCTCTAAATTAATATTCTGTTTAGCGTATTTTATCCTTACTTGTGCAATTTCTGGGAAACTTCCCAGAAGGTCACCCATCCCTGTACTACTCCAGGTCAAGCACACTTAACTGTGAAGTTTTGATGAGTAAGCTACCGAAATGTATATGTATGTTGTCAGTATAACTTGTACAAATTAATTCATTTAAGTCATCCTCAAATATACAATCTCATATTTGTATTATAATAATAATAATATATAATAATTTTATATTACGAATAATAATAATAATAATAATAATAATAATATATTTATTTATTCTTTATTT
Source organism: Cajanus cajan (assembly GCF_000230855.2). NCBI lineage: Eukaryota > Viridiplantae > Streptophyta > Magnoliopsida > Fabales > Fabaceae > Cajanus > Cajanus cajan. Next base: position 49,433,276 of record NC_138525.1, read on the forward strand.
ATATGTACTTACTTTTATAATTAACATCTACTTATTTCTATTTAAAATTATAATTTAAATTATTTAATTTTATAATTTATAATGATAATATAATTTATAAAACTATAAATATTTATTTATTACATACTTATAAATTAAATTTTAATATTTTAAATAAATTATTAATTAATTTAATATATTTATTTACCTTAAATCAAACATATAAAATTCAAAAAAATGTATTTATCCTTGTTTTATTTTCTAATTATCAACTATTAATAAAATACTAACTTAAAATCTTATCTAATTATATATAATATTCTCATATCAAATTTAAAATCAGATATTAGTTATACAAAAATATTAAGATCATATAGTAAAATGTCAATAAGATTTTAGTTAAATAATTTAAAATAATTAATGTTTCAATTATATTGTTAATTAGTAAATAATTTATTCCAAAACTAATTAATTTTTTTATATTAATTATTAGTAAAATTTAATAACTTTTAAACTAACAATTAATTGGATCGATGAAATTCAACATACACCATGAGTTATTGAGCGAAATAACTTTACAAAGAGTTATTTTGTAAGTTATCTTAAATCAAACATATAAAATTCAAAAAATGTATTTATCCTTGTTTTATTTATTAATTATCAACCATTAATAAAATACTAACATAAAATCTTATCTAATTATATCATAATATTTTCATATCAAATTTAAAACCAGTTCTTACATTTTCGACAAATATAAATTTTTCTGAAATATTCTATCAATAATATAGTTTTTCCTACAAAAATTATCTCATCGAAAATATAAATTTTTTGCCAGATTTAATTTTATTTTATAAGAAATCATCTTCGATTAATATAATATTTTGTATATATAATTTAAGAGTAAAATTTTTTTAATTTAACGATTGAATTTACAAAATTCACATTTAATATAAAGTTATTGAGCGGTGTAACACTTAGTAAAATTTACACCGATGTAATTATAACCCCCCTCATATTATTAGCTAACAACCGATGATGCTGTTTTTTCTTTAAGCTTTCATGTGAAATATCTTGATAAATCTCAGGCATCTTAATTTGTTTTTCAATGGATACAGAATGTTTCTGATCCGAAGGGATTGGTGGAAATGGGTTGTAGAGTAAACTTTAGAGGATATCCAAGTAATTTGTTGCTTCCCAGTGAAGGTGAAGACAGCGTGAAATGGAGCTTTATAAACTCATTAAAAGAGGTCAGTTGTGTGATTTCTTCTGTGTGTGCATCGAGTTTATGGGAAGAAAGGAATGATGCTAATGGAGTAATGGACCAAAATATCTGTGATATTTGGCTGCTATAATAACTTCTATTTTGGTTATTTATAGGTTTATTCTCCTTTCCCTTTTTAGGCTCCTAGATTAGTGTACAATCTTTCCTATTTATTCTGCTACTGTTTAATTGTTTATGGTTTAACTATAAATTTTGATATTTATAATGTTACCTTTTATAATATTTGTAATGATTTTTAAGATATGCTCAGAAATTTGCATATTGATTTAAAAGTATATAAATTGAAGAAGTCATGTGAAATTATTATTCTCCTAAGATATATAGGATAGAAAATTATTCTTATAACTGGTGGGAACTTCTGAATTGATGCCAACACTTTCTTTTGTCTCTTTCTTTATTGTCAGAGACAATTTTTTAATGTTAACGTAACATTTTTCTTCATAATTGATTAGAAAAATTTATATTTACACAATCTGTGGTAATAAATTTCATATTATTATAAATTGTGTAATAAACTTATTGTTAATTTCATATTCGTTAACAGGTATAAATTTATAATTAAAAAAGAATTTAAAAATACTGGTATATTTTAGCGACTGAAATAGCGACCGAAATTATTTGTAGCTAATTCAAGTTATTAGCGATCGAAATAGTGACCACAACAATTGGTAGTTATTTCAAATTTTTAGCGACCGAAATAGCAATCGATTTTATCCGTACCTGTTTCATTTTTTAATGACCGAAATAGTGATCAATTTTATCCATACCTATTTCAGTTTTTTTAATATTTTATTTCAAAAATTGAAATATCAACAATATTTCTTATAATAACTCGATAATTAATATATAATGAATATAAAATAATATAATAATTTATAATATATATAATAATATAAAAATAAAAAATATAAATTTCTATTTTTAGCGACCGAAATAGCGACCGACTTTATCCGTAGCTATTTAAGTTTTTTAGCGACCGATTTAGCGACTGATTTATAAAATGTTTTTATTAAATAAATACAAAAATTAGCGACGGAAATTGCTACCAAAAAATTCGGTCGCAAAATTGGTCTCCAGAAGTTAGGAGACCAAAATTTTAGCGACGGATTTTTATTGGCTAGTGACTGATTTTTCGGTCGCTAAATTGCGACGGAAAAAATTTCGGTCGCTATTTGAAATAGCGACCAGGGTTTTAGCGACGGATTTTTTCGGTCGCTATTTCGGTCGCTGAATGAAATAGCGACTGAATTTACCTAAATAGCGACCGATTTTGGTGGTCGCTAAAACTTGATTTTTTTGTAGTGTCTTCGGTCTTCAAGTAGATGCTCCATTTTTTATCTTGTGATAGTGCGTTCTTTTATTTGTAGCTTATTGAAGAGGGAGTATTTCGTAGCTCAGCTACCCTCACGGCTTTGTCGTATACCAGATTGGGAGATGTCTACAGTCTCTCCAGACCTTTCCCTCACGGCTTTGTCGTATACCGGATTGGGAGGTGAGTACAGTGATGGGATAACACTAAGGCCAAGAAGACCAAGAGGTGATATATTGAAGGAGGCAAGAGGAATGGGTTAATGTTGAAAAACCATAGGAGGAGTAAGCCTACTTTTGGGCCTTAGCTCCTAAGTTTTTATAGCATTTATTTTTATTCCTATTTTTGCCCTTGTCTTTAATTTCCTATTTTACCCTTGTATTTTGGGTATCTTAGTCATAGGATTTATTTTCTTTTGTATTTCTCATTTTACCCTTGTATTATGGGGTGCTTTAGATCATAGGTTTTTAATTTTGGGCTAAGGTATTTAATTAGGGAGCTAGACGCATTTTTGGTGGTGTTTGGACATGTTTTTGGACTTAGAAAGGCTTAGGCCCAAGTGGAGGGCAAAGGTTGCATGGTCTTATCATGCACCTAGATGTAGCCTAACTAAACCCAAAGATTTCATCCTTGGCCACCAAGTTGCATCTAGGGTTAATTTGGGTTTCATTTGGTGTGCATTTGGCATTGTGAATTTTGGCCATGCAACCCTAAATGCAACCCTAGATGCCTCCCACTCCTATAAATACCCTAGGCACCACACCTTGTAAATACTTTAGAAATTGAATATAAAGAGAGCATGTTTGCCTTTATATCATCCTTAGTCACCTTGGCTATTTTCGGCCACCTCCCATCCTATCTCCACCTTGAGAGCAAAACCCTAGAAGTGGCCTTCACCTACCTTGAAGTGAGCCAAACCCTAGAGTGCCCTCTCAAACCTTTCATCAAACACCTTCTACCCAACCTCCACACTTCCATTTCCGCCCCATTCCTCCATTAAAAACGCCCCTTGAGGAACTTTGATCCAAGGAGTTCAAGCATCCCTTGCCATTGTTCAACATTCCTTCTTCAATGGAAGCAAGGATGTCATCATGTGGTATCTAGAGCCTATGTTCTTCAAGGGTAACTTCTTATTTTCCTTTTGTATTTTCGGTCATGTTCATGTGTCTTCTTTCTTGTCTCTAAAGTTGTGCTAAAGTGGGTCATCATCTTTCTATACTTTCATGATCCATATTTCTTCTTTGATGTGTTGATTCATGCCATACTCCTTCTTGTGAATCATCTTGGTGTTATAGCCTTCTTTGCTTAAGTTCTTACCATTTTTTTCTTTTAAGTTTGAGTTGTTAGAAATTTTGGGGCTGCATGATAAATATTAATGAAATGATGATTTTTATTTTGTAATCCATCCGATTTTGTCATAAACTTGTCTCTTTTGAACCCACCTTGAAAAAAATTCCAAGTGTTCATGCTTAAACCTTGAAAAGATAAAAAAAATGACATGCATGCCACTTGTTTGATGTAATGGCCGTGAGTCTATAGTGTGCTTTAGAGAGTCAATCATGCATGCTAATTAGTTCTAGCATGTTCTACATCACTTAAAATATCATGTGTGATTAATTCCTTTACACATACTTGCTTCAAATTTTCGGCCAATTTTTTATGTATTCCTTGGTGAACTTGTATGCCTACATGATGTTTGATAATTTGAGTGTGAAATTGATTTCAATATGCCTATCTTTGCTGCTGGACGTGGGCTATTAAAAACTTAAGAAAAACACTCAAATTTTGTCTCATTGAGCTAGTGTAAGTTGCTAAAAGAATACTCCAAAAAGTTGCTAACAAAACCACCAAAAACAAGTGTAAAACCCAAGCAAAGTAATAGTATAAAATTCAAAAAAAAAAAAGAGAAAAGTGGCTGGACTTTGAACAAAAAAAAAAACCAAGACTTGGACAAGCCCAAAAAGAACAAAGAAACTAAAAACAAGAAAAAGGGAACCTTTGCTAGACTTGTGGAGTTTTGGACCAACTTTCATACCATAGCACTTGGAGTTAATTCTTGGACCATTGGACAATACTTAATGGCCGAATGAGACAATAAATCAAACATGTTAAGTGCATAATTTTTTTCTTTTAAGCCTACTTGCTAAATTCTATTCTAGTGTCATTCTAGGAATTACTCTTTTGTGTGCTTTCCTTTTATTAATGTGCCTTAATTTCAGTTTTGAGTCTTCTTTCTACTCTTAGGTTTGTCTCATAAATTTCATATTGAGTTTAGCCTTTTCTTAATTGTGCCTTTTTAGTTTTTCTTCCTTGGCCTCTTGTACTCTTGGGTTGTGTTTTCTTCTTGATCTAGGTGGGGAAAACTTCTAAAACACTACACACTTTCTTGGTGGATTGAGTGGAGGGGTTGTCCGATTGGAGCTCAAGGAACTTTGGAGGATCACACCAATTCAAAGAGTGCAAACACCATTTCAAGACTAACATTGGGTGTTCATTGTGAAGGGGTGGAGAATTGACGACTTGGAGACTTCCTTTTTTTTTCTACTTATTTCTTTCTTGTTAAATTTCGGCCTCTTGTGTTTTTGGCCTTGGTTTCATTCATTTTTGGTTTGTAATTGGACATTTTTAAACCTCTTCATTTTGGTTTAGTTTCGTGTAGTTGAAGGTGATTTGAAAACCTTCACCTAGGACTTCGACTAGTATATGTTTTAAGTGTTTTCCTTTTGCATGTTTTAAAGCTTTTAGTAGTATAATTGCTTAGGATTTTATCTTTGTCTCCAATTCCATTTAGAAGGCTTACTTTTGCCTACTAGGGGTATCGTGCACACACACACTTAACTTTATGCAAAAAAAAATGTTTTGTGAGAAAAGTGTGAAAAGGCTTAGTGATTCTTACTTGAAAAGGCTTGGTTTTTAAGTGATTCCTTGTAGTCCACCTCCCTTGATAGTTCACTTTGTACACTTAGGCCTTTTCATACCAATCTTGCACCTTGAAAACCTTTTGTGAAAACCTTTTTATCACTCACTCTTTGTGAAAACCTTTTTACCAACCTTTTGAAAACAAATTTGTGAAAACCTTTTCTTGATCAAAGATGAGTGATCATTCTAGTGTACATGGTCATAATTCTTGTAGTACTAGGTCTAGTGTTAGGGATGAACTTAGGGAATTGAAAGAGTACCTAAGAAAAAAAGAAGAGGAAAACATAAAAAGAGAGGAAGAAATTAGAAAAAGGGAAAAAGAAAATGCAAGGAATAATGAGGAAATAAAACAACTACTTGAAAAATTAGTTGAGGGGAGAGAAACTAGTGGATCCAAACCTAGGATTGTTCCAACTAGATCTCAAAAAGGCAAAGAAGTTAGAGTTCCTAGGAGTATGCATGAGGAAGAAAATACAACAAGAGAGGAGGAACTTAGAAGGAAAGAAAAAGAAAAGAAAATAGAAAAGAGAGAAAAAATAAAGAAAAGAATAGAGAAGGTTAAAGAGTGGTTAGAAAATGGAAAACAAACAATACTCTTAGAGAAGAGTAAGGAGGATAATGTTTCTTCCAAAGGGCTTATGCTTAAAGAAAGTCATTTTACTATTGAAAATGATTTAAAAAAGACTTTCTTCATTCATCAAGACCTTAACTCTTTCTCTCACATTGCCACTAGTCATGAAGTGGAGATTAAAAAATAAATCCTTTTTAAAGAAAAAGAATCTCAACTTCAAGATTTAGTGAAGAAGAATTGGACTTCACTTAGTCCCACTTCTTGTGTTACTTCCTTGGTGGTGCCCAAGGAAGATAAGCCTTCATTCTTTAAGACTCTTTCCACTTTAGTTCCCTTCATAAAGCACCCAACTTTAGATTTGTATAATTTGTTGGATACATCTCATGGTGTCCTATTTTCTATTTTTGATCTTGAGGGAGGTTCAAACTTATTTGAACTTAACTTGGTTACTTCCCTACAAGACAAACTTAGATTATATGAGTTTTCTAGACTCGTCTTAACTCCATTTTCTCATATGTATCTAACAAATTATGCAATACAAAGTTGTTTAGGTAATTTTTTAGTTAAGTTTTCTTTATTTTCCAATACATACCTAGGTCATTACATTGGGCACCTCAAACAAGATATTTTAAATTTTAGGACTAATACATTAGTGTGCTATAGTTTTAGTTTTTTTACCTTTTTAGGTTTTAGTTATACACCTAGACTTCACCATGGGGACAAGATTAATATATTGTACCAATGAGGACTAAAAAATTTAATTTGTAGGCCAATATTCATAATATAAGAGAATAATTTATATACAATATTAAAAAGAGAAAAATAATTTTTTTATGGAGCACACAAATGTAGATCATTTTCTGTATTGCACTAATATTATAATTTCATCCACAATTATAAAAATATTATATATATATATATATATGGAATAACATAACATTAAATTGTTTTATTTTTTTTATCTCCATTTCTTTTACATTAAATTGGATATCTTTTACTGTTTTTAAATTATGCATTAGTTTGTATATTGATTTAGCTTATAAGTTTTTTTTAATGCATGTTTTTATGTATTTTTTAAAATATGCATCTTTTAGTTTATTTTTTTCTTTAAATTTATGTATTTCTATATGTATTTTTTCTTTTTTTTTTGTGCCTCTATTATTTATAATGATATGCTAATTTTTTTCTCCATAAAATGACATTTAAAATGTGATAATTTTGTTGATCTATTATTTATTATTTTATTTTTAATAAGAGATTAAAAATATGATTTATTTTTAGAGATCAAAATGAATTTTATGTTTTTTTATACATTAAAAACATATTTAACTTATTTATTTATAAAAAAAATTAAATTTATAATTTTTTTTTAAATACGTCCTCTCAGACTTAAAACACTAATAAGTATAATCAAATTCTCCTATTAAATTTTCTCAGTGAAACCAGTGTAATTCTATGTGATAAAATTTAGGGGATATATTGGATTAGGATTTTAAAAGATTTTTTTAGTTAAAAAAAATCTTGCAGATTTTAAAAGACTTTGCAGGATTTAAAAGTCCATGTTATAAAATTTAATTCTGTTCAAAAATTAGATAATTTAACTAAGTATTCACTTTATTTACATGTAAACAGATTAATTACTTGTAAGGGTGATTTAATTATGTCATGAAGTAGTGAACAACTTACTGTATCCTCATCAACCATATATACAAATTTTTTATTCAAATGTATATAGATCTTTGCAAAAATAACAATAATAAAACAACAATATATGAACTTTTGGTAGACCTATATATAGATTGAGTTGGGATCAATATTAAATATGAATTATTAAAAAAAATTGAGTGGAGCAGAGTGTATTAAGGGGACCTATATCTCGTCTCACACCAACTCCGCCAATTTAAATAAATTTTGTTTTATCAATTAAAAAATTATACTAAAGAAATGATAATAATTTTATTTTAAAATTTTTTAAACATAATACAATTTTTTTAAAAATATTTAAAAATAATAAATTAATTATTTATCAATACTGTTTAATAGTTTTTATTGTTAAATTTTAATAATAAAAATTTACCGATATATATATATATATATATAAAGGAATATATTTAATTACTCTTTTTACATTTATGTTTAATTTTTAATATCTATTTAAAAATATTTCATTTTAATATTTATATGTATTATATTTTTTTAATATATATTGTATCTTATTATATAGATTAAATGGTAAAATTTATGAAATGATAACAAAAGTTATATGTATAAGAATTCAAAAAATTATTCAAAAATACTTTGATACTATAAATTTTATAATATATATATATATATATGTGTGTTTTTTTTTATGTGCATATACATCAACCTTATTACTGTTTGGTCATGATAAAAATTAGGTGGAAAAATTATAAGTTTATTAAAAAATATTTATCATTTCAAAAAAATTACAATTAATTAATTCTTGCATTTATTATTTTTATAAATTTATTAAAATTAAATAAATAATATTTCATAAATAATTAAATAATACTAAAAGGTACAAAATTTTAAATAATTAATTGATTCTTGCAATTTTTATTATGTTAAAAGAATTATTGTTCCTATATAAATTTTTAAAATTCATAATTTTTTATAAATATCACGGAAAGGTTTTACATATCATATTAATTTAAATTTATTATATTAAAATCATAATAATAAATATTTTAAAATTTATTATTTATTAAATTAAATAAAATTTTGTAAGTAATTTAACCTTTAATTTTCATTCTAATAAAATTTAAAAACATTAATATCCAAGTAAACAAAGTTAATTGTTAAAAAAATTGAATCTTTCAATAAATTAAAATGATAAAAACTTTCATATTAATTTTTATAATATTTATCTCAAAATTAAAGGATTTATTTGTTTTGAATTAAAATATTAATTTAATCTTCCATGACTGTTATTTATTAAATTCAAAATGATTAAAAAGGTGTTCATAATTTTTAAGCAGACAGTGGTAAAAAGCAATTATCATTAAAAAAAAAAAATCAATCTGAAGGTGAATAACTCACCTATAAACATCATGCGGTCAAGATTAACATGCAATATTGTGTATAGCCTAGGAGACCCATTTTGCAAAAAAAAAAATTGTTTATAACATCCATTAAGTCATTTATTTATTCTCAATTTTTGATGGAAAATTTACATTACAATAAAAAAAATGATAAATAAATTCAATAAATTTGTTTATTTATTTTCTATTTAATAAGATTCAAAATTATAGATATCAGATTTCTTGATATAATTTCTTTGTTGTATTTTAAGAAATTATCACTTGTCTAAATTATAAAATAAAATATCACTGTTTTTCAAATATTTCAGTCTTTGACTATATTTAAAAGTTCAAAAATAAATTTTAAAAGGGTATGTTTCATACTTAGATAAGATAAAATATAATATGAGAGTAAAATATAATAAAAGGTGAAATAAATTTAAAAATTTTGGTCCTATTAAATGTTTAGTACATAATAATAACAAATTAGATAACAAAATTTTAATTCCTCTTTTATAAATAACATTAACACATTATGGGTGATAAACTTTGGAGGATGGTACGTGAAATATTGATGCATGACTTTTCAGATGAATTTCTTCTTGAAATGTTAATTGTGCTCATTCTAAAGATAGATAGCCCATTTAATCTTAAAGATATATATTTTTAGACCTTTTCAAGGAAATTTCATTCTAGGGAAGGAACACTTGATAATAGTATTCTTACATAAAAGACTTTCCATTTTATATTAAAGGACAAAACTGCTAAGGAAACCATTACATTGAAAATCAACATTGAGAAGGTGTATGGAAGAATGAGTTGGAATTTTCTATAGGCTATCTTTCATAGAATTTGTAACGACCCACCTAACCTTTCCACAACAAATAACACCCCGCAGAATAGAGTATATATGCATATATAAAAATAAAGCATATACACATATGTCTAGCCTAGGGCTCAAAGTTAATGTACAAAATACAGCCAGAATGCTACACTAATTATTAGCCACAGCAAAGCAACATAAAACATCAACTGGCTACAGACCTGCTACTATCCTCCAGCCTAACCCTGCTTTGCTCCCATATACAATATGATCATTGCAGTTCAAACCACATGGAAAAACAACGGTAAACTAGTGAAAAGAATCAACATCTATATAGAGAAACTATAAACAACTACAGCTTATCAGCAATCATTAAGTTCAACATACAACACATCACATATACAGCTCATAACATTCAGCAAAAACAACATCAAACAAACAATGCATCGTCACGCATTTCAGCTCGGAGATCTCCTACAACAGCTCAGCCTTACGGCCTACAACAACTCAGCCTTACGGCCTACAACAACTCAGCCTTACGGCCTACAATAGCTCAACCTTACAGCCTATAACAGCTCAGCCTTACGGCTTACAACAGTTTATATTCACAACACAACTCAAAATTAACATTCAGCACAACACAACATAATAGCATTAACAGCATACAGCATAGCTCGGCTTAACATCAATAATCAGCATACACATCGTACGGCACAACTAATTTTTACATCAATACAACATTAAGCAGCATAAACAACATTAACCAGCATTAATCAGCATTGTTAAGAAAAAAACTCATCCGCGCCCGGCGCAATAAAAGTTATGCCCAGCGTGGACCAACTAGAGAGCTCCAAGGCTCTTACGTGCCCGGTGCAATTCCAATTGTGCCCGGCGTGCTAGAAGGCAGAGAGACTCTCAAGAGTCTCCCATGCCCAGCGTACCAAACCCACGCTCGACGCAAGCAAGGTAGAGACCTCCCAAGGTCTCACGCCCGGTGCAATACCAATTGCGCCCAACGCCACTCCTGGCAGAGACTCCCAAGGAGTCTCCACGCCTGGCGAGACATACTCACGCCCAGCGCCATACCAGAACCCCAAAATGTGAATCCCTGTCTGATATCACGCCCAGCGCGGTTCTACTACGCCCGGCGTGAGCCCTCGAGAGGCCTCCATTCTCGAGCTCGCCCAGCGCAACCAGCCTTGCGCCTGGCGTGCTTGACCAATGGAACCCTCTGATGGTCACGCGCCTGATACCAAGAACTACGCCCGGCGCATTATCAATCAGAAACCCTCCAACTTCAAAAATTTTCACCAAAACCTGCAAAAATAGACAGCCTAAGCACATGCAATCCATTCAAAGGACCACATTTACATCAAACAGCTCAAAAATCACTTCTTTTTCAACATGCAACCATAGAAACTCAAAAACCCCAAATTTTCACCCTTTTTTTTTCTAAAACCCCGAAAACACAATTTTCTCCAAAACAACCCATCAATCTTCTAAAAACAACCAGCACGTGAGTTTCTAAACTCATTTCCAACCAAACCAAGCGAAAACTAACTTCCCTTACCTCGGAGGAGAAGAAATCTGAGTTCCGGGAAAGCGGAGGAGAAGAAAAGAAGCTTGAGAAAAGTAAACTTTGGGAAGAAAGGAATTCGTCACCTTCAGCTAGCTCCGCCCGACTCTAGTTCAACACCTAGATCACCAAAAGAAGGAAGAATTTGTATAAGGTCCAGAAGGAGGGAAGAAGTGAGTGAAAAATGAAGTTTAGGTTTGTTGAAAGGGAAGGAGAAAAATGAGAACAGAAAGGGTCTCACAACCCCCCAACAATAGGAATTTTCGTCCCCGAAAATAGACTTACTTGTGAATAAGGAAGGATACTATTGTCTGCACTGCTGCTCAACTTCCCAAGTAGCCTCACTAGTAGCTGCATCTCACAACACCTTTACCAATCCAATGGACTTGCTTCTCAACTCCTTCAGCTTATAATCAACCACAACTACTGGCGACTTCTCAAAAGTCAGATTCTCCTTCACCCGCACTTCATCCAACTCAACCACATGACTGGGGTCATGAACATACTTCCTCAGCTAGGATACATGAAACACATCGTGTAGGTTTGAGAGAGACGGTGGCAAAGCCAACCGATAAGCGACTGGGCCCACACGATGGATAATCTGATAGGGACCAACAAACCTAGGTGTCAACTTCTTTGCCTTCAGCGCCCTGCCCACACCAGAGGTTGGGGTCACCTTCAGAAACACATGTTCCCCTTCAACAAACTCCAAAGGCTTTCGCCTTTTTTCAGCATAAGATTTCTGCCTACTCTGAGCAGTCTTCATCCTCTCCTGAATCAGCTTCACCTTCTCAGTAGTCTGTAGGACCAGCTCCGGCCCCACAACCACTGACTCACCATCTTGATACCAACACAGAGGAGTCCTACACCTCCTACCATATAGGGCTTCAAACGGCGCCATCCCAATACTAGCATGAAAGCTATTATTGTACGTGAACTCCACCAGCGGTAGGACTTCCTCCCAACTTCCCAAGTGGTCTAACACACAAGCCCTCAACAAATCCTCCAAGGACTGGATTATCCTCTCTAACTGACCATCCGTCTGTGGATGATAAGTAGAACTCAACCTCAACTTCGTGCCCAAGGCTTGATATAGACTCTGCCAAAATCTGGAAGTGAACCTTAGATCTCTGTCTGAAATAATACTGGAAGGCACCCCGTGCAACCGTACTATTTCCCTTACATACAACTGTGTCAGCTTCTCCAAGGACCACTTGATGTTGACAGGCAAGAAATGTGCACACTTGGTCAACCGATCAACAATCACCCAGATAACATCATTATTCCTAGCTGACCTAGGTAATCCCACAATGAAATCTATAGTGATACTATCCCACTTCCATTCCAGAATCTTCATCTACTACAACAAACCACCCGGCTTCTGATGCTCCACCTTTGCCTTTTGACAAGTCAGACAGGCCGCCACATATTCAACAATGTCTCTCTTCATACTAGACCACCAGAAAGTCTTCTCGAGGTCTTGGTCATCTTAGTCATACTAGGATGTATGCTAAGTCTACTCTTGTGGCCTTCCTCCATAACAACTTTCTTCAGCTAAGAATCGTGAGGTAGGCAAATTCTGCCATTAAATCTCAAAATTACATCTCTGCCCAGCTCAAAACCAACTGCCTTCTCAGTACCTAGCAAACCAAGAATCTTCACCAACTGTACATCTTGCAACTGCTTCAACCCAATCTACCTCAAGAACTCACTAGTTATGGTAGTCATTCCACAACTAATGTGATCATGAGCTAACTCCACACAGAGATTCAAATCTCTGAATTCCTCCACCAACTCCAGCTCTTTCACCATCAAACTAGACATGTGGATGAATTTCCTACTCAGCGCATCCACCATTACATTGGCCTTCCCAGGGTGATACATCAGCTGAAAATCATAATCTTTCAGAAATTCCATTCACCGTCTCTGCCTCATGTTCAACTCTTTTTGATCAAACAAGTACTTCAGACTCTTGTGATCACTGAAGACACTGAACCGAGCACCATACAAATAATGCCTCCATATCTTCAAGGCAAAAACAATTGCTACCAACTCCAAGTCATGAGTGGGATAATTCCTCTCATGGTTCTTCAGTTGCCTTGAAGCATATGCTACTACTTTCCTGTTCTGCATCGACACACATCCCAATCCCTAGTGAGAAGCATCACAATACACATCAAAGGGCTCACCAGAGTCAAGCAACACTAACACAGGAGAAGTAGTCAACCTCCTCTTCAGCTCATCAAAACTCTGCTCACAGGCATCTGTCTAAATGAAAGGCTGATCCTTTCTAGTCAACTGGGTTAGAGGTGCTACTATCTTGGAGAATCCCTCAATGAACCTCCTATAGTAACTCGCTAGACCCACAAAGCTACGAATATCTGTGACAGTTCTTGGACGCTCCCACTGCAACACCGACTCCACCTTAGTCGGATCAACAACAATCCCCTCAACTGAAATAACATGGCCCAAGAACTTCACCTCTTCCAACCAAAACTCACACTTCGACAGCTTGGCGTACAACTGCTTCGCCTTCAAAATATCCAACACCAACCTCAAGTGCTCTCCATGCTCCTCCAGGGTCCTTGAATAAATCAGGATGTCATCAATGAATACAACCACGAATTTATCCAAGAAAGGCCAGAAGATCCTGTTCATGTAATCCATGAACACTGCCGGGGCGTTGGTCACACCAAACGGCATCACAACATACTCATAGTGACCATACCTAGTCCTGAAAGCGATCTTAGGTATGTCACCCTCCTTCACCCTGATCTAGTGATATCTTGACCTCAAGTCAATCTTGGAGAATACCGATGCTCCCTTCAATTGATCCATTAAGTCATCTATCCGGGAAAGTGGATATTTGTTCTTAATGGTCAATTTGTTCAACTGCCGGTAATCAACACACAATCGACTACCTCTATCCTTCTTCTTCACCAACAACACGGGAGCACCCCACGGAGATACACTCAGCCTCACCAACTGCTTCTCCAGCAAATCTTCCAACTAACTTTTCAGCTCAACCAACTCTGCTGGGGTCATCCTATAGGGTGTAACCAACACTGGCCCTGCACTAGGAACCAAATCAATGCTGAACTCCATCTCCTTAGTAGGAGGCAACCCAGGCACCTCATCTGAAAACACCTCAGCAAATTCTTTCATAACCTCAATCTCAGCAACGAGTCTCTCGGTCTCCACACTCATAGCAGCAAGCAGAATATAACACTCTGCTCTGTCTCTCATCAATGTTTCAGCTTGGCTAGCTGAAATCAACAGTTCATCCTCCACTTGAGGAAAGATCAACCTCTTATTGACACAATCTACAAGGATGCGATTGGCAGACAACCAATCCATCCCTAAGATTATGTCAATATCAAATAAAGGCAAACAAATCAAGTTTACCTTATACTTCTTCTCATTCACCACTATCGGACAACTAGCACACAGCTCGGAAGCAACCACAAAAGCATAAGCAGGCATCAATACTAACAATCTCAACCCTAAATCACACACCGGCACACCCAACATTGCAGCACATGCATACGAAATAAAAGAGTGAGAAGCTCCAGAATCAAATAAAATCATCACATCCTTACTAGCAGCTTTGCCCTTCCCCTTCACAAGGTCAGATGAAGTGGAAGCTTCAGCCATAGTCAAGGCGAATACCCTCCCAGCAGTGGTAGGTCTATCACCTCTCGGAGCACCCCTATTCGGTCGATTCCTGGCAGGACAGTTGGTCGACTCATGACCCAATAGCATCTGAAACACCGGATCTTAGTGTGAGGACAGTCCCGAACAAAGTGGGGTCCAGCACACCTATAGCATTTGAGAGTGGCACCTCCACCCTGTTTTCCACCTCTATTAGCATCAGTAGGTTACCTTATGACAGGACCCCCTTGCTGTGGTTGGGACCTATCATATGGCTTCCTCTGACCTTCACCTTTCTTGGACCTAGTTGGTCCCTCAGCAGTCTTCACCACACGGTTGTCACCTTCCAACTGCTCAACAACTTTCGCCTTCTCAACTAAGGCCGGAAATTCCGTGATGGCCATAGGCACCACCACCCTCTTCAACTTCTATCTTAAACCCTTAGCAAACTTCCTGCATTTCCAGGCCTTAGAAATAGTTTGCGAATAGAAACAAGCCAGGTGCTCGAATCTCATCGCATAGTCAGACATCGACATCCCTCCTTGGTGCAACTGCATGAACTCAGCCTCCTTAGCGTGCCTCACGCTCTCTGGGAAGTACTTCTCAAGAAACACCCTCTTGAAGCACTCCTAGTCAACAGTTACTCCTCGAGCAACCAACATATGGTGGGTGCCTCTCCACCAATGTTCAGCTTCCCCAACCAACATGTAGACGGCATAAGCCAACCTCCTCTCCTGAGAACATCCCAACACAGAAAAGATCTTCTCCATGTAGACACCCAATTTCGTCCGGGAGGCATACAAACAAGATAGGACATCAGAGGGCCCAAAAACCCAAATTAACTTTTTTTAGTGGCCTGGAACGGGCCGTTCCCAAGTCCGGAACGAGCTATTCTCGAATTGGAATGGGCCGTTCCGAGGCTTTTCAATGGCCTAAAAATTGTTAGCTGGAACGGGCCGTTCTAGACCAGAACGAGCCGTTCCAAACTAAACAAATGGCCTAAAATTTGTACCCCAGAACGGGTCGTTCTGAAATCAGAACAGGCCGTTCTGGTTCACCGGAACGGGCCGTTCTAATTTCAGAACGAGCCGTTCTAGGGTACAAATATACAACATAATGTTCGGATCCGGAACGGGTCGTTCCGAATCCAGAACGGGCCATTCCGGCCCACATCTGATGCCTATAAATAGAAAATCTCGGCCAACAGTTTGGGGACCTCTAAAATTTTGTCCAAAGCTCCATAGAGCTCGAAATTTCTCCCTTTTTTTCTCTCTCTCCTATTGTACTTCTTGAGTTTTGTGAGGCTTCTTATAGTGTGAAAGGTTGCCACAAAGCACCTAAAACCTCCATAGTTGAAGATCCAATAAAGCTTGTTACGAGGTATTACTCATCAATCTCTTGTTTTATCTTTCTCTTCCTTTTATTTTACATATTACTATAATAAACGCAATTATGTAGATATTTTAAGGTTAGTCGTATAATTTAATTTTTCAATATGTAAATAAATATTAATAAAGGGGATTTAATATTTAATTTATTAAATCTTATCACGTTAACTTCATCATAGGATACCAATTGAGGGCGTTGTAGGGGTGCTTAATACCTTCCTTACACGTAACCGACCCCCGAACCCAATTTTGGTTATCAAGGCCATTATTGGATCTTAAAAAAACATTTTCTTTTTCCAATGTTTTGAGTAAAATATTGGTGGCGACTCCATGAACCTATTTTCAAAATCATTAATTAAGGATTAGTCTGGTGTCCGGGCATTCCTTAATTAATGAGACTTTTAAAAGGATGTCTAAACCATTAGTCGCGAGATAAAAAATTTTCGGGTTGCGAACCTCCAGCTCACAGATCTAGTGGTCAGCTACCTCTAGGTCTGCATCACCCTTGAACTGCGGAGGATGGCACTTACGAGACTCAGCTAGATCCCGGCTCTCCTACGACCCAACTAGTCTTGCTGCACCAGCTGCAGCTCTATCAGCATCCATCCTAGCAAAGTAGACATTCTACTGTTGCATAGCCATAGCCATCATCTCCATGGCACGTGCTATCTGCTCATTGGTTCTAGTCATCGTCTACAAAAGTAACAACACCTTCAGTATACAACAACTAAACCAGTCAACAAAAATCAGCACAACAATCAACATAACACAAAGCTCAGCACAACAAAAGCCTAAAGGAACCACCCCCACAGAGTGTCCACTAGACTCGAACTACTCTGATACCAAAAAGTGTAACGACCCGCCTAGCCGTTCCACAACAAACAACACCCCGCAGAATAGAGTATGCATATATAAAAATAAAATATATACACATATGTCTAGCCTGGGGCTCAAAGTCAATGTACAAAATACAGCCAGAATGTTACACTAAGTAGCCACAGCAAAGCAACATAAAACATCAGCTGCATCTGCTAGCTGCAGACCTGCTACTATCCTCCAGCCTAACCCTGCTCTGATCCCATACACAGTATGATCATTGTAGTCCAAACCACATGGAAACAACAAGGGTAAGCTAGTGAAAAGAATCAGCATATATATAGAGAAATTATAAACAACTACAGCTTATCAGCAATCATTAAGTTCAACATACAACACATCACATATACAGCTCAAAACATTCAGCAAAAACAACATCAAACAAACAATGCGTCGTCATGCATTTCAGCTCGGAGATCTCCTACAAAAGCTCAGCCTTACGGCCTACAACAGTTTATATTCACAACACAGCTCAAAATTAACATTCAGCACAGTACAACATAATAGCATTAACATCATACAGTACAACTCGGCTTAACATCAATAATCAGCATACAGATCGTACAAAACAACTAATTTTTACATCAATACAACATTAAGCAGCATAAACAACATTAACCAGCATTAATCATCATTGTTAAGCTAAAATTCCAATGCAATTCCAATTAGAGAGCTCCAAGGCTCTTACGTGCCCGGTGCAATTCCAATTGCGCCCGACGTGCTAGAAGGTAGAGACTCTTAAGAGTCTCCCACGCCTGGCGTACCAAACCCACACTCGGCGCAAGCAAGGCAGAGACCTCCCCAAGGTTTCACGCCCGGTGCAATACCAATTGCGCCCAGCGCCACCCCTGGCAGAGACTCCCAAGGAGTCTCCACGCCTGGCGAGACATACTCACGCCTGGCGCCATACCAGAACCCCAAAATGTGAATCCCTGTCTGATATCACGCCTAGTGCAATTCTACTACGCCCCGCATGAGCCCTCTAGAGGCCTCCATTCTCGAGCTTGCCCGGCGCAACCAGCCATGCGTCCGGCGTGCTTGACCAATGGAACCCTCTTATGGTCACGTGCCCGGTGCCAAGAACTACGCTCGGCGCATTATGATGGAGTCCCTCCTTCCATGGTTGATGATAGTGTGATGAAGGGAGACACCTTGCCCATGATCTAGGCTCACCAAAGGGTAGACAAAAGGGAGGTTTATGGTGACAAGGGAAGCTAGGCGTGAAATGGTTGTAGGTGGCGGAAGTGTATATGGAAGGTGTTTGGTGCTCACAAGGTTGGCTCACTCCAAGTGTAGATGGAGGCCAATCTAGGGTTTCACTCTCCAAGGGTGGAGAATGAAGGTGGCTAGCCGAAACTAACCTAGGGACTAAGGAAAGGATTTGAGGTAAAAATGCTCTCTCAAATTCATATAATCCAAAGTATTTACAAGTGGTGGGGTGTTGGGTATTTATAGGAGGGGAGGCATCTAGGGTTGCATTTGGAGTGTGCATGGCCAAAATTCACAAGACAAATGCACTCCAAATGACATGCCAAATGAACCCTAGATGCTACTTGGTGACCAAGTTTGGAATCTATGGGTCTAGATTGGCTACATCAAGGTGTATGATATGATCATGCAACCTTTGCCCTCCACTTGGGCCTAAGCCTTTCTATCACCAAAAATAGATCCAAAACTCACCAAAAATGTGTCACCCTTCTAGTGTAATACCCTAGCCCAAATTAAAAACCTAATCATCTAAAGCACCCCATAATACAAGGGTAAAATAGGAAATACAAAGAAAATAAATCCTATGACTAAAATACCCCAAAATACAAGGGTAAAATAGGAAATAAAATAAATGCTAAAAAAAAACATAGGAGCTAAGGTCCAAAAATGGCCTCACTATCCCATTCCTCTTGCCTCCTTTAGTATATCACCTCTTGGTCTTCTCGGCCTTAGTGTTATTCCATCATTCCCTCCCTCTTGAAAAGGATTTGACCTCAAATCAAGAGGTTCTTCATGGTGGGCCTCATGACCAATAAAAACATAAAAATAAGCATTAAAGGTGACAGTATATGATAGAAATGGAAAGTGTATCCAAAGAGGAGTTCCACTAAAAATGCTAAAAAGATTGTCTAAACTAAAAGGACTAGACTCTCTAATGCGAAAGATAGGATCCTCCTCATAGTGAAGTCTAGGTGTATAACTAAAACCTAAAAAGTTAAAAAGACTAAAACTATAGCACACTAAAGCATTAGTCCTAAAAACTAGAACATCTTGCCTAAAGTACCCTATGTGGTAACCTAGGCATTTCCTAGAAAACAAAGGAAATACAACTAGAAAATTTCCTAAGCAATTTTGGATTATATTATTTGTTGGATAGTTATGAAAAGAATTTGTCACAAGGAACCTTGAAGGTTCATATGGTATATCCAACAAATAATATATTCCATAAATTGGGTGCATTATTGACACAACTAAGGTAGGAAAAGTCCTACACAAAGGAAGGCTATCTACCTTGGGCACCACCAAGGAAGTATCACAAGAAGTGGAACTAAGTGAAGTCCACTTCTTCTTCACTAAATCTTGAAGTTGAGATTCTTTTTCTTTAAAAAGGATTTGTTTTTGAATCTCCACTTCATGACTAGTGGCAACGTGAGAGAAAGAATTAAGGTCTTGATGAATAAAGAGAGTTTCTTTTAAATCAATTTCAATGGGAAAGTGACTCTCTTTAAGCATAAGCCCTTTGGAGGAAGCATTATCCTCCTTACTCTTCTCCAAGAGTGTTGGTTGTGTCTCATTTTCTAACCACTCTTGAACTTTCTCTATACTTTTCTTTATTTTTTCTTTCTTTTCTCTTTTCTTTTCTTTTTCTTTTCTTTTAAGTTCTTCCTCTCTTTTTGTATTTTCTTCCTCATGCATACTCCTAGGAATTCTAGCTTCTTTCTCCTTTTGAGATCTAGATGGAACAATCCTAGGGTGGGATCCACGAGTTTCTACCAACTTTGCAAGTAAATTTCTTATTTCCTTGTTATTCTTTTCAAACTCTTTTTCTTTTCTTCTCAACTCTTCCTCTCTTTTTATATTTTCCTTTTCTTTTTTTCTTAGGTACTCTTTCAATTCCCTAAGTTCATCCCTAACACTAGACCTAGTACTACGAGAATTATGACCATGGACACTAGAATGATCACTCATCTTTGATCAAGAAAAGGTTTTCACAAATTGTTTTCAAAGGGGTTAGAAAAGTTTTCACAAAGAGTGAGTGATAAAATGGTTTTCACAAAAGGTTTTCAAAGTGCAAGATAGGTAGGAAAAGGCCTAAGTGTACAAAAAGAACTTTCAAAGGGAGGTGGACTACAAAGAATCACTTAATAACCAAGCCTTATCTAGTAAAAATCACTAAGCCTTTTTCCACTTTTCTTACAAAAAACAAGTTGGCACAATCAATAAGGTGAGTGTGTGCACGTTACCCCTAGTAGGCAAAAGCCTTCTAAACGAAATTGGAGCAAAGATAAAAAAAACCCTAACAATTATACTACCAAAAACTATAAAGCATGCAAAAGAAAAGCACTTAAAACATATTCTAGTCGAGGTCCTAGGTGAAGGTTTTCAAATCACCTTCAACTATACGAACTAAAACCAAAGTGAAGAGGTTTAAGAATGGCTAATTACAAACCAAAAGAATGAAACCAAGGCCTAAAAACACAAGAGGCCGAAAAGGAAAATTTCAAGCAAAAATATGAAAAGATAAAATTTATGGGTCTTCAAACTCCTCCACTTGGGTTCCTTCACAAAGAACAAACTTGTTAGTCCTCTCCAAGTGTTTAAACACTCCTTTTGTTTGGTGAAAATCCCTCCAAAGGCTAGGTTTGGATTTGGTTCACTCCTCCACTCAAATCCACCAAAAGTTTGCTAGTTTGCTAGATAGGTTCTTCACCTACATTCAAAATGAAACCAACCCAAAGAGCAAGAGTCCAAGAAATAAAAACTGAAAAAGCACAATTAGGAAAGGCTAAACTCAGAGGGAATTGATGAAGACAAAACAAAAGAGGCCAAAGAAAAGACAAACTAAAATTAAGACTCAATCACAAAAAGGAAGCACACAAAAGAGTAGTCCTAGAATGGCACTAGAATGGATTAGTGTTTAGTCCACTTGCTTAAGTCTTTTAATTGATTCGGTCCAGCCACTCTTAAGGTCTCAAAATAGGTTCAATAAGGTCAATAAGGTCTTAAGTCCAACTCCCAAATGCATAGGTAAAAGTCCAAGTCCACAAGTCTAGCAACAAGTCCTTTTTTGGTCAAATTTTTTTTTTGTTGTTCTTTCTTTTCTTCCTTTTCTTTCACGTCAATTTTTTTTTTAATATTCCTTGGGTCCAATTTTTTTTTTAAATGTTCAGCCCATTTGTTGCTTAGGTTTTGCACTTGTGGGTGGAAAAATTAGGTCAAATTTAGGAGAAAGAGAAAGAAGACAAGTGGCGGTTTCTTAGAGGTGTTTAGGGTATCTTTTGAGTGGAATTAGATTTGTACTATCTAGTACAAGTTGTTTTGCACAAATTTTCCAGCACACCTCTTAGATTCTTTTAGGGTTATTAAGCATCAAATAAAGACCATAACAAGTGGAATGCAAGGGAAAAGTGGGCAGCAATTTTTATGCATGTGCAAGGAAGCATTTCACACATGGAAACTCAAAAATACAAGGAACATGCTAGGACTAAGTAGCATGCATGAATGACCCCTAAAAAGCTTCTATATGTCACGCCCACTATCATATATTTTTGATTCATGCATTCATGCAAAGTGTTTGGCATACATACATGGAATTTTTTTTTGACAAAATATAGGAAACAAAACTTTGACAAAACTTAAAAGATTCAAAAATCAAAAAGCATATTCATATGAGACTCAAACCTAAAAATGAAAAAGCATGGCAACACCTAATAATGGAAACCTATAATATTCAAGGAAGGCTCACAAGGAATAAAGAATGAGCCCTAAACTATTCGGCCACACAAGAAATGAGAAGGAGTAGAGAAAAGACCGAATAGGAAAAACAAGCAAGAAGACAAGGAAGACAAAGTTTTACCCTTGATGAACCTTGGCTCTAGATACCACTTGATGGAGTCCCTCCTTCCATGGTTGATGATAGTGTGATGAAGGGAGACACCTTGCCCATGATCTAGGCTCACCAAAGGGTAGACAAAAGGGAGGTTTATGGTGACAAGGGAAGCTAGGCGTGAAATGGTTGTAGGTGGCGGAAGTGTATATGGAAGGTGTTTGGTGCTCACAAGGTTGGCTCACTCCAAGTGTAGATGGAGGCCAATCTAGGGTTTCACTCTCCAAGGGTGGAGAATGAAGGTGGCTAACCGAAACTAACCTAGGGACTAAGGAAAGGATTTGAGGCAAAAATGCTCTCTCAAATTCATATAATCCAAAGTATTTACAAGTGGTGGGGTGTTGGGTATTTATAGGAGGGGAGGCATCTAGGGTTGCATTTGGAGTGTGCATGGCCAAAATTCACAAGGCAAATGCACTCCAAATGACATGCCAAATGAACCCTAGATGCTACTTGGTGACCAAGTTTGGAATCTATGGGTCTAGATTGGCTACATCAAGGTGTATGATATGATCATGCAACCTTTGCCCTCCACTTGGGCCTAAGCCTTTCTATCACCAAAAATAGATCCAAAACTCACCAAAAATGTGTCACCCTTCTAGTGTAATACCCTAGCCCAAATTAAAAACCTAATCATCTAAAGCACCCCATAATACAAGGGTAAAATAGGAAATACAAAAAAAATAAATCCTATGACTAAAATACCCCAAAATAAAAGGGTAAAATAGGAAATAAAATAAATGCTAAAAAAAAACATAGGAGCTAAGGTCCAAAAATGGCCTCACTATCCCATTCCTCTTGCCTCCTTTAGTATATCACCTCTTGGTCTTCTCGGCCTTAGTGTTATTCCATCATTCCCTCCCTCTTGAAAAGGATTTGACCTCAAATCAAGAGGTTCTTCATGGTGGGCCTCATGACCAATAAAAACATAAAAATAAGCATTAAAGGTGACAGTATATGATAGAAATGGAAAGTGTATCCAAAGAGGAGTTCCACTAAAAATGCTAAAAAGATTGTCTAAACTAAAAGGACTAGACTCTCTAATGCGAAAGATAGGATCCTCCTCATAGTGAAGTCTAGGTGTATAACTAAAACCTAAAAAGTTAAAAAGACTAAAACTATAGCACACTAAAGCATTAGTCCTAAAAACTAGAACATCTTGCCTAAAGTACCCTATGTGGTAACCTAGGCATTTCCTAGAAAACAAAGGAAATACAACTAGAAAATTTCCGAAGCAATTTTGGATTATATTATTTATTGGATAGTTATGAAAAGAATTTGTCACAAGGAACCTTGAAGGTTCATATGGTATATCCAACAAATAATATATTCCATAAATTGGGTGCATTATTGACACAACTAAGGTAGGAAAAGTGCTACACAAAGGAAGACTATCTACCTTGGGCACCACCAAGGAAGTAGCACAAGAAGTGGAACTAAGTGAAGTCCACTTCTTCTTCACTAAATCTTGAAGTTGAGATTCTTTTTCTTTAAAAAGGATTTGTTTTTGAATCTCCACTTCATGACTAGTGGCAACGTGAGAGAAAGAATTAAGGTCTTGATGAATAAAGAGAGTTTCTTTTAAATCAATTTCAATGGGAAAGTGACTCTCTTTAAGCATAAGCCCTTTGGAGGAAGCATTATCCTCCTTACTCTTCTCCAAGAGTGTTGGTTGTGTCTCATTTTCTAACCACTCTTGAACTTTCTCTATACTTTTCTTTATTTTTTCTTTCTTTTCTCTTTTCTTTTCTTTTTCTTTTCTTTTAAGTTCTTCCTCTCTTTTTGTATTTTCTTCCTCATGCATACTCCTAGGAATTCTAGCTTCTTTCTCCTTTTGAGATCTAGATGGAACAATCCTAGGGTGGGATCCACGAGTTTCTACCAACTTTGCAAGTAAATTTCTTATTTC
Organism: Cajanus cajan; assembly: GCF_000230855.2. Classification (NCBI taxonomy): domain Eukaryota; kingdom Viridiplantae; phylum Streptophyta; class Magnoliopsida; order Fabales; family Fabaceae; genus Cajanus; species Cajanus cajan. The sequence continues at coordinate 49,457,698 of NC_138525.1, forward strand.
CTTGTTATTCTTTTCAAACTCTTTTTCTTTTCTTCTCAACTCTTCCTCTCTTTTTATATTTTCCTTTTCTTTTTTTCTTAGGTACTCTTTCAATTCCCTAAGTTCATCCCTAACACTAGACCTAGTACTACGAGAATTATGACCATGGACACTAGAATGATCACTCATCTTTGATCAAGAAAAGGTTTTCACAAATTGTTTTCAAAGGGGTTAGAAAAGTTTTCACAAAGAGTGAGTGATAAAATGGTTTTCACAAAAGGTTTTCAAAGTGCAAGATAGGTAGGAAAAGGCCTAAGTGTACAAAAAGAACTTTCAAAGGGAGGTGGACTACAAAGAATCACTTAATAACCAAGCCTTATCTAGTAAAAATCACTAAGCCTTTTTCCACTTTTCTTACAAAAGACAAGTTGGCACAATCAATAAGGTGAGTGTGTGCACGTTACCCCTAGTAGGCAAAAGCCTTCTAAACGAAATTGGAGCAAAGATAAAAAAAACCCTAACAATTATACTACCAAAAACTATAAAGCATGCAAAAGAAAAGCACTTAAAACATATTCTAGTCGAGGTCCTAGGTGAAGGTTTTCAAATCACCTTCAACTATACGAACTAAAACCAAAGTGAAGAGGTTTAAGAATGGCCAATTACAAACCAAAAGAATGAAACCAAGGCCTAAAAACACAAGAGGCCGAAAAGGAAAATTTCAAGCAAAAATATGAAAAGATAAAATTTATGGGTCTTCAAACTCCTCCACTTGGGTTCCTTCACAAAGAACAAACTTGTTAGTCCTCTCCAAGTGTTTAAACACTCCTTTTGTTTGGTGAAAATCCCTCCAAAGGCTAGGTTTGGATTCGGTTCACTCCTCCACTCAAATCCACCAAAAGTTTGCTAGTTTGCTAGATAGGTTCTTCACCTACATTCAAAATGAAACCAACCCAAAGAGCAAGAGTCCAAGAAATAAAAACTGAAAAAGCACAATTAGGAAAGGCTAAACTCAGAGGGAATTGATGAAGACAAAACAAAAGAGGCCAAAGAAAAGACAAACTAAAATTAAGACTCAATCACAAAAAGGAAGCACACAAAAGAGTAGTCCTAGAATGGCACTAGAATGGATTAGTGTTTAGTCCACTTGCTTAAGTCTTTTAATTGATTCGGTCCAGCCACTCTTAAGGTCTCAAAATAGGTTCAATAAGGTCAATAAGGTCTTAAGTCCAACTCCCAAATGCATAGGTAAAAGTCCAAGTCCACAAGTCTAGCAACAAGTCCTTTTTTGGTCAAATTTTTTTTTTGTTGTTCTTTCTTTTCTTCCTTTTCTTTCACGTCAATTTTTTTTTTAATATTCCTTGGGTCCAATTTTTTTTTTAAATGTTCAGCCCATTTGTTGCTTAGGTTTTGCACTTGTGGGTGGAAAAATTAGGTCAAATTTAGGAGAAAGAGAAAGAAGACAAGTGGCGGTTTCTTAGAGGTGTTTAGGGTATCTTTTGAGTGGAATTAGATTTGTACTATCTAGTACAAGTTGTTTTGCACAAATTTTCCAGCACACCTCTTAGATTCTTTTAGGGTTATTAAGCATCAAATAAAGACCATAACAAGTGGAATGCAAGGGAAAAGTGGGCAGCAATTTTTATGCATGTGCAAGGAAGCATTTCACACATGGAAACTCAAAAATACAAGGAACATGCTAGGACTAAGTAGCATGCATGAATGACCCCTAAAAAGCTTCTATATGTCACGCCCACTATCATATATTTTTGATTCATGCATTCATGCAAAGTGTTTGGCATACATACATGGAATTTTTTTTTGACAAAATATAGGAAACAAAACTTTGACAAAACTTAAAAGATTCAAAAATCAAAAAGCATATTCATATGAGACTCAAACCTAAAAATGAAAAAGCATGGCAACACCTAATAATGGAAACCTATAATATTCAAGGAAGGCTCACAAGGAATAAAGAATGAGCCCTAAACTATTCGGCCACACAAGAAATGAGAAGGAGTAGAGAAAAGACCGAATAGGAAAAACAAGCAAGAAGACAAGGAAGACAAAGTTTTACCCTTGATGAACCTTGGCTCTAGATACCACTTGATGGAGTCCCTCCTTCCATGGTTGATGATAGTGTGATGAAGGGAGACACCTTGCCCATGATCTAGGCTCACCAAAGGGTAGACAAAAGGGAGGTTTATGGTGACAAGGGAAGCTAGGCGTGAAATGGTTGTAGGTGGCGGAAGTGTATATGGAAGGTGTTTGGTGCTCACAAGGTTGGCTCACTCCAAGTGTAGATGGAGGCCAATCTAGGGTTTCACTCTCCAAGGGTGGAGAATGAAGGTGGCTAGCCGAAACTAACCTAGGGACTAAGGAAAGGATTTGAGGCAAAAATGCTCTCTCAAATTCATATAATCCAAAGTATTTACAAGTGGTGGGGTGTTGGGTATTTATAGGAGGGGAGGCATCTAGGGTTGCATTTGGAGTGTGCATGGCCAAAATTCACAAGGCAAATGCACTCCAAATGACATGCCAAATGAACCCTAGATGCTACTTGGTGACCAAGTTTGGAATCTATGGGTCTAGATTGGCTACATCAAGGTGTATGATATGATCATGCAACCTTTGCCCTCCACTTGGGCCTAAGCCTTTCTATCACCAAAAATAGATCCAAAACTCACCAAAAATGTGTCACCCTTCTAGTGTAATACCCTAGCCCAAATTAAAAACCTAATCATCTAAAGCACCCCATAATACAAGGGTAAAATAGGAAATACAAAAAAAATAAATCCTATGACTAAAATACCCCAAAATAAAAGGGTAAAATAGGAAATAAAATAAATGCTAAAAAAAAACATAGGAGCTAAGGTCCAAAAATGGCCTCACTATCCCATTCCTCTTGTCTCCTTTAGTATATCACCTCTTGGTCTTCTCGGCCTTAGTGTTATTCCATCATTCCCTCCCTCTTGAAAAGGATTTGACCTCAAATCAAGAGGTTCTTCATGGTGGGCCTCATGACCAATAAAAACATAAAAATAAGCATTAAAGGTGACAGTATATGATAGAAATGGAAAGTGTATCCAAAGAGGAGTTCCACTAAAAATGCTAAAAAGATTGTCTAAACTAAAAGGACTAGACTCTCTAATGCGAAAGATAGGATCCTCCTCATAGTGAAGTCTAGGTGTATAACTAAAACCTAAAAAGTTAAAAAGACTAAAACTATAGCACACTAAAGCATTAGTCCTAAAAACTAGAACATCTTGCCTAAAGTACCCTATGTGGTAACCTAGGCATTTCCTAGAAAACAAAGGAAATACAACTAGAAAATTTCCGAAGCAATTTTGGATTATATTATTTATTGGATAGTTATGAAAAGAATTTGTCACAAGGAACCTTGAAGGTTCATATGGTATATCCAACAAATAATATATTCCATAAATTGGGTGCATTATTGACACAACTAAGGTAGGAAAAGTGCTACACAAAGGAAGACTATCTACCTTGGGCACCACCAAGGAAGTAGCACAAGAAGTGGAACTAAGTGAAGTCCACTTCTTCTTCACTAAATCTTGAAGTTGAGATTCTTTTTCTTTAAAAAGGATTTGTTTTTGAATCTCCACTTCATGACTAGTGGCAACGTGAGAGAAAGAATTAAGGTCTTGATGAATAAAGAGAGTTTCTTTTAAATCAATTTCAATGGGAAAGTGACTCTCTTTAAGCATAAGCCCTTTGGAGGAAGCATTATCCTCCTTACTCTTCTCCAAGAGTGTTGGTTGTGTCTCATTTTCTAACCACTCTTGAACTTTCTCTATACTTTTCTTTATTTTTTCTTTCTTTTCTCTTTTCTTTTCTTTTTCTTTTCTTTTAAGTTCTTCCTCTCTTTTTGTATTTTCTTCCTCATGCATACTCCTAGGAATTCTAGCTTCTTTCTCCTTTTGAGATCTAGATGGAACAATCCTAGGGTGGGATCCACGAGTTTCTACCAACTTTGCAAGTAAATTTCTTATTTCCTTGTTATTCTTTTCAAACTCTTTTTCTTTTCTTCTCAACTCTTCCTCTCTTTTTATATTTTCCTTTTCTTTTTTTCTTAGGTACTCTTTCAATTCCCTAAGTTCATCCCTAACACTAGACCTAGTACTACGAGAATTATGACCATGGACACTAGAATGATCACTCATCTTTGATCAAGAAAAGGTTTTCACAAATTGTTTTCAAAGGGGTTAGAAAAGTTTTCACAAAGAGTGAGTGATAAAATGGTTTTCACAAAAGGTTTTCAAAGTGCAAGATAGGTAGGAAAAGGCCTAAGTGTACAAAAAGAACTTTCAAAGGGAGGTGGACTACAAAGAATCACTTAATAACCAAGCCTTATCTAGTAAAAATCACTAAGCCTTTTTCCACTTTTCTTACAAAAGACAAGTTGGCACAATCAATAAGGTGAGTGTGTGCACGTTACCCCTAGTAGGCAAAAGCCTTCTAAACGAAATTGGAGCAAAGATAAAAAAAACCCTAACAATTATACTACCAAAAACTATAAAGCATGCAAAAGAAAAGCACTTAAAACATATTCTAGTCGAGGTCCTAGGTGAAGGTTTTCAAATCACCTTCAACTATACGAACTAAAACCAAAGTGAAGAGGTTTAAGAATGGCCAATTACAAACCAAAAGAATGAAACCAAGGCCTAAAAACACAAGAGGCCGAAAAGGAAAATTTCAAGCAAAAATATGAAAAGATAAAATTTATGGGTCTTCAAACTCCTCCACTTGGGTTCCTTCACAAAGAACAAACTTGTTAGTCCTCTCCAAGTGTTTAAACACTCCTTTTGTTTGGTGAAAATCCCTCCAAAGGCTAGGTTTGGATTCGGTTCACTCCTCCACTCAAATCCACCAAAAGTTTGCTAGTTTGCTAGATAGGTTCTTCACCTACATTCAAAATGAAACCAACCCAAAGAGCAAGAGTCCAAGAAATAAAAACTGAAAAAGCACAATTAGGAAAGGCTAAACTCAGAGGGAATTGATGAAGACAAAACAAAAGAGGCCAAAGAAAAGACAAACTAAAATTAAGACTCAATCACAAAAAGGAAGCACACAAAAGAGTAGTCCTAGAATGGCACTAGAATGGATTAGTGTTTAGTCCACTTGCTTAAGTCTTTTAATTGATTCGGTCCAGCCACTCTTAAGGTCTCAAAATAGGTTCAATAAGGTCAATAAGGTCTTAAGTCCAACTCCCAAATGCATAGGTAAAAGTCCAAGTCCACAAGTCTAGCAACAAGTCCTTTTTTGGTCAAATTTTTTTTTTGTTGTTCTTTCTTTTCTTCCTTTTCTTTCACGTCAATTTTTTTTTTAATATTCCTTGGGTCCAATTTTTTTTTTAAATGTTCAGCCCATTTGTTGCTTAGGTTTTGCACTTGTGGGTGGAAAAATTAGGTCAAATTTAGGAGAAAGAGAAAGAAGACAAGTGGCGGTTTCTTAGAGGTGTTTAGGGTATCTTTTGAGTGGAATTAGATTTGTACTATCTAGTACAAGTTGTTTTGCACAAATTTTCCAGCACACCTCTTAGATTCTTTTAGGGTTATTAAGCATCAAATAAAGACCATAACAAGTGGAATGCAAGGGAAAAGTGGGCAGCAATTTTTATGCATGTGCAAGGAAGCATTTCACACATGGAAACTCAAAAATACAAGGAACATGCTAGGACTAAGTAGCATGCATGAATGACCCCTAAAAAGCTTCTATATGTCACGCCCACTATCATATATTTTTGATTCATGCATTCATGCAAAGTGTTTGGCATACATACATGGAATTTTTTTTTGACAAAATATAGGAAACAAAACTTTGACAAAACTTAAAAGATTCAAAAATCAAAAAGCATATTCATATGAGACTCAAACCTAAAAATGAAAAAGCATGGCAACACCTAATAATGGAAACCTATAATATTCAAGGAAGGCTCACAAGGAATAAAGAATGAGCCCTAAACTATTCGGCCACACAAGAAATGAGAAGGAGTAGAGAAAAGACCGAATAGGAAAAACAAGCAAGAAGACAAGGAAGACAAAGTTTTACCCTTGATGAACCTTGGCTCTAGATACCACTTGATGGAGTCCCTCCTTCCATGGTTGATGATAGTGTGATGAAGGGAGACACCTTGCCCATGATCTAGGCTCACCAAAGGGTAGACAAAAGGGAGGTTTATGGTGACAAGGGAAGCTAGGCGTGAAATGGTTGTAGGTGGCGGAAGTGTATATGGAAGGTGTTTGGTGCTCACAAGGTTGGCTCACTCCAAGTGTAGATGGAGGCCAATCTAGGGTTTCACTCTCCAAGGGTGGAGAATGAAGGTGGCTAGCCGAAACTAACCTAGGGACTAAGGAAAGGATTTGAGGCAAAAATGCTCTCTCAAATTCATATAATCCAAAGTATTTACAAGTGGTGGGGTGTTGGGTATTTATAGGAGGGGAGGCATCTAGGGTTGCATTTGGAGTGTGCATGGCCAAAATTCACAAGGCAAATGCACTCCAAATGACATGCCAAATGAACCCTAGATGCTACTTGGTGACCAAGTTTGGAATCTATGGGTCTAGATTGGCTACATCAAGGTGTATGATATGATCATGCAACCTTTGCCCTCCACTTGGGCCTAAGCCTTTCTATCACCAAAAATAGATCCAAAACTCACCAAAAATGTGTCACCCTTCTAGTGTAATACCCTAGCCCAAATTAAAAACCTAATCATCTAAAGCACCCCATAATACAAGGGTAAAATAGGAAATACAAAAAAAATAAATCCTATGACTAAAATACCCCAAAATAAAAGGGTAAAATAGGAAATAAAATAAATGCTAAAAAAAAACATAGGAGCTAAGGTCCAAAAATGGCCTCACTATCCCATTCCTCTTGCCTCCTTTAGTATATCACCTCTTGGTCTTCTCGGCCTTAGTGTTATTCCATCATTCCCTCCCTCTTGAAAAGGATTTGACCTCAAATCAAGAGGTTCTTCATGGTGGGCCTCATGACCAATAAAAACATAAAAATAAGCATTAAAGGTGACAGTATATGATAGAAATGGAAAGTGTATCCAAAGAGGAGTTCCACTAAAAATGCTAAAAAGATTGTCTAAACTAAAAGGACTAGACTCTCTAATGCGAAAGATAGGATCCTCCTCATAGTGAAGTCTAGGTGTATAACTAAAACCTAAAAAGTTAAAAAGACTAAAACTATAGCACACTAAAGCATTAGTCCTAAAAACTAGAACATCTTGCCTAAAGTACCCTATGTGGTAACCTAGGCATTTCCTAGAAAACAAAGGAAATACAACTAGAAAATTTCCGAAGCAATTTTGGATTATATTATTTATTGGATAGTTATGAAAAGAATTTGTCACAAGGAACCTTGAAGGTTCATATGGTATATCCAACAAATAATATATTCCATAAATTGGGTGCATTATTGACACAACTAAGGTAGGAAAAGTGCTACACAAAGGAAGACTATCTACCTTGGGCACCACCAAGGAAGTAGCACAAGAAGTGGAACTAAGTGAAGTCCACTTCTTCTTCACTAAATCTTGAAGTTGAGATTCTTTTTCTTTAAAAAGGATTTGTTTTTGAATCTCCACTTCATGACTAGTGGCAACGTGAGAGAAAGAATTAAGGTCTTGATGAATAAAGAGAGTTTCTTTTAAATCAATTTCAATGGGAAAGTGACTCTCTTTAAGCATAAGCCCTTTGGAGGAAGCATTATCCTCCTTACTCTTCTCCAAGAGTGTTGGTTGTGTCTCATTTTCTAACCACTCTTGAACTTTCTCTATACTTTTCTTTATTTTTTCTTTCTTTTCTCTTTTCTTTTCTTTTTCTTTTCTTTTAAGTTCTTCCTCTCTTTTTGTATTTTCTTCCTCATGCATACTCCTAGGAATTCTAGCTTCTTTCTCCTTTTGAGATCTAGATGGAACAATCCTAGGGTGGGATCCACGAGTTTCTACCAACTTTGCAAGTAAATTTCTTATTTCCTTGTTATTCTTTTCAAACTCTTTTTCTTTTCTTCTCAACTCTTCCTCTCTTTTTATATTTTCCTTTTCTTTTTTTCTTAGGTACTCTTTCAATTCCCTAAGTTCATCCCTAACACTAGACCTAGTACTACGAGAATTATGACCATGGACACTAGAATGATCACTCATCTTTGATCAAGAAAAGGTTTTCACAAATTGTTTTCAAAGGGGTTAGAAAAGTTTTCACAAAGAGTGAGTGATAAAATGGTTTTCACAAAAGGTTTTCAAAGTGCAAGATAGGTAGGAAAAGGCCTAAGTGTACAAAAAGAACTTTCAAAGGGAGGTGGACTACAAAGAATCACTTAATAACCAAGTCTTATCTAGTAAATTTCACTAAGCCTTTTTCCACTTTTCTTACAAAAAACAAGTTGGCACAATCAATAAGGTGAGTGTGTGCACGTTACCCCTAGTAGGCAAAAGCCTTCTAAACGAAATTGGAGCAAAGATAAAAAAAACCCTAACAATTATACTACCAAAAACTATAAAGCATGCAAAAGAAAAGCACTTAAAACATATTCTAGTCGAGGTCCTAGGTGAAGGTTTTCAAATCACCTTCAACTATACGAACTAAAACCAAAGTGAAGAGGTTTAAGAATGGCCAATTACAAACCAAAAGAATGAAACCAAGGCCTAAAAACACAAGAGGCCGAAAAGGAAAATTTCAAGCAAAAATATGAAAAGATAAAATTTATGGGTCTTCAAACTCCTCCACTTGGGTTCCTTCACAAAGAACAAACTTGTTAGTCCTCTCCAAGTGTTTAAACACTCCTTTTGTTTGGTGAAAATCCCTCCAAAGGCTAGGTTTGGATTCGGTTCACTCCTCCACTCAAATCCACCAAAAGTTTGCTAGTTTGCTAGATAGGTTCTTCACCTACATTCAAAATGAAACCAACCCAAAGAGCAAGAGTCCAAGAAATAAAAACTGAAAAAGCACAATTAGGAAAGGCTAAACTCAGAGGGAATTGATGAAGACAAAACAAAAGAGGCCAAAGAAAAGACAAACTAAAATTAAGACTCAATCACAAAAAGGAAGCACACAAAAGAGTAGTCCTAGAATGGCACTAGAATGGATTAGTGTTTAGTCCACTTGCTTAAGTCTTTTAATTGATTCGGTCCAGCCACTCTTAAGGTCTCAAAATAGGTTCAATAAGGTCAATAAGGTCTTAAGTCCAACTCCCAAATGCATAGGTAAAAGTCCAAGTCCACAAGTCTAGCAACAAGTCCTTTTTTGGTCAAATTTTTTTTTTGTTGTTCTTTCTTTTCTTCCTTTTCTTTCACGTCAATTTTTTTTTTAATATTCCTTGGGTCCAATTTTTTTTTTAAATGTTCAGCCCATTTGTTGCTTAGGTTTTGCACTTGTGGGTGGAAAAATTAGGTCAAATTTAGGAGAAAGAGAAAGAAGACAAGTGGCGGTTTCTTAGAGGTGTTTAGGGTATCTTTTGAGTGGAATTAGATTTGTACTATCTAGTACAAGTTGTTTTGCACAAATTTTCCAGCACACCTCTTAGATTCTTTTAGGGTTATTAAGCATCAAATAAAGACCATAACAAGTGGAATGCAAGGGAAAAGTGGGCAGCAATTTTTATGCATGTGCAAGGAAGCATTTCACACATGGAAACTCAAAAATACAAGGAACATGCTAGGACTAAGTAGCATGCATGAATGACCCCTAAAAAGCTTCTATATGTCACGCCCACTATCATATATTTTTGATTCATGCATTCATGCAAAGTGTTTGGCATACATACATGGAATTTTTTTTTGACAAAATATAGGAAACAAAACTTTGACAAAACTTAAAAGATTCAAAAATCAAAAAGCATATTCATATGAGACTCAAACCTAAAAATGAAAAAGCATGGCAACACCTAATAATGGAAACCTATAATATTCAAGGAAGGCTCACAAGGAATAAAGAATGAGCCCTAAACTATTCGGCCACACAAGAAATGAGAAGGAGTAGAGAAAAGACCGAATAGGAAAAACAAGCAAGAAGACAAGGAAGACAAAGTTTTACCCTTGATGAACCTTGGCTCTAGATACCACTTGATGGAGTCCCTCCTTCCATGGTTGATGATAGTGTGATGAAGGGAGACACCTTGCCCATGATCTAGGCTCACCAAAGGGTAGACAAAAGGGAGGTTTATGGTGACAAGGGAAGCTAGGCGTGAAATGGTTGTAGGTGGCGGAAGTGTATATGGAAGGTGTTTGGTGCTCACAAGGTTGGCTCACTCCAAGTGTAGATGGAGGCCAATCTAGGGTTTCACTCTCCAAGGGTGGAGAATGAAGGTGGCTAACCGAAACTAACCTAGGGACTAAGGAAAGGATTTGAGGCAAAAATGCTCTCTCAAATTCATATAATCCAAAGTATTTACAAGTGGTGGGGTGTTGGGTATTTATAGGAGGGGAGGCATCTAGGGTTGCATTTGGAGTGTGCATGGCCAAAATTCACAAGGCAAATGCACTCCAAATGACATGCCAAATGAACCCTAGATGCTACTTGGTGACCAAGTTTGGAATCTATGGGTCTAGATTGGCTACATCAAGGTGTATGATATGATCATGCAACCTTTGCCCTCCACTTGGGCCTAAGCCTTTCTATCACCAAAAATAGATCCAAAACTCACCAAAAATGTGTCACCCTTCTAGTGTAATACCCTAGCCCAAATTAAAAACCTAATCATCTAAAGCACCCCATAATACAAGGGTAAAATAGGAAATACAAAAAAAATAAATCCTATGACTAAAATACCCCAAAATAAAAGGGTAAAATAGGAAATAAAATAAATGCTAAAAAAAAACATAGGAGCTAAGGTCCAAAAATGGCCTCACTATCCCATTCCTCTTGCCTCCTTTAGTATATCACCTCTTGGTCTTCTCGGCCTTAGTGTTATTCCATCATTCCCTCCCTCTTGAAAAGGATTTGACCTCAAATCAAGAGGTTCTTCATGGTGGGCCTCATGACCAATAAAAACATAAAAATAAGCATTAAAGGTGACAGTATATGATAGAAATGGAAAGTGTATCCAAAGAGGAGTTCCACTAAAAATGCTAAAAAGATTGTCTAAACTAAAAGGACTAGACTCTCTAATGCGAAAGATAGGATCCTCCTCATAGTGAAGTCTAGGTGTATAACTAAAACCTAAAAAGTTAAAAAGACTAAAACTATAGCACACTAAAGCATTAGTCCTAAAAACTAGAACATCTTGCCTAAAGTACCCTATGTGGTAACCTAGGCATTTCCTAGAAAACAAAGGAAATACAACTAGAAAATTTCCGAAGCAATTTTGGATTATATTATTTATTGGATAGTTATGAAAAGAATTTGTCACAAGGAACCTTGAAGGTTCATATGGTATATCCAACAAATAATATATTCCATAAATTGGGTGCATTATTGACACAACTAAGGTAGGAAAAGTGCTACACAAAGGAAGACTATCTACCTTGGGCACCACCAAGGAAGTAGCACAAGAAGTGGAACTAAGTGAAGTCCACTTCTTCTTCACTAAATCTTGAAGTTGAGATTCTTTTTCTTTAAAAAGGATTTGTTTTTGAATCTCCACTTCATGACTAGTGGCAACGTGAGAGAAAGAATTAAGGTCTTGATGAATAAAGAGAGTTTCTTTTAAATCAATTTCAATGGGAAAGTGACTCTCTTTAAGCATAAGCCCTTTGGAGGAAGCATTATCCTCCTTACTCTTCTCCAAGAGTGTTGGTTGTGTCTCATTTTCTAACCACTCTTGAACTTTCTCTATACTTTTCTTTATTTTTTCTTTCTTTTCTCTTTTCTTTTCTTTTTCTTTTCTTTTAAGTTCTTCCTCTCTTTTTGTATTTTCTTCCTCATGCATACTCCTAGGAATTCTAGCTTCTTTCTCCTTTTGAGATCTAGATGGAACAATCCTAGGGTGGGATCCACGAGTTTCTACCAACTTTGCAAGTAAATTTCTTATTTCCTTGTTATTCTTTTCAAACTCTTTTTCTTTTCTTCTCAACTCTTCCTCTCTTTTTATATTTTCCTTTTCTTTTTTTCTTAGGTACTCTTTCAATTCCCTAAGTTCATCCCTAACACTAGACCTAGTACTACGAGAATTATGACCATGGACACTAGAATGATCACTCATCTTTGATCAAGAAAAGGTTTTCACAAATTGTTTTCAAAGGGGTTAGAAAAGTTTTCACAAAGAGTGAGTGATAAAATGGTTTTCACAAAAGGTTTTCAAAGTGCAAGATAGGTAGGAAAAGGCCTAAGTGTACAAAAAGAACTTTCAAAGGGAGGTGGACTACAAAGAATCACTTAATAACCAAGTCTTATCTAGTAAAAATCACTAAGCCTTTTTCCACTTTTCTTACAAAAAACAAGTTGGCACAATCAATAAGGTGAGTGTGTGCACGTTACCCCTAGTAGGCAAAAGCCTTCTAAACGAAATTGGAGCAAAGATAAAAAAAACCCTAACAATTATACTACCAAAAACTATAAAGCATGCAAAAGAAAAGCACTTAAAACATATTCTAGTCGAGGTCCTAGGTGAAGGTTTTCAAATCACCTTCAACTATACGAACTAAAACCAAAGTGAAGAGGTTTAAGAATGGCCAATTACAAACCAAAAGAATGAAACCAAGGCCTAAAAACACAAGAGGCCGAAAAGGAAAATTTCAAGCAAAAATATGAAAAGATAAAATTTATGGGTCTTCAAACTCCTCCACTTGGGTTCCTTCACAAAGAACAAACTTGTTAGTCCTCTCCAAGTGTTTAAACACTCCTTTTGTTTGGTGAAAATCCCTCCAAAGGCTAGGTTTGGATTCGGTTCACTCCTCCACTCAAATCCACCAAAAGTTTGCTAGTTTGCTAGATAGGTTCTTCACCTACATTCAAAATGAAACCAACCCAAAGAGCAAGAGTCCAAGAAATAAAAACTGAAAAAGCACAATTAGGAAAGGCTAAACTCAGAGGGAATTGATGAAGACAAAACAAAAGAGGCCAAAGAAAAGACAAACTAAAATTAAGACTCAATCACAAAAAGGAAGCACACAAAAGAGTAGTCCTAGAATGGCACTAGAATGGATTAGTGTTTAGTCCACTTGCTTAAGTCTTTTAATTGATTCGGTCCAGCCACTCTTAAGGTCTCAAAATAGGTTCAATAAGGTCAATAAGGTCTTAAGTCCAACTCCCAAATGCATAGGTAAAAGTCCAAGTCCACAAGTCTAGCAACAAGTCCTTTTTTGGTCAAATTTTTTTTTTGTTGTTCTTTCTTTTCTTCCTTTTCTTTCACGTCAATTTTTTTTTTAATATTCCTTGGGTCCAATTTTTTTTTTAAATGTTCAGCCCATTTGTTGCTTAGGTTTTGCACTTGTGGGTGGAAAAATTAGGTCAAATTTAGGAGAAAGAGAAAGAAGACAAGTGGCGGTTTCTTAGAGGTGTTTAGGGTATCTTTTGAGTGGAATTAGATTTGTACTATCTAGTACAAGTTGTTTTGCACAAATTTTCCAGCACACCTCTTAGATTCTTTTAGGGTTATTAAGCATCAAATAAAGACCATAACAAGTGGAATGCAAGGGAAAAGTGGGCAGCAATTTTTATGCATGTGCAAGGAAGCATTTCACACATGGAAACTCAAAAATACAAGGAACATGCTAGGACTAAGTAGCATGCATGAATGACCCCTAAAAAGCTTCTATATGTCACGCCCACTATCATATATTTTTGATTCATGCATTCATGCAAAGTGTTTGGCATACATACATGGAATTTTTTTTTGACAAAATATAGGAAACAAAACTTTGACAAAACTTAAAAGATTCAAAAATCAAAAAGCATATTCATATGAGACTCAAACCTAAAAATGAAAAAGCATGGCAACACCTAATAATGGAAACCTATAATATTCAAGGAAGGCTCACAAGGAATAAAGAATGAGCCCTAAACTATTCGGCCACACAAGAAATGAGAAGGAGTAGAGAAAAGACCGAATAGGAAAAACAAGTAAGAAGACAAGGAAGACAAAGTTTTACCCTTGATGAACCTTGGCTCTAGATACCACTTGATGGAGTCCCTCCTTCCATGGTTGATGATAGTGTGATGAAGGGAGACACCTTGCCCATGATCTAGGCTCACCAAAGGGTAGACAAAAGGGAGGTTTATGGTGACAAGGGAAGCTAGGCGTGAAATGGTTGTAGGTGGCGGAAGTGTATATGGAAGGTGTTTGGTGCTCACAAGGTTGGCTCACTCCAAGTGTAGATGGAGGCCAATCTAGGGTTTCACTCTCCAAGGGTGGAGAATGAAGGTGGCTAGCCGAAACTAACCTAGGGACTAAGGAAAGGATTTGAGGCAAAAATGCTCTCTCAAATTCATATAATCCAAAGTATTTACAAGTGGTGGGGTGTTGGGTATTTATAGGAGGGGAGGCATCTAGGGTTGCATTTGGAGTGTGCATGGCCAAAATTCACAAGGCAAATGCACTCCAAATGACATGCCAAATGAACCCTAGATGCTACTTGGTGACCAAGTTTGGAATCTATGGGTCTAGATTGGCTACATCAAGGTGTATGATATGATCATGCAACCTTTGCCCTCCACTTGGGCCTAAGCCTTTCTATCACCAAAAATAGATCCAAAACTCACCAAAAATGTGTCACCCTTCTAGTGTAATACCCTAGCCCAAATTAAAAACCTAATCATCTAAAGCACCCCATAATACAAGGGTAAAATAGGAAATACAAAGAAAATAAATCCTATGACTAAAATACCCCAAAATACAAGGGTAAAATAGGAAATAAAATAAATGCTAAAAAAAAACATAGGAGCTAAGGTCCAAAAATAGCCTCACTATCCCATTCCTCTTGCCTCCTTTACTATATCACCTCTTGGTCTTCTCGGCCTTAGTGTTATTCCATCTCATTAGCAATCAGAAACCCTCCAACTTCAAAAATTTTCACCAAAACCTGCGAAAACAGACAGCCCAAGCACATGCAATCCATTCAAAGGACCACATTTACATCAAACAGCTCAAAAATCACTTCTTTTTCAACATGCAACCATAGAAACTCACAAACCCCAAATTTTCACCCTTTTTTTTCTAAAACCCCGAAAACACAATTTTCTCCAAAACAACCCATCAATATTCTAAAAACAACCAGAACATGAGTCTCTAAACTCATTTCCAACCAAACCAAGCGAAAACTAACTTCCCTTACCTCGGAGGAGAAGAAGTCCGAGTTTCGGGAAAGCGGAGGAGAAGAAAAGAAGCTTGAGAAAAGGAAACTTCGGGAACAAAGGAATTCGTCACCCTCAGCTAGCTCCGCCCGACTCTAGTTTAGCACCTAGATCACCAAAAAAAGGAAGAATTTGTATAAGGTCCAGAGGGAGGGAAGAAGTGAGTGAGAAATAAAGTTTAGGTTTGTTGAGAGGGAAGGAGAAAAATGAGAATGGAAAGGGTCTCACAGAATTTGTATTATCCAATTGATTATGTGGGGAGTTAAGAACTTTGCGGTGCCGGTGCATTGGAATGGAGGGAAGTTGCAACCCTTTCAATTTTCTTAGGGTCTTAGGCAAAGGGATATCTCTTTGCATATCTTTTCGTGCTCTGCATGGAGAGACTTGCTCTTCGCATCCATGAGCTTAATAGAGAAGGGTTTTAGGAAGCTATTCAAATATCACAGGGAGGCCCATCTTTGTCTCATTTTTATTTGTAGATGATATTTTCTTATTTTGTCATACCAGGAGTAACAGGTGCAACTGGTAGCTTCAACCTTGGAGGGCTTTGTGTTGCATTGGGTTTGAAGGCGGAAAGCTTGAGAAAAGAGAGGGTTTCACAAATTTTGAATATCCAATAAGGTGGGAAGCCTAAGAATAGAGATGGTTTAACAAATTTTGAATATGCACCATAATTGTTGCACGGGGAAGCATTTGGGTATGCCAATCTAAGTTGTGGGATTTCGAACATGTTGTTCATCATGTGAATGGAAAATTATCCAGCTAGAAAAGAAGGTTACTGAACAAAGCTAGAAAGTTATGTCTCATCAAATCCACATTAAACTTGATTCTTTATTATGGTATACAGTGTTTGTGATTCTCACAAGGTATACGCAATATTATTAATTATAAATAATCATTTCAAATATCATACACACTATTTATAATAAGAACAATAAATATATTAAACTTATATTTTTAATGTATTAATTTATAAATTTTGTATAATAAACTTTTTATATTATAATAATTTAAAAAGATGAAAAAGACATAAGCACATTAAACTAAGAAAAATATATTTATTTTTATTATATTTATTATCATATAAATATATTTCAAATTAAATATACTATATATCAGTGTAAAAGTAAGTTAAAAATTTCACAAAATAAAATAAAGATAATATTAATAAGGTTGATGATATATACACCTCCTCTTTTCTATAAGTACCCCTCCTATCTTTTTTCTTTTTTTTTATAAATAAAATTCCTATAATATCCTTTTAACTAAATTTTTATTTTAAGTTCTCTTTTTAAATTTATTTTTTATTCACCCCTTTTTTCATCATTTTTCTTTTTCTTTCTTTTTTTTTTCTCATTCTCCTTTTTCATCACTCTAGTCATTTTTTGATGATTTTATTCTTTTTCGTTTTTCATTCTTGATTTTTCTTCTTTTACAATCAACATAATCATATTTTATCTTTTTATCTTTTAAATTCTATTTTTCACTTTCTACTCTATTATTTCTTAAATCCTAATTTTTCATTCAATCTTCATTATTCTCTATATTTAATACAAGGTACAAATTAATATATTAAATTACATTTTATATTTATAGTTTTTTTAACTTATTTAACATTACTTATGGACAACAGGATCGTAGACGATGGTAGTGGATGAGGAGATAAAGAAACACGTAACTTAAATTTGTCATACTGGAAAATAAGATTAAAAATTTAATTTTAGCATTCCGGTAGTAAAATTATTGTTCCAAAAAGCATTTTCTGGAAGTGTGTTTCTTATATAATTTCGGAAAGAACTTTCCGGAACAGTAACTTTAGTATTCTGGAAAGTACTTTCCGAAATTATGTAACAAAATTTTTCCGGAAAATACTTTCCGGAATAAGAATTTACTATTATGAAAAGTATTTTTTGGAATAAAAACTTTATTATTCCGGAAAGTAATATTCAGAACAAAAACTTTACTATTTCAGAAAGAGGGGTGCGAGAAAAAGAAAGAAGAAGGGAGGTGCGGGAAAAAGAAAGAAAAAGAGGGGTATAGGGAAGAGAATGAGCAGGGGTGCGGGGTGCGGAAAAAAGAAAAAAGAAGAAGGGTACGGGGAAGAGAAAGAATAAGGGTGCGGGGTGCGGGAAAAACAAAAAAGAAGAAGGGTGTGGGGAAAAGAAAGAAGAGGGGTGCAAGGTGCAAATTTAGAAATTATATATATATATATATATATATATATATATATATATATATATTTTTTAAAAAGGGTAATTTAAAGATTTTATATATTTTATAAAAAAAAAGGTGTGTTTATATGAAAACAGAGGTGTATTTATCATCACCCATATGATTATGTTGATGGAAACGTTAATTTTAGCATTCCGAAAAGTATTTTCCGGAATAGTAAAATTATTGTTCCGGAAAGCATTTTCCGGAAGTATGTTTCTTATATAATTCTGGAAAGTTCTTTCTAGAACATTAAATTTAGTATTTTGGAAAATATTTTCCGGAATTATGTAACAAACACACTTTCGAAAATTATTTTTCAGAATAAAAATTTACTATTCCTAAATATACTTTTCGGAACAAAAACTTTATTATTCTAGAAAACACTTTTCAAAACAAATAGTGAGAAGAATTACTTGGAAGAAAAAATGCATATGGTTTTACACATTTCTCTTCGATATTGAACCTGCTTACAACTTATAACAAAACTAAAAAGGGAAGAGGATAATACAGAAATTGAAAAGGGAAGAAGGGGAGGTATGGAGGTGCGGAGAAAAAAGTAAAGAAGAAGAAACGGGGTGCACAAAGAAGAAAGAAGAATGGTGAGAAGGGAGGTGTGAATCTGAAAAATTATAAGTTAGAAAAATAATAAATCCGAAAGTGTGCTTGTTACATAATTATGGAAAATATTTTTCGAAATACTAAATTTAATGTTCCGGAAAGAACTTTCCGGAATTATATAAGAAACAAACTTCTAGAAAATACTTTCCAAAATAATAATTTTACTATTCCAGAAAATATTTTCCAGAATGCTAAAATTAACGTCTTCATCAATATAATTTTATTTAGTTAGAAAGATATTTTAAGAATTTTATTTTAAAAAAAGAGATTAGAGATATATTTATAAAAAATAGGAGGTGTATATATCATCACCCTATTAATAAATGTCATCACAATGAATGTGTGGGATATAATTCAATTATGAAGCCCAAACATGTAGAAGGCCCAAATTCAATGGGACCAATTCAACGCGAGATTCAGCAATTTGGTAGTTGAAACAACATCAGGGTTTCCAACACAAGTATATATAAAGCAGTAGCCACATCTTCTTTGTCATCAGCTTCTTCGTGTGTTCTGTTGAAGAGGTGAGTTTCTGGTTCCTTTTTCTCTCTCTCAATGTGATTGAAATATTTCTAATGTTGGTAGCATTTGTCATGGAAGTAACCCTAATGATAGTAAAAAGGGGGGAAAATGTTGAAGGCTCTACAACAGAGTCAACAGCAGGGGCTTGTTTAATGGTTACCTGACTGCCGCTTAGAGCCGAAACGAAAGAACCAGTTGAAGATCCTTGAAATCAAACGCCTTTTGTTTCAAGACACAATTTCTGGTCAAATTGCTTTTAATTTTGTTCTTAACAATTGTTGATGTTGTTGGCACTTAAGTCAGACACGGGTGTTTGTTGCGATTTCTCTAAACAAACAACCTTTTGCATGGTGCCTATATATAGTTCGGCTACTGATTCACGATTGGAGGAACCCTCTCTCATGGTATCCTTCAAATTTCATGCAGCTATATTTTTTTCTTTTAATTTTTGAATGTTTTCATCTCAATTTCCACTGCCCCTTAAATCGCACACACATCAAATCATGTTTTTCCTTAAAAATCCCTTGGTTTTTCAATCACCCCATTTTTGAAATTATCATGATTTCAATGTTTTTGTGCTTGTGTTCTAAATCAATACTTAATTATTTATTCAATTACGAGGAAAGGGAAGTCCTTTATCAGTGTATTTTTTATCCATCAAAATTGAATTCAGTGTGAAAATGTTGTATACAAAATCAATGGATTGATCTCCTTAATCTCTTAATGGGCAAGAATAAGGGAATAAAACTATAAAAGCACACCCAATAAATATTTAATCCCTTGATGGGTGAGGATAAGGGAATAAAATTTTATAAGCATACCCAATAAATGTTCACAAAAAAATAAGATAAAAGGGAATAAAAATATGGATAATATTTAAGTATAATCTTCTAATTATTATTGGGTTTGATGAAATCCTCTTGGTAACCAAACCTAATTTTTCCTGTGACAGAGCGTACCAAACCTAATTTTCCTCAAGTCATCACACTCCAGTAAGAAGCATAAAAGGCATAGAGAGGAGGGAGTGAGAAGAATTAGAAGAAATATAAGTTTTGCTTAACAATACAACATTTGTTTGTGACACCTGGTAATTTATATAATTGTTTTTGTATAGTAATTTGTTAGTTTTTTTTCTATAATAACTTGTAAAGATTATTTTTAGGAAATTAAACTTATGTAGGGCAATGCAAATCTGCACCTACACTGCATTGATCTAATCCATCATTATAGTAATATAATTCAAATCATGTTTTATTATGAAAACTGAAACTAGAATTAACTGTGACCAAAGTATGTTTAGTACAATTTTCTTTTATTGTTTAAAATTATCTTTTTGATTTGAATTGTTTTAAAATTGATTGATTTGAAAATCAGGTTGGAAAAAATAGCAACAGTTTAAAAAGTGATATCAAACAACCCAAATCATTTTTTTTAATAAAAAATATAGATATAATTTAAATCTTGAATCCCATCTATTCGTTTGGATTTAAATTGAGCGGGCACAGTAGAATTTGTGTTTACTTGGTGCATCCGCAGACAAACATATGGATAAAATATACAATAATGATTATTAGATACAAAAGAATAGATGTGATAGGAATAAATATATGTAATATGAAGTGAAAGAAATAAACAAACGAGGGATTAATTGTTGATGGATTTTTTAAAATGTGTAAAAAAAATCTCTCAAGGTGTATTACAACCTACAACGTTCTTTTTAAAATTAATTGATATGCGAAATTCATTTTTGTATCCAGTTTTTTTTATAATATTACTTCTAATTGCCACATGATTATGGTTAGACAATGAATTATGGGGAATATTACTTTCTTAATAATAATGGTCCATGAAGAAGTAAAATAAAAATATGACTATATGTTTATATTTAGCTAAATTATGTTTGCATTCTTAAAATTTAAAATGAAATTATTATAGTGGCCATTAAAAAGTACCACTATGTTAAAATTAGCCGTTTTGTTTAAAATTGATTTTTTTTATATATAAAAATACATTTTTAAAAGGTAAATACTAAGTACACTCTTTGTGAGACTCGAAACTCTTGTCCCCTTGTTTCTTTTTTTTCCTCTTCATTCTCATTTCTTCCTAAAGCTTATTCATTGTGGTTTTATTTTTAAGGCTGAAGTGGTGGAGCTTAAGCTGTGAAAAAAGATTTTCTTCCTCCATTCTCTTCTTCTTCTTCCTCGTGGAGCTTGGGATTGAGGTAAGGGAAACTGCAAAGCTTGAGATTTTGACTTGCATGTTAGGTTGTTTGAATGAATGGAGATTTGATTTTGAAATTTGAAAATGGGAGGATGAATTTGAAGTGATTTGCATGTTGAGCATTGGGGTTCAGGTTTCTTGATGAAAGGTTGAACATTGATGATTTTCTTTGAATTTGGCTGCATGCATGTTGAATTTCCTATGTTTTCTGGTTGTATGAACAAATTGGGTAGAGATTTTGAGTGTAGATCATGTTTAGAGGAAAGATTGGTGAAAAGAAGGAGATGATTAAAGGTGAAATCCATGGTCGTGGAGCAAAAAATTGTAGTGGCTGAGTTTTGCAGCCGTGGTTCGTGGCCATGGCCGTGGAGCAAAAATTGTAGTGGTTGAGTCTTGCAGCCATGGCCATGGTTTGTGACCATGGCCGTGGAGCGAAAAATGTAGTGGCAGAGACTTGTAGCCATGGCCGTGGTTCGTGGCCATGGCCATGGAGTAAAAATTGTAGTGGTAGAGACTTGCAACCATAGTCGTGGTTCGTGGCCATGGGCGTGGACAAAAAATGTAGTGGCAGAGACCTATAGCCATGGTTGTGGTTCATGGCCATAGCTGTGGGAAGGAAACTGAACTAGCAAAAATCTAGTGCTAAAGCACTGATTTGAGCGCTACAGCGATGAGAGTAGATGACCAAATTTGGTCTTGAGTTCTTCATCAAAGTTGTAGCCATTGATATTAGCTTTTCAATGGCGCTGGAATCACCCAAAAAGGAGGTCTAGAGCTCTAATTATGACATTTTTAGTGAGCAAATATCAAGTTGTCAGCATTTAGTAAAACAGTTGCGGTTTTTACAATTTTTAACATGGTAAATGAGGGAATTAGAAACTGAGTTCTTCATGAAAGTTTTAGAAAATGTTCTTGTCTTTCATATGAGATAAGGATGAGAGTGATTGGAGTTGTAGAACTCTCTATGGGTTGTTTTATGTGAAGGTTGTCAGTGTAGAAATACGTGATTTTGATAAATTGCATGTGATACATGTTGTATGATGGGTTAAATTGGTGAACATGAATAGAATGCTTGTGTCTATTGCATGTTTTGTGTTATAAGATGATGATAATGAGCATTGATATGCTATCTTTGTGTACTTGAAATGATAATAAGCACTGGAATGCTATCCTTGTGTAGTTGAAATGTGATGAGCATTGATATGCTTTATATGATTGATATGCTATGTTGAATTAATTGTGGAGCATAGATATGCTATTATTGTATGAATTGTTAAGCATTGGTAGGCTGTTATTGGTTAAGATGTTAAGCATTGGTATGTTATACATGATTGATATTGTTGATCTCTATATGCATTGGCTGGATGTAATGTATATAGTAGATGTTTGATGAGGTTTGGATGCTGAGAATGTGGTGTGACATTATAACATGATGGCTAACATAGGATTTGAAGAGAGAAAATTATTTCGAAAACTGAAGATCCTTCATAGGATATCTTGGAGTAGTGCTCGGGTAGGCCACTGTTTGGAAAACCCTCCTTGAGTAGGTGTATCTCTTAGAATAGGTTTTGAGGTGTGTTGAGTCTCCTCCAAATCCTTAGTTATTGGTTGAGTAAGGTAGGCGGTCGAGGGCTATAACCCTTAACCAAGTACTTGGAGAGGTTGTGTGGTTCCTCAAGGATAATTAGTGGGTGAATTCCATATATGATTTGGTAATGCATGACAAAGTTGTGATAAGCCTATACCCAGTTGTATTACTCCTGACGGTGGAACCGAACTTTCCTAGTATAAGTGATGAGACCCGAGAAATCATAGGAGGGATTAGTATCCCATTTTGCTGTAATCGAGCCGATGTTTCGGGCATGAAAACGATTGGGTTGATTCGGTAGGGTGGAAATCACTTAGACTGTTCATGTTGTTAGGAGATATGAGTTGAAATGCATGACAACACATATGTGTTGATGAGTTGATATTGTGATGATATGAGTTATATGTGTTGATGTGTTGTGAAGGTGTTGTTGAGATGTGTGTTGTTTATGCGTTGTATGTTGAATAAGTTGATGATGATGATAGTGTTGCTAGATTACCTGTGTTGTAAATTGCTTTTAAATATATGTTTAGGGATGACAAAAATACCCGTACCCGCGGATATCTGTGGATAAAATCCGCTACGGATAATAAATGGATAGGCTAATTGGGTACCCACAGATAATGGGGACGGATAATTTTTTACCCGTTTATAAATGGGACGGGGGCGGGTATGATGATATCCATACCCGCGGGTACCCGTTTAATATTATTTCTTAAATATCCTAATTATCCTTGTACCACATAACCCTAAAACTACACTCTCTCGTCTTATTTTCTTACAAAAGTGAGGTTGATGAAGTTACCGACATTTGTGAAGCATGTTATAAAATTATGTTGGATGTAATTTGATTAATTTTCTAGCTTTGGTTGGACTAATAAGATTTATGTATTTTAAGTTGTTTACTTTCATTTGGAATTATGAGATTGAATTATTGTAGCTTTGTGATGAGACTTTAACTTACTTGTGAGATTGATGTATTTTAAGTTATTGATTATCTTGAATTTTTATTATTATTTCAACAAAATTAACATTAAATAAAAGTTCAAAATTAACATTGAATTTTTATTTTTAATATTTCAATGACATTAAAATATAAACTTAAAATTATTTGTAATATAATCTTTTTTAATTTTTTAAAAATTTTATAAATATCCATGGATATCCGTAGATATCCGTGAGTATTCAAGAAATTCATGGATACCCGCTTAATGAATACCCGCACGGATATGGGGTGGGTATGAGGCCAATTTTCATTCAGCGGAACGAGGGCGGGTTTACTATTACCGGTCCCCATGGGGCCCCATTGCCATCCCTATATATGTTGTTGAAAGGTGTGTAATACATGTGTTATTTGTTGTTGTGTTGAATACGGTAACTATTATGACGAGTTGTATAGTAGTTTGTGTTGAGGTGTTGATACTATGTTAATTAGTATTAATATGTTAAATTAAGTTGAAATGATGTTAAGATATATAACATGTGTGTTCTTTGTTATTTGTGTTGGATGTTTAATTATTATAAGTTGTATATAAATTAATTATCATAAATATAAAAATATTTATATATAAGTTTTTTAAATATAATTCATATATTTAAATATAATATTTTTTAATATAATTTGTTATAAATTTTAGTTATATATAATAAATATTTAACATGTACATAATTTTATAATGTTAACAAACAAGTTTATAATATTTAAATATTTTATTATTTGATAATATGAAAATATATTTTATAAGTTGTTTATATAATGTAATTTTATTTTTATTATTTTTTATTTTACAGATAAATTCAACAAATCAATTCAATCCATATTAGGTATGATGAGATTAGTCCGAATTTGAGATTGAATAATAAAAAAGTTGAATTAATTTAATTCCATCAAAATTAATCGGATGGGATAAACAAAATAAATAAAAAAAATGCACCTATATAAAGTATGGTTATTCTTGGCTAATTCAATTCAAACAGAAGAAGGCATAGTAAAGATGAGTAGCGGCAATAGGAACGGACCCCCAAAGCACCAGAACAAGTACGCTTGGAAACCCAACGCTGGCCGCAAGATCAACGAAACTGTATGTAACTATAACTATCCAAATATTCATAATTGAAAACACTTGAATATTAATATTATTATTCACAATACAGGAACCTGGAGGAAGGTTCAGACCTCTCTCTGAGATCACTGGGGTGTGTCCCCGTTGCAAGGAACAAATCGATTGGAAACGCCGTTACGGAAAATACAAGCCGCTTGTTCAACCCGCCAAATGGTATTTTATTATCTATCCACTTTTTTTTTCATGAATTCTATTAGTTTTTTATTTTTTAGCTATTTGTTGATTAATTAGTTAATTGGGTTGCAGTCAGAAATGCTCCAAGCGTAATGTTCGCCAAGCTTACCATAACGTGTGTTCTGGTTAGTATCAAATTTGTTTTTTATAATTTTAATTTCGGGTCTTTGTAAGTGGGTAATTTTGAAATCAGTGCAAT
This sequence comes from Cajanus cajan, assembly GCF_000230855.2. Taxonomy (NCBI): domain Eukaryota; kingdom Viridiplantae; phylum Streptophyta; class Magnoliopsida; order Fabales; family Fabaceae; genus Cajanus; species Cajanus cajan. Next base: position 49,482,598 of record NC_138525.1, read on the forward strand.
GAGGAAAAAGAATGGATTTTTGGAGTGTGGAGGTGGAAAGATGAAAAGGGTATGGGTTGAATTGGTGGTGTTTGTGAAAAGTGCTCTGAGGATATATGAAATAATACCTTGATGAAATTAGGTGAAAACTGAGTGGAATTTGTCTTTTGTTTTGTGTGTTTTTGCTTATTGGCTTTATTGTTGGTGTAGGTTGTGCCAAGGTGCATGGTGTGTGTGCAAAGTGTTGTTGCAGTCGGGACCGAATTGTTGGAAGGTTGTTTTTCCCACATTTGAGGAGGATTTGGTTTTTGTTTGCATTTGTAGCAACATAAGTTTTGTGCAAAATGGATATCAGATAACATTTGCTGACGCCAACACTCATCATAGGAAAAGATGAATTTGTATTGACGTGTTATTTTGTTTTTTGTAGAGATATTTTGGAAGTTGAGGCCGAGCAAAAGTTGCTTGAGGAGGTTTCTTTTTTTATGACATTCCCTCCCTTTTGAATGTTTGCCTTATTCTTCTATGGAAAGCAGAATCTGGAAATAATACTGGTATTTTTGTTGCAGGCCATTAAGAACTCCCGGGAGAGAGAAAGGAGATCCCTATTGCGTGCTGTAAGATACTAAAACTAAGGCTATTCATTTTCTTAACTGCAGATTCTGCTTCTCTATTATGCCTACCACGCACTCTGTCTAATCAATTTACCCGACAGTATTTAAAACCAAACATAACTATATATTTGTATGTTGTTATAGAACATTTTATTTCATTTGAAAATCATATCACCGAATTGAGTTTGTTAAACAATGTCTGTTTTAAGAAGTTTCTTGTAGTACCTGCCGTTGATGCGTATGTACTGTTGCATTTACATGTAGTCACATAGTTTCTTCGAGCTTATATTGGTATTCTAAAGTTTATCCAAAATCTACACACATGATGGTGTAAGCCATAATTCATTCTCATTTATGACAAAGGCAGTACCTATACTATTTTTGAAATGTTTTTCTTACTTTCCTGTTCTGCAAACATGCATGTTGCTGATAATTCTTCTTTCTACTTTTGCTATTAGATGAACAAAGGAAAATCTAAGAGTTCAGATAGTGCCCCAACAGATACTAATGGTAGTAAAGTTGGACAATTATTTCCAAATGCGTCACTTGAAGACTATGCCAAACTGAACAGAGTTAACGTGGAGCATGATGATGGTGAAATTTTTAATGGTAAAAATGAGGATAGCGAGGGCAAAGCTTGTGAAGATGAAGATAATAACGGTGACACTGAAGATTATGATGAAGAAGATGATAACAGTGAGAACGAAGATTGTGGCGAGGATGTCAACAACAATGATGAAAACATTCCTGATCATACCAGTTCCAAAAATGAATGATTCAGGACGATAGTATGTCAGTTTCCAATAGAAATTCAAATTACAACACTTGTATTGTCGCGGTCTGTTTTGGCTATACCTGGTGAGCTTTAGGTTAGAGATATTTTGTGTTGAATACAAATTTTGTTTGTCTTTATTTTGTCAATCAATATATGCTTTTAGAGTTTAGATGAAATATGCTCTTGTTCACCTATGGGTGGGTGTCTCTTGTTTCATTGTATTTAACTTTTGAAGTATAGTCTTTAATCTTTATAATTGTTTTTGATCCACTCAAATTTCACCTGATTCCTGATCTGTTCTGCTGACAATGACCATCAGGTATCAGTTTATTATTTAACATAATGGCTGCATTTTGAGCCACATGGGTCTACTTACCCAACAAAAAAAATCTGTCTTATGAGAAATACTCTAAATAGTTGAGATTTGTTTTAAGCTACGTTAGATAAAATTTCAAGCATTTGATAAGAACTTAACGAATAAGTATTCAATTAAATTGTTTATCTAAATAAACTCTTAATCGAATAAAATACTTGATTATGCGTTAAATATTTTAAAATTTGGAAACTTTGCGGGAGTAAGGATGCAGATGACTTTCATGAAACTAAATTTTGACTCTTATATGGAAAAAAAATCGAGGATAAATTGCCTTTTGAGATTTGTAATATAGGATTTGTCAATGCTTTTAATATTAAAAATCATAATCAATAGCGTTTATTCGTTTGTTTGGGATATAAGGTGCCTGAAAATATCGTGTCATTCTTTGCAAGAGAAATGTTCGTAATATACACACTTCATTGAAGATTTTTTATTAGTTATTGTAAATTGTGAATCTGGAATACATCAGATAATGTACAGGGAGACAGACAATGACTTTGTTACTGAGATGTATAGTGCATGTTAGACACGTGGATGCATGATTAACACGTGGGATTCATTTGTCTCATATGAAAACAGTATATACATACCCTTGTAACAGTATAAATAAAAAGGTTAAGTGTTAAGCCTAGTGCAGTACAGTTTTTCTCTCTCTCTCGTGTCTTATTGCATTTTGATATTCTTTGATCATCTTGATTCCTAAGTTCCCGATTTATTCAACAAGTGGCGCCGTCTGTGGGAAAGTGGAAAAGAAAGATAATCAAGAATGGCAACAAAGTTTGATATTGAGAAGTTCACCGGAGCCAACGACTTTGGGTTGTGGAAGATCAAGATGGAGGCAATCTTGATTCAGCAAGGGTGCGAGGAAGCGTTGAAGGGGGAGACAAACATGTCATCATCTCTGACGCCGACAGAGAAGAAGAGTATGATTGATAGGGCGAGGAGTGCAATTGTATTGTGTCTTGGTGATAAGGCACTAAGAGAAGTTGCAAAGGAGAGAACCGCTACTGGTATGTGGGAGAAATTGGAGTCTTTGTATATGACAAAGTATTTGGCTCACAGACTTTGTTTGAAGCAACAACTTTACTCGTTCAAGATGGTGGAATCAAGAACGATTGAAGAACAGTTGGCAGATTTCAATAAGATCATTGATGATCTCGAAAATATTGGTGTGAAGCTTGAAGATGAGGACAAGGCCGTTATTCTCCTAAATTCTTTACCAAAGACCTTTGAGCATTTTAGGGATGCGTTGCTATATGGGAAAGATCAGGTGATTACTCTAGAGGAGGTTGTGACCTCTGTTCGAACCAAGGAGTTACAAAAACTTCAAGATTCGAAGGGTGTAGAGGTATCGTCTAGTTTGGCAGCAATGAAGGGTAAGGGAAAGAAGACAGAGGGTAAAGAGAAGAAGGCAAAGTCTGTAGGGAAGAAGCAGATCCAATGTTATAAGTGTCAGAAGGTTGGTCATATCATGAAGCATTGTCCTGAGAAAGGTGCCAAGGAGTCTCGGATTCAGGAAACTGCGGATGTTGCAGAGGCTTCAGAGGAGTATGAATCTGCGGGGGTTTTGGTGGCTTCGTCTGATGACTCATTGAAGAGTTGGGTCATGGATTCAGGGTGTACGTATCACATGTGCCCTGTGAAAGATTATTTTGAGACCTTAGAACTGAAGGAGTATGGGACTGTACTTCTTGGGAACAATAAAGCTTGCAGGGTCCAGGGCATTGGAGCGGTCAGACTAAAGATGTTTGATAATCAAGAAATGTTGCTGCAGAATGTGAGGTATGTTCCAGAGCTAAAAAGGAACCTTATGTCCATTAGCATGTTTGATGTTATGGGTTATTCCACCAAGGTGGAGGGTGGAATATTGAAGGTGTCCATAGGAGCGTCTGTAGTTGCTAAGGGAAGCAGAAGTAATGGACTGTACATTTTGGAAGGGTCTACTGTCATTGCACATGCGTCTGTAGCAAGTCAGACGATATTAGACAAGGCTAAATTGTGGCACTTGCGTTTAGGCCATGTTAGCGAGAAAGGCTTGGTAGAGTTGGAGAAGCAACAACTGTTGATGGGTGATAAGCTTCAGAAGCTGGATTTTTGTGATCAATGTGTTTTGGGTAAGTCTCATAGAGTGTAGTTTGGGACAGGTAAACACACTTCCAGCAGACCATTTGAATACGCACATGCAGATTTATGGGGTCCGTCAAGAACTCAGACGCATGGAGGTGGATCTTATTTTTTGAGCATTATCGATGATTTTTCGAGGAGAGTATGGATTTACATTTTGAGGAACAAAGCTGAAACGTTTCAGAAGTTCAAAGAATGGTATACTCAAACAGAAAATCAGCAGGAGGTCAAGCTAAAGGTATTGAGAACAGACAATGGGTTGGAATTTGTTTCAGATGAATTTAACAATTTTTGCAGGAACCAAGGAATTAAGAGGCATAAGACTGTGGCAGGGACCCCTCAACAAAATGGACTTGCTGAAAGGTTGAACAGGACCATATTGGAGAGAGTCAGGTGCATGCTTTTGGGAGCAGGGATGTCTAAGGTTTTTTGGGGAGAAGCTGCAAATACTGCTGTGTATCTGATTAACAGGTGTCCTTCGTCTGCTCTAGGGTACAAGACACCGATGGAAGTTTGGAGTGGAAGACCAGCTGACTACTCTAATCTGAGAGTGTTTGGGTCATTGGCATATGCACATGTCAAGAAAGATAAGCTAGGAGCACGTGCTGAAAAGTGTATCTTCCTTGGATACGCTGAAGGAGTCAAGGGATATAGGCTATGGAGGTTAGAACCTAAACCTTCAAAGCTTATTATCAGTAGGGATGTAACGTTTGATGAAACAAGGATGGGAATGCTTGATGGAAACATTGAAAATGGGAGAGAGAAAACTCACATTGAGGTGGAGGCATCTACGAGCAGACTTAGGGAAGATCATCCAATTGATTCATATGATGCATTAGACGATACATCAGGCGAAGCTGAGCAAGCAGCTTCAGACTCAAGGGGATCAAAACGTGTTGTCAGTGACTATCAGCTAGTTCGTGATAGAGAGAGGAGGGTTCCAAAACCAATTAGAAGGTTTGGACAGGCTGACCTTATTTGTTATGCTCTAAATGTAGCTAAAGAAATAGAAGGTTCAGATGAACCGAGGAACTTCAGGGAGGCACAGGAGAGTAGTGAGAAACAACAATGGCAATGTGCCATGGAGGAAGAACTTGAGTCGCTGAGAAAAAATAACACATGGAGACTTGTAGACTTACCTAAAGATCAAAAGGTAGTCGGATGCAAGTGGGTTTTTAAGAAGAAAGACGAGATTCCCGGGGTTGAGAAAGCGAGGTTCACAGTGAGGATTGTGCAGATTGCATCTGAGGATAATCCTGCTAATATGTTAACCAAATCTCTACCAAGATGCAAGTTTGAAAGATGCTTAGACTTGGTGGGCTTCGTTTGAAGGGGCTGGAAGGTTGATCTGCTGAAAGAGAAGAGAGAAGCTTCAGAAGATCGTGAAGGTTTGATTTCTGATATTCAGATTCAAGGTGGAGAATGTAAATTGTGAATCTGGAATACATCAGATAATGTACAGGGAGACAGACAATGACTTTGTTACTGAGATGTATAGTGCATGTTAGACACGTGGATGCATGATTAACACGTGGGATTCATTTGTCTCATATGAAAACAGTATATACATACCCTTGTAACAGTATAAATAAAAAGGCTAAGTGTTAAGCCTAGTGCAGTACAGTTTTTCTCTCTCTCTCGTGTCTTATTGCATTTTGATATTCTTTGATCATCTTGATTCCTAAGTTCCCGATTTATTCAACAGTTATAATTTATTGAAAATGACAAATATACATCTTTACAAATTTGTGATCGGATCGAGAGTATAGCAAACTTCACTAGCCCCAATTCATTTTTTTTTCGTTCTTTTTCAATTTTACGTCTTCCATAATTTCTTTTAAATTATAAACTACCCCTTAAGTTCTCAAGCACAGAAAAATTTGCTCCTAAGTGACTTAGTCTGGTTTAGAGATTATTTGAATACGAAATATTTATAAGAACTTTTTATATATATATTATAAAATATATTAAAATATAAATACTTTGATTACTTGAAAGTACACATTTCCTGCAAAGCCTTTTAGGTTCCAAGTGGCATTGGTGACTCATAAGGATTACGAACAAGTAGTAAGGAAAGCTAGGAGTAGGAAAACACCAGATATAAATTTGTGCCTCAAGTAGATGAAAGACTCAATTACCTTCAATAATAATATCTTCGGGAACATTTTTAAATGCAAAAGTAGAGTTCTTGCTAGACTAAAGGGCATAGAACTTGCTCTTGAAGAAAAGGAATATGAGAATCTAATCCAATTAGGAAAGAGCCTTCATGAGGAATACAATGAAATTCTCCTCCAACAACAGTTCCTTTGGATCCAAAAATCACGTGAAAACTTGATTCGCTTTAGAGATTGGAACACGGAAAATTTTCGCCTTTAAATGCATGTTCGCAAAAAGAAAAACAAAATTCACAAAATATTTCTTGATGACAAAACTTGGAATACAAATCTAAGTGTTGAGATTGGAAGCGCATAGGTATTTTCTAACCCATTTTACTGATAATGTTAATCTAACTTGGCTTAGTTTTAGGTTTGCACTATTCCCCAGCTGACGAATGAGGAAACCTACTCTCTCATAAATCCTATCACAATAGAAGAGGTCAGGAAAATGATCATGGGAATGAAACCACTCAAAGCCCCAGGTCTCGACAGTTTCCAGCCATTTTTCTACAAGCAATTCTGGCCCATTGTGAGCAAGGATCTCCAATATCTCGTGAAGAAAGCATTTAGAAATAGGTAATCTAATCCAAGCCTACTAGATACAATTCTGGTCCTGATACCAAAGGTTGACAATCTGTCCTATCTCAATGACTTCCGTCCTATAAGCTTATGCAACATAGCATATAAGGTAATCACCAAGATTCTTGTGGCTCACATTCGACCTTTCTTAGTGAATATCGTTGGTCCTTTTCAAGGAAGATTCATACCAAGGAGGGGTACAACTGATAACGTTTTATAAGCACATGAGGCCCTCCATTGTATACATATAGATAGAACAAAAAAAGTGTGTTGGTCATCAAGGTAGACCTTGAAAAAGCATATGATTGGTCAACCGACACTTTCTTCGTGAAACCTTGGTGTTATTTGTCTTTCCCGCACCGATCATCAGGCTTATCTTGTGGGGAGTCATTAGGTCTAGGTTCTCAGTTCTTTGGAATGGATCAACACTTGAAGATTTTGCTCCAACCAGGGGTCTTAGAGAAAGGAACCCCTTCTTCCCCTATCTTTTTGTCCTCTGCATGGAAAGGTTAGCATCGAGAATAAATGATTTGATGGAAGGACAAGTATGGAATCCTATTCACCTTTCTAGAGGGGGACCGCTACCCTCCCATCTTATGTTCACAGATGATCTTCCCATGTTTTGTGAAGCCATGAAGAAGTAGGGTAGTATTGTGAAGAAAACGTTATCCCAATTTTTTGTAGCATCGAGATTAAAAGTAAATATGTAGAAGACTAAGTTCATTTGCTCCAAAGGAATTAGAAGTGATAAGAAAGCAACATTAGCCAACACTCTGGGCATCAAATGTTCAATCTTCTTGGGAAAATACCTTCGTCATAATCTTATTACTAGGAGAGCATCTTCTCGGGACTTCAAACATGTTGTTAACAAAGTTTGAAATAAAATGGCTTCATGGAAGAGGAAACTCCTAAACCATGCGGGAAGATTGTTTTTAACAAAAGTTATCCTAACAACCATACCAATATACTCCATGCAAGCTTACTGACTTCTCCAAGCGATTTGTGAGAAGTTGAATCAAACAGCCTGGAGCTTTCATTGGTCTAACACCTAAAACTCTAGAGGTTGGAGTTTTGACTATTGGGATCAAGTAATAAAACCAAAGATGCATAGAGGATTGGGTGAAAGAGATGCATGACAAACAAACATAACAATCGTAGGGAAATTGGTTTGGAAATTTATTGACAAACCTAAGACACCTTGGGTTAATTTCTTGAAACATAAATACTTGGGATCGCACTCAACATTATCCCCTGAAAAATCAACCAACATCTCCTCTTTGTTTTATGATGACTGGCTTGGATCTGGTCCACTTTGTGAAGCAATCCCTTATGTGCATATTTTGGAACACAAATTAAGGTGGTCGATCTTTGGTAGAGTAATACTTGGAACACAAATGTTCTTAGTACTATAATTCCTCGTCAATTCAAATTGAGAATACAAAATTTTTGCATCCCCCAAGTGTGTTCTGGGATAGATACCTTTATTTGGAAACACAATACATTCGGTAGCTTTTCAATCACTTCGACATATAATTGGTTGATCAAAGATATAGAGTCATGCCCTCACCCTATGTGGAAGAAGATTCAGAAAACTTCACTACCAGAGAAGATGAGACTATTTTGCTTTTAGGTTGTAAATAATGTTCTCCCTGCATATTGTAAGAGACATACATGTCATATAGCTACTTTTGCAACTTGCACAAGTTGCTCAAATCCTATGGAAGACACGTTACATGTACTACATGATTGTCCCTATTCAAGGGAACTACATAATAGGTTTGGCATCTGCTATGGTTCCCTTCTATCCCTAACTAGCACTCTCTTGTGGCTCAACAAAATCTTGGGTCATGAAAAGCATTTGAAGATCATTATGGTTCTTTGGTAGGCCAGGAGATGGAGGAATAACATGATCATTGCAATAGATAAATGGAATGTCCAGTACATAATTTGAAGTATCTATATTAAACTTGCATAGCTCCCATATCTCAGTATAACCCTGACGCAAAGATCGATTCCTACCTTTTGGCCACTGCCTAGGAATCAGTTTGTGAAACTAAATATTGATGGAAGCTGCTCACCTACAAATGATCTCATGAAGTTAGGTGGTGTTGTTCAAGAAAGAATACGCAGATGAGTCTTTGGTTTCGTTGAAGCAGTTAGGAAGGGTGATCATATCCTAGCAAACTTCTTGCACTAAAAAGTGGGTTGACCAAATGTTGGGAGAGAGGATGGAAATACCAGTCTTATGAATCAAATTGTCTTGAAGTCATTTAGTTGATAGCCAATTGGGATGAGGCAATAATCTTCTGACATAAATATTATAACATTCTAAATAAGATTCATGACCTTCTTAGAAGGGATTAGGCCACGAGCATTTCTCACGACAATAGAGAAGCTAACATTGTGGTTGGCAGGCTGGAAATTTGGAGCATCGAAGATGATACATGGAAAATGTGTATGCATAATCCACCGAATAACATCCTGGAGTTGCTAATGGATAACATGGTTGTTATGTAAATTACATGTATTTATTTGTTTTGTTTTGTTTTTTTTTTAATTTCTTCGCGTGCTAAAAAATACTAATTTTAAATGTGATTTATATATTCAAATATAGTATATATATATATATATATATATATATGTATATATATATATATATATAATTTATTAAAAAAATTTAATTATATATAATAAATATATTTATACATTGCACAAGTTAAAACACTAGTTAAACTATAATTTTTGTTTTGTTTATCAATTTTTCTTACAAGTCATGTATTTCCTGTAATATTAATTATAAAAGCTATATTGTCTCTTGACTTGGTGCTTTAAATAGTATACTTTATTAAATAATTGTGATCTCAAATTTTATTTTCATTATCATATGATGTGGCGTAGAAGACTGGAGCATAAAACTTATGTTACTTTCTCTTATATATATATATATATATATATATATTGTAAATATTTTCTTAATTTTAATCTTGTATTTTTTGGTTAAATAATATATATATATAGGGGTATATGTAGTATATTTGGGAATGTGCAACTAGTATTTGACATGTGTTTTTTGGGCTTATTTGGCCCTTGAAAAAGTTAAGAGTTATATCTCCATCACAATGGACAAAAATTATGGTCTCACACATTATATTACTTGTTCACACATCACCTACCAAGTAACGTATTTCATACACTAGTCACATTTTTCGCATGTTTGTTTTTACTCTCCTTTATCTACTGATACACCCTCATCACACTTTTAATTTGTGCCTTGCTATGTGACAAGCTCTTAGAAAAATGTATTAGATTTAGAATTTGAAAGATAATTTTAGTATAAAAAAGTTTTGTAAATTTTAAGGAATTTTAAAAGACTTTGTAAAAATGTCATGACTTTTAAAATTTTTTAAAAAAAACTTTTAAAACTTGGATTTTAATCAAGATTTTATAATTCAAATTTTAATATTTTGATGGATTTGTGTTATAAAATTTTAAAAGATTTTATACATTTCACACGAAAGTATAGATTTTAATACCACAAGATTTAATATAAAAAAATATAACAAATAATAATAAAAAAAAGTAAAATCAACACAAATTTTCTTATCTTTTAACAAATAATTGTCTTTAATGTTCTTTTAACTAACACTTCTTCACATATCTAAAGTTATGTTAGTCATCCATGCATTGACATATGCACTTGAATTTAAACAATATGTTTAAAATTATAGTATTCATTAACTAGTAACATTAAAGATAAAAATTCATCCACTAATTCAATTGAAAATTCATTAGAACGACATTCTTTGTGAAGAAAGTTATATAGTGTTACATGTTAATACAAGTTCAGTTTGTATCTTAAATATAAATAGTGACCTTGACTTAAAAATTGTTAAGTGTGATTTAAAAATATTAAATATCCTCTCAATCACATTTCTTGAGGATGTATGGTGTAAATTGAAAACTTCATTTTCATTTTGAAGGCCAGTATCATGACTTATAAAGTGTTTTCAATATAGGTTTCAAAATTTTATATTTCAATATGAAATTTTATTAAAAAATAAAGGCTAAAAACCTATTTTGGTCCCTTATAATAATTGTTTGTTTCAATTTAGTCCCACTTTTATTTTTTGTTTCAATTTGGTCCCAAATAAATTAATTGGTTTCAATTTGGTCCTTAATAAATTAATTGGTTTCAATTTGGGACTTCCGTCTAAATTATTTAAACGGAGTTAATTGTTGGCCACGTAGATGCATACGTGGCATCCACGTGGACGCCAAATTGTGTGAAAACACCTAGAACCAGCCCGTTCTGAATGCACTCTTTGTGTATTAATTTTGCATCTGAAATGGCCGTTCCAGATGTAAAATTAACACAAAACCAGTACAGCAGAACGGCCCGTTCTGAAACCAGAACGGACCGTTCTGGTTTCAGAACAGGCCGTTCTGGATTTAGAACGGCCCGTTCCAGAACTGACAATACTATATTCTTTATTAATTTTATTAAAAAATATAATAATTTTGAAAAATATTTTTTTATGGTAAAAATTTTAAAATTACTTATTTTTATAAAATACAATTGTTTTATAAATAGAGTAATAAATTTTTCTTTTTCTCTTTTTGTCTGAATAAATATTTAAGTGTCACTTTATAATTTTTTGCAACTTATTTAAAATTAAAGGAATAAAATGATAAAAATTAATAGGATAAAACTTTATAATTTTTTTATCTTTCTGTCTGAATAAATATTTAAGTGTCACTTTATAATTTGTCACTTTATTTTCTTTCAATGTCCTCTAAATTTTTACACTCATTTAAAACAAAAATATTTTATATGTTAATTTGAATTAATTTAACGAAGTATCATATGATTTTTAATTTTTTAAAATTTTTTATAAATTTGATCTATACATGAAAAAAAATTTAATTTAACAATTAAATTCTTAAAAATTTGATATAGAACATTAATTATTAACTAGAATAAATCTATCAAGACTTACTCTTGAAGTAAGTAAATTTTTTCTTCATTAAAAATGAAGATAATTTTACCACAAAATAAAAAACAATTAAACAATAAAATAAAATATAAAAAAATATTAATATATTTATTATATTAGGTATAACAACATAATTAAAATATAATTAATAATATATATTTTATATAATTATTTATTTTATATATAAAAAAAAGAATGAAAAAATTTTAGTGGGGGCAAGTGCCCCCACTATGATTAACTTAGATCTGTCCCTGCATATGGTTGTTTATGCTTAGCAGTCTGGAACCAGAACGGCTCGTTCTGAAACAAGAACGGACCGTTCTGGTTCCAGGTGTTTTCAAAAAAATTGGCATCCACGTGACATCCACCTATGCATCTACGTGACATCCACGTGGCCAACATTTAACTCCGTTTAAATAATTTGGACGAAAGTCCCAAATTGAAACCAATTAATTTATTTGGGACCAAATTGAAACCAATTAATTTAGTTGGGACCAAATTGAAACCAAAAATAAAAGTGGGACTAAATTGAAACAAACAATTATTATAAGGGACCAAAATAGGTTTTTAGCCAAAAATAAATGGTTAAATTTTAATAATTTAAAAGTTTTAACAATAAATAATATTTAATAATGTAAAAATTATTTTTAATATTTAGTAAATAAAAAACTAAATATTGGTCAATTATACATCAATTGATAGATTAAAAAAAATATAAGAGGAGAAGAAGAAGAGAGAAATGAATATAAAAAAAAAAAGAAAAAAGAGATAGGGAAAAAAGAGAGAGAAAGAGAAACAAGAAAGACAATAGAGAAGGAGAGAGAAAAAAAAATGACATTGTTAACCCTCCTTGTGACATTTGAAAGGAAAACCAATGCCTATTATACACCATCTTCATAATCATAACACCCAATTTCTCCGTACATAAAACAAAAAGATATGGGGAGAGTGGCCCTTGGCACATGCCTCTTTTTGGAAAGAATGATTTAGTTTTACTAGCATTCCACAACAAAGAAATTGATGTGGCTGTGACTCTATGCATTATAAGAGACACTATAACCTCCAAAAACTCAAGAAAACACAACGTTTGCTTCAGAATTTACCAATCATCCTTATCATATGCCTTCTCTGAGTCAGTTTCAAGATCATATACTCTTTCTTTTGCTTGAATCTCTTCATCCAATACATCACTTCCTTCAACATAATTACATTATCTTTTGTACCTCTTCCAATAACAAAATTGCTTTGGATTGGGCTGACCATGTCAAAAAGGAATGGCCTCAATCAATTTACTAAAAATTTGGAAATTAATTTATATATCACTGTAGGTCAAAATTTTGTTAACTTCATCGAGTGATCTACTTTAGGTATCAATACTACCAAAGCTTCCGCAAACTACAAATCAAAGGTTCCTGCTTGGAAAGTTTGGCTTACTAACTTCCACACATCATCCCGACCCACCTCATGCCAAAACATCTTAAAAAATATAGGTTGAAATCCATCCAACCTAATTTATACCCTTTCATACTCATTAACGTTTTATGCACCTCCTCTTTACTAACTAACATTAACAAAGAAAACTATCCCTCAAATTACAAGTTTGAGACATTAAAAACACCTAAGCCCCTCTTCCCCAATCCTTCCTGAGTATAGAATAACTTTTTGAAGAAAGAGTAAAAATAGCATGGAGAAAATCATGCGAAATCTCAAAGTCTTTTATAAGATTATTTGCTGTGTGAATTACATGTAAATTAAACTAGAAAATCTCACAAAATCTAGTATTCAAAACAATTCATTGAAATCTCTATATTTTTTTAATACCAATAGACTTTTTTAAATAAAAAAGTCTTAATTAAATACCACCATATTTTGATAAACTCCTAAACAAATCTTAATTGTCTTGATTGAATACTACATGACTTTTTTATATTAAAAATGTGACACCCTTACTACCCCAACACATATACTGTAACTTTACAAATAAATGTTTTAAAAAAAGGTAAAAGGGTTCACATGAGAAACTTCAAAAATCATTCTTCAATAACTACAATAATAAAGATTTAGAAAATGAAACACAAGAGTTTACAAATTGTTTTCAAAATGATATTTACAATTCCAAATCCATATAAAAATTTTGTTCTAAAAGTCCTCTGCCCCGATGTCACAATATCAGAGCATACCCTTAATTTAACTGTTGGCATTCTAGATGTCACTCGCAGCTGAATCTTCCTCACCTAAAACATCCACAAAATTGTACGGTGAGAAAAGAAAACATCTATATGTAAAGTACATACAAACACACAACATATCATTTCATTATAACTGGATACTCAACGAAATATTCATAAACATTTTAGTGTATCATAACTTTATCAATCGTGCATCATCATCACGTCACAATTCGCAATCACCACAATCATCACAAATCTTGCAATCAACCTTATGCCAAGGTCACGCCTATAGCATCTCTTGCCCAAGGTCGTGCCACCCCCGACATAAGTATTAATTACCTCACACATCTCACACCATGCCAGAGGTACATTCGTCCTTGTAGCATCACTTACCTAAGGTTCGTATCATCCCTGGTTATTAGTGCGAGGAACCACAATCACATCACAATCACATCACAATCAATTCATCACAATCCACATAAATCTTACAATTAACATTATGCCAAGGCCATGCCACAACTGACATAAGTGATACGGGTTAATTGCCTCACTCATCCCACATCATGCCAAGGTCACGCCCTCCCTGTAGCATCACTTACCCAGGGGCCGTGCCATCCCTAGTTATTGATGTGAGGAACCACAATCACATTACAATCCACAAAATCTCTTGCAATTAACCTTATGTCAGGGCTTCCATATTTGACATAAGTGATACGTGTTAATCGTCTTACTCATCCCACACCATGCCAGGGTCACGCCCTCCCTATAGCATCACTTACCCAGGGGCCATGCCATCCCTGGTCATTGATGTGAGGCACCACAATCACAATCATAATCACATCCATACAACATCTAATTTCATAGCTCAATTTCATATCACGTACACAATTCTATATACACAACAGATAAGTCTAACAAAATAAGGGTTTACACACCCCTCAAGCAATTCACATCTAGATTATCAATTTTTAACAAGTAATATAACAATAACATTCATAAATTAATATAATAATCAACAGAATTACCAATTTAATATAATTTCAACATAACGGTAAAACTCCCAATTGTTCCAAAACCTAGCTCACAGGCACTTTTCTACAGTTTCGTTCTCCCTCTCAGATCATCATTCTTACAAATTAAATATATATTTCTAATTCTCAACACATACAGAATCTAATGGGATCATCAATTCCTCAAACAGAAATAATCCAATTTTTCTAAAACCTAACCTGCAGGCACTTTTCTATAATTTCGTTCTCTCTCCCAGAGTATCATTTTTACAAATTAATCATATATTCATAGTCCTAAATACATACAGAATCACATAAGACCAATAATTCTCCAAACAGAAATAATTATAAAATTATTCATAATCCTCTTCTACCCAATTCCCTCATGTAACTTTGCATACAAATAATCCATTTTCCCCCGTACCTGGATAAACAGCAGTTGAACTAAAACAGGGATCTCTTGGTCTCCTCCTCTAAGTGCCCCTTGGTCTTCAGAGAGAAGAAGAGGGAAAGAAGAGAGAACAGAAGATAATAGGAAGAGAGAATGAGAGATGTGTGAAAATGACAGGTGAGAGGTGCTATTTATAGGATTTCAGGCTCACCTACCGGAACGGCTCATTCCAAAAGTGGAACGGCCGTTCTGGACCCTTCGAAACTACACAAAATTCTCAACTGGAACGGCCTGTTCCAAAACCAGAACGACTCGTTCTCAATCCCAGCAGAACGGCCCGTTCTCCCACCAGAACGACCCGTTCTGCTTCTCTAATTTTGGGCATTTTTCTTATTCCGGAATGGCCAGTTTCACTTTTGAAACGGCCCGTTCCGGGCAATCAATTGGGCCTCTGGCCTAGCGATTTTGGGCTGTTACAAAAAAAAATCTTAGATTGAATCCTACAAGACTTTTTTTTAATAAAAAAAAAAAAGTCTTTTAAAATTCATTGAAATTCTAATCCAATACACCTCCTTATTTTCTCTTTTAAATATAGGATGTTGACATTTTTAGAAGAAAAATTCAAATTTGAATTTCAAAATTAAAGTAGAATTAGTTGCTTAATTATAAGTTAACCTTATTACCTTGGTTAACTTAACTTGCATCATAAACTACCAAACTCTATATACATAATTTTTTGTGTGTATATTTTGTCACTTTGATGATTGAATGAGACTTGATATTTTTTAAACTCTCTTCAAAGTCATGTTCTCTCCTTGGAGAATTTTCTCATTAAGAAATTTTATCAAGGAATCCCTCTTTATAACAAGTTTATCTTCTCTTGTTTATCTTTCCCTTGAAAGTGGCACACCAAATACTCTTATTGTCCTCCATGTTTGTTTGATTTCTTTAATATTTAGAGTCATGGATGGAGATCAAAAAAACTAGGAAGGATAAAAAATAACTATCATCTCCATAAGTTTTTCTTTCATGAACTCGAACATGATTATAATGAAAGATACATGTTGCTTAAAAAGAAAAAAAAATTGTGATCTCTACCAATACAAGCTTAATATTTTAGGTATATCATACATCATTCCACTTCTTTATAATTCTTTAAGTCACAAAGGCTTTTTGTATTTCTTAAAAAAAAATTAATATATTTTTAGTTCTTCATATTTATTCTTTAAATTTATGATAAGTTTATTTTTATCTTTTAAATTATTTTTTTTTAACTTCCACCCTCCATCAATGTTTTTTTAATGTTAATTGTCTTTTATGTTTAAATTATATACTATGTATCATTTATTAGAGTAATTCTTCATATTTCTCATATTCAATGAGGGTATTTAATGGTTACATAACACGAAGTTGAATAAAAATGTATAATAAGTTCGCATGAAATATTTGTGTTTTTATAACATGTATAACTAGTGATTTATGTATAACCATAATGCATGAACAATATTAATATATTGTACCAATGAAAAATAAAAAATTTAATTTGTAAGCCAATACTCATAATATAAGAGAATAATATATATATATATATATATATATATATATATATATATATATATATTTGCGAATAACATAACATTAATTGTTTTATTTTTTTTATCTCCATTTCTTTTACGTTAAATTTGATATCTTTTATATATTTTTTTTAAAATTATGCATTAGCCTGTATATTGATTTTAGCTTATTAGTTTTTTTTTTCTTAATGCATGTTTTTATGTATTTTTTTAATTATGCATCTTTTAGTTTATTCTTTTTTCTTCAAATTTATGTATTTCTATATGCATTTTTTCTTTACTTTTTGTGCCTCTATTATTTATTATGATATGCTATTTATGTTTCATAAAATGACATTTAAAATGTGATAATTTTGTTGATCTATTATTTTATTTTTAATTAGATTAAAAAATATGATTTATTTTTAGAAGTTAAAATAAATTTGTTATTTGTATAAATTAAAAACATATTTAACTTATTTATTAATAAAATGTTATTTCATAAGAAATATAAATAAAATAAAATATGTGAATATTAAAATAATTTAATTTAATAAATGTAAAAGAAAATTAAATGTAGATTATTTTTTAAATACATCTAACCAGTATAATCACATTCTCCTATTAAATCTTCACTTGATAATTTAACATTCAGTGAATTACACTAACCAGTGTAATTTTATGTTATAAAATTTAATTCTTGGTTCAAAAATTAGATGATTTAACTAAGTATTCACTTTTATTTACATGTAAACAGATTAATTACTTGTAAGGTTGATTTAATTATGTCATGAAGTACTGAACAATTTAACAATTAAATATTAATTATTAAAAATTGGGTGTATCAGAGTGTATGAAAGACACCTACCTATATCTCGTTTCACACCAACTCCAGCAAATTAGATGAATTTTGTTTTTTCAATTAAGAAATTATCCTAAAGAAATGATAATAATTTTATTTTGAAATTTTTTAAACATGATACAATTTTCGTTAAAAATATTTAAAAATAATAATTTAATTATTTATCAATATTGTTTAATAGTTTTTATGGTTAAAATTTTAATAATAAAAATTGACTGATATTATATATATATATATATATATATAAATAAGAAATATATTTAATTATTTTATATTTATGTTTAATTGACTAATATATCACAAGTGATTTTTTTAAAACAATTTTGTTTGAACGTGTACAATGTACAATTATTATAAATGACAAAATTTTTCTTTCTAATAACGTAGAT
This sequence comes from Cajanus cajan, assembly GCF_000230855.2. Classification (NCBI taxonomy): domain Eukaryota; kingdom Viridiplantae; phylum Streptophyta; class Magnoliopsida; order Fabales; family Fabaceae; genus Cajanus; species Cajanus cajan. The sequence goes on from NC_138525.1 coordinate 49,500,571, forward strand.
ACAAACTTAGGATTCAAATTCAAAAGTATTGATTAAGTTGATATAACTCCTTATTAATTGATCTACATGTTTTTATCAGTATAATTTTATAAATTTTAATTTTTAATAATTATTTAAAAATATTTCATTTTAATATCTATAAATATTATTTTTATTTTCTTTTAATATATATATATTATATTTTATTATATAGATTAAAAAGTAAAATTTATGAAATTATAAAATTAAAAGAAAACAAAAATTATATGTATAAGAATTAAAAAATTTATCCAAAAATATTTTGATACAATAAATTTTATAATACATTTATACGTGTTTTTATCTACATTTACGGCAAACTGTGTCCATGTATTGTAAGTAATTATTTATTATTCTTTGGTCCGATGATAAAAATCAGGTGGAAAAAAATTATAAATTTATTAAAAAAATATTTATTATTTTTAAAAATCACAATTAATTGATTCTTGTATTTATTATTTTTATAAATTTATTAAAATTAAATAAATAATATTTCATAAATAATTAAATAATACTAAAAGGCACAATATTTTAAATAATTAATTGATTCTTGCATTTTTTATAATGTTAAAAGAATTGTTGTTCTTATATAATTTTTTTTTAAAATTCATAACTTTTTTTTAAAAATATCACAGAAAGGTTTAACATATTATACTAATTTAAATTCATTATATTAAAATCATAATAATAAATATTTTAAATTTAATATTTATTAAATTAAATAAAATTTTATAACTACTTTAACCTTTAATTTTCATTATAATAAAATTTTAAAACATTAATATTCAAGTAGACAAAGTTAATTGTTAAAAAATTAAAAAAAAAATAATTACATCTTTCAGTAAATTAAAATGATAAAAACTTTCATATTAAATTTTATATTATTTGTCTCAAAATTAAAGGATTTATTTGTTTTGCATTAAAAATATTAATTTAATTAAATACGATTAAAAAGGTGTCCATAATTTTTAATATTATCTTCAGACGGTCATAAAAGAAAAACATTATCATAAAAAAATTCAATGTGAAGGTGAATAATTCACCTGTAAACATTATCGAGTCAAGATTAACATGCAATATAAGTGTATAGTCTAGGATACCCTTTTGGCAAAGAAAGGTTGTTTACTTTTAAATTGGATAACATTCAATTAAGTCATTTATTTATTCCCAATTTCTGATGCGAAATTTATCAAAATTATGCAGTAAAAAAATGATAAATAAATTTATTTATTTATTTTCTATTCAATAAGATTCAAAATACAGATATCAGAATTGTTGATATAATTTCTTTGTTGTATTTTAAGAAATTATCACTTGTTTAGTTATAAAAAAAAATATCACGTTTTTCAAATTCGTTAGTCTTTGACTATATATTCAAAAGTTCAAAAACCAATTTTAAGTGAGAAACTGTATTTTTCATACTTAGATTAGATAAGATAAAATATAATATGAAAGTAAAATATAATAAAAGACGAAATAAATTTAGAAATTTTGGTCTTATTAAATGTTTACTACACAATATAATAACAAGATAGATAATAAAATTTCAATTCTTCTTTTATAAATAATATTAACACATTATGGGTGATAAACTTTGGAATGATATCTGAAACATTTCTACATGACTTTTCAGATGAATATTTTCTTAAAACTTTAATCGTGCTCATTATGGAGATTGATAACTCATTTAAACTTAAAGATTTTTGTCCAATTAGTTTCTGTAATATGACATATAAGATTATATCGAAAGTGACAAGATTACACCCTTACTTCTATGATATTTTTAGACCTTTTTAAAGAAGTTTCATACAGGGAAGGATTCTGAAGATAGATACTCCATTTAACCTTAAAAGATTTGCGTCCAATCAGTTTCTGTAATATGACATATAAGATTATATCGAAAGTGACAAGACTAAACCCTTACCTCCATGATATCTTTAGATCTTTTCAAGGAAGTTTCATACTATGGAAGGAACACTTGATAATAGTATTTTTGTATAAGAGACTTTCCATTTTATATCAAAGGATAAAACTGCTAAGAAAACCATGATATTGAAAATCAACTTTGAAAAGGTGTATGACAGAGTGAGTTGGGATTTTCTTTAGGCTATTTTACATAGAATTTGTGTTATCCAATTGATTATATAGGGAGTTAAGAACTATCCACTGTCAGTGCTTTGGAATGGAGGGAAGTTGCAACCCTTTTAACTTTCTTGGAGTCTTAGGCAAAGGGATCATCTCTTCCCATATCTTTTCGTGCTCTACACGGAGAGACTTGTTCTTCACATCCATGAGCTAAATAGAGAAGGATTTTGGGAAACTATTCAAATATCACATGGAAGTCCATCTTTGTCTCATTTGTTGTTTGTAGATGATATTTTCTTATTTTGTCATACCATGGAGTAACAGGTACAACAGGTAACTTCAATCTTGGAGGACTTTGTGTTGCACCGGGTTTGAAGGTAAATTGTGAAGGTCTAAATTCATTAAATTCATGACATCCAATAAGGTGGGAAGCCCGAGAATAGAGAGGTTTCAACAAATTTTGAATATGCACAATAATCGAGGAAGTATTTGAGTATGCCAATCATTCAAGAAAGGGTTAAGTTGCAGAATTTCCAACATGTTAGATCATGTGAATGGGAGATTATCCGGCTAGAAAAAAAAGTTATTGAACAAAGCTAGAAAGTTATGTCTCATTAAGTTTACATTAAACTCGATTTGCTTACGGTATGTAATGTTTGTGATTCTCGCAAGGTATATGCAATATTATTAACTATCAATAACCATATCAGATGCCATATACACTATTTATAATAAGAACAATAAATATATTAAACATATTTTTAATGCATTAATTTATAAATTCTTTATAATCAACTTTTTATATTATAATAATTTAAAAATAATAATAACAATAACAATAATTTAAAAGGATGAAAAAGACATAAGCACATTAAACTAAGAAAAATATATTTATTTTTTATTATATTTATTATCATATAAAATATATTTCAAATTAAATATACTATATATCAGTATAAAAATAAGTTATAAATTTCACAAAATAAAATAAAGATAATATTAATAAATGTCATCACAATGAATGTGTGGGATATAATCCAATTATGAAGCCCAAACATGTAGAAGGCCCAAATTCAATGAGACCAATTCAACGCGAGATTCAGCAATTTGGTGGCTGAAACAACATTAGGGTTTCCAACACAAGTATATATAAAGCAGTAGCCACACTTTCTTTGTCATCAGCCTCTTCGTGTGTTCTGTTGAAGAGGTGAGTTTCTGGTTCCTTTTTCTCTCTCTCAATGTGATTGAAATATTTATAATGTTGGTAGCATTTGTCATGGAAGTAACCCTAATGATAGTAAAAAGGGGGGAAAATGTTGAAGGCTCTATAACAGAGTCAACAGCAGGGGCTTCTTTAATGGCTACCTGACTGCCGCTTAGAGCCGAAACCAAAGAACCAGTTGAAGATCCTTGAAATCAAATCCCTTTTATTTCAAGACACAATTTCTGGTCAAATTGCTTTTAATTTTGTTCTTAACAATTGTTGATGTTGTTGGCACTTAAGTCAGACACGGGTGTTTGTTGCGATTTCTCTAAACAAACAACCTTTTGCATGGTGCCTATATATAGTTCGGCTACTGATTCACGATTGGAGGAACCCTCTCTCATGGTTTCCTTCAAATTTCATGCAGCTATATTTCTTTCTTTTAATTTTTGAATGTTTTCATCTCAATTTCCACATCAAATCATGTTTTCCCTTAATAATTCCTTGATTTTTCGGTCACCCCATTTTTGAAATTATCATGATTTCAGTGTTTTGTTTTTGTTTGTGTTTGTGTTCTAAATTAATACTTAATTATTTATTCAATTAACGAGGAAAGAGAAGTCCTTTATCAGTGTATTTTTTATCCATAAAAATTGAATTCAGTATGAAAATGTTTATACAAAATCAAAAGTGATCACCTGAATCCCTTAATGGGTAATAACTTTATCAGCACACCCAATTTAATCCCTTAAGGGTGAGAATATGGGAATAAAACTATAGAAGCACACCCTATAAATATTTTAAAAAAAAGAAGATAAAAGGGAATAAAAATAAAAATACGGATAATATTTAAGTATAATCTTCTAATTATTAGTGGGATTGATGAAATCTTCTTGGTCTGTGACAGAGTGGTAACAAATAAGATTCAAGTAGGCTGATTCACTTATACAATTATTGTCAAACAAAGTCAACTTCAATATCCAAAACCTGAACATAAGAAACCACATTTCTTTTCTGTGGTGTTAGCAGATGCCGTATTTAGTTACGGTTTGTTGTTCCCAAAATCCAAACCTCTCATACGCGCATGGATTTGAATCTAAATAATGACAGTTTTGGCTTATCAAATTGGCTTGGTTAATATAATGAATGTAGAGCTGTTTGATTTTTAGTGTAAGTCTTTGGCTCTTATAGTGATCGCTTGGATTCAGATCCTACAGTTCTACGGATTTTTGAGTAACCAAATTGTTTCCATTGTGTTTAAGGAATGAGAATCTCTCATTTACTCTTTAATTGAAGTTATGGAGAGCTTTTGATAACTTTTGCCGAATGCTGCATGTAAATTACAAAGTTGTGACTTTGGGAAGCAATTGTTTATCTTGCTAACCCTTCTCTCATTTCAACTCTTCTTTAGAAGTTACATGTGTGGAGATTGTGTTTTGGTGAAAAATATACCTCTGTCAAAAGCTGCAAAAATTCTCTCAAAGTTCAAATCTGCTGAAAACTACTTCACATGTAATCAATACATATCTCATCCGGACATCTTCATCTTTTAACAGACTCAATTCATCACACTCTCATGAGAAGCACAAAAGGCATAGAATAGAGACTATGTAGGAGGGAGAGAGAAGAATTAGAAGAAATATAAAGTTTTGCTTAATAATACAACATTTTTTTTTGTGACATTGGGTAATCAAAGTAATTTATATAATTGTTTTTGTATAGTAATTTGTAAGCGTTTTTTTTTTAATAATAACTTGTAAAGATTATTTTTAGGAAATTGAAATTATGTGAACATCTACAATGACAATCCAAATCTGTACCTCAACTGCATTGATCAAATCCATCATTTTAGTAATCTAATCCAAATCATGTTTATTCTTAGATGAAATTAATAATATGATAAATTATGAAAAGTGAAACTAGAATTAACTGTGACCAAAGTACGTTTAGTACTGTACCTGCTTAAGGATACACTCGTAGTCTTCTTGGTAAGAAGGGCCGAACGGATACTTCAAACGGATTCTTCAGAGGGGGGAGGTACCTGCAAAAGGCACTCCAACGCTCAAGTCAGGATAAGCACGATATTCTAGGATAATTAATGAACAGTGACATACCTTGTTATGTGTGACCTATTTATAGCATCTGACATGGGCCTGAGCGTGATGGGCCCTCTCAGATATTTACCAAATTAGGTAATACGGTACTAATTGGTTGTTAGGCTTTAATCATGTACTTACCTTTCTTAATTGTGATTACCGTTATGACTTGTTTAACTCTTCGGCAAGAGGCCGAGCCGACTATTCAATACTAGTCGGAACGGCAAATGACCGAGCCGTCTAGTCCGTATACGGCAGCTTGTATACTTCCGGTACGATCTATGTCGGAACGGTACTTGACCGAGCCGACTCGATGAGTGATGATGGTCCATATTGGCATTAACCAGACTGATGTCGGTTCTCGACCTCATGCCGAGCCGACGTTGATGGTGATGCTTGTACGTGGCTTACTATGCATGAGTGTCTGACGAAATGGCACGTGTTGGCCCACGTGACCGATACGGTCTCTCCGGTACACAAGCCCCCCAGCCTTTGAGGAGCGAAGCGACGCGAAAGGTTAATGAAATAAAAACAGGATTTTTCAGTTGGTGTCTTGAAGAAGAAGCTAAGGGTTACAACTGATGGTGGGATATGAAGGGTTGTAACCGTTGGGCATTTGATGGCGTACGCGAGAAGTTATGGTGGGAAGCGAAGGGATATAACCGTTGGTCATTAATGACGCATGCGAAGAGTTGCGCGCCCTAGACCGTTGGATCTAAATGATCCAACGGTAGGCACGAGGGGGTGTCTCTTCAGTTGCCTATTAAGAACGCCTATAAATAGATGTGTAGGAGGAAGGGTTTCCACATGCAAACTTACTAGCTGCTCCGAGCCGAAGATATTTGAGAGCGTTTTGAGTACTCAACAGCAATTGGTCAAGTTCAATCATCAGGTACGTAATGGCTAACCTGGACATTGTTCATGTTGACTCCTCTGGGGACGAAGAGGAATCTAGGTTAAGGACGACGCCGAACCAGGAGGTAGCGTCGGCTTCAGCTTCGAATGGGGGCGATTCCGCAGAGTCGGCTTCGGGGTCCGATCGGTCGCAAAGCGGGAATGATTCGGCATCGGCTGTGGGTTCTGAAGATCAGCCGAGTCGGGGTGGGGAATCGTCAAGAATTTTTCCTCCCATATCGACTCCCGGGTATTCGTGGGTACATGGTGAAGTTGGTAGTGTATACTCTCGGTATACGAGCAAGAAGTCTCTTATGGACTTCGTATCAGCCATAAAGTTTTTAAACTTTCCCGAAGATGAAGAACCTTCTGCTGTCTTTTTCCAACCGTGCCGAGGTGACGGGGCTTCGAATCCAGACTTCGTTTATTTGAATCAAGGATCGTCCAAATACCCATTCTTTTACGTGTATGATTATATGTTCCGGGATCTGAAGATATCCCTCCCTTTTGACGATTATTTCATGAGTATACTTCGACTTCTTAATGTGGCGCCGAGCCAACTTCACCCGAACACCTGGGCCGCTATGCAAGGGTTTAGGCATTTGTGTCTAGCCCTCGGTCTCCAACCCACTCCACATCTATTCCTGCACTTCTATACGTCTCGGCCGACGAAAAAGGCTAAGTGACTGTCGTTGATTCGTCACAATGATTGCTTGCTGCAACCTTTTACCACCTCGTACAAAAAATTTAAAGTGGGATTTATGAAGGTGATGATTCGGCCAGAACCAGGAAAAAAGTATTTCTTTGATGCCGAAGGGAATCCCCTATTTCCCTTGTATTGGACCCGGAAGCCGCGCAAGTACGACACGGTTTCCAAATCACGCATGTCCCCGGAGGAGAGAATGAGTCTAAGTTTTTTAGACAAACTACCTCGGCCTCTACCATGTCGTCCTCTGATCCGGTTGTTTGAATCGGCCGATGTAGTCGAGGAACTAATTGGTATAGTACTTTTCTTATTTAATTAAATTTGTGTGTTATCATTGATTTTGACTAATAATGTGCAGGTATAATGGCTGCCCATGGAGATGACGATCTAGACATCCGTAACCTGATCCGGAATCAATTGGCGGCGACTATTGGAAACAAGACTTCAGCCCCGATGGGTGGGAATCAAGCTACCGTCCAAGCTGGTGGGGTAGGGTCTTCGGCTCGGAAAAAGAAACCCATTCGGCCCCAACCTGAAAAAAGAAGGCCGGATGCAAGGGCCGAGGAAGAAAGTCGCCGGGCCAAACAACGCCGAGTGGCTAGCCCCCCTGTTCCAGAAGGTCTATCTTCGCCAAGTTTTTTGGCCGGGAACGTCAATGCTCAGGATTTCCTGAGTCAAGACTTAACTTCTGAAGCCGGCCAAGGGATGTTGAGTCGCATGAGCTCGGCTCAAAAATGGAGCTTCTTCTGCGAGTTCCAAGTGCGGGCCGTGGCAATGGCCCAAAGCATAGTTATGCAGCCGAACGGCGAGGCTGATGGGCTGCGCCGGCAGCTTGCTGAGCAGGAGAAGTCTCTTCAAGAGACGCTGGCGGCTTTAACAGATGCTCAAACATTCAACAGCAAGTACCAGGCTGAAATGGATCGCAGAGGGCGGGTTGCCGACGACTTGGCCTTGAAGGTTCAGCGTCTCGAACTTGCTTTGAAGACCGAGACCGACAAGGTTACTGCTCTAGGGAAGGGGTTGGATGCTGAGAAGACCGCTTTCGAGGCCTATAAGGAGAAAGCGCGTGCCAAGGTCCTTAGCCAGCATCAGGCCGGCTTTGCCCAAGCGGCTCGGCAAGCCTGTCATTTCGGCGACTTTCCGCCAGACTTCCATCTTGACATGACGAAAGATTTCTTTCAAGGGAAGCTGGTGGACCTCACTTCTATTCCTCCTGATCAACAAGCCGACGAGGAAGCTCCGGCTCGGGCGAACGAGCCAAATGAGGATGTTACAATTCAGGAGGAAGAAGCGCCTGAGGCTGGTCCGATTCCTGGCGAGGCGGAGGTAGTTTCTTAGGTTTTTGCGTTGTAATTCCGGGCCAATAGTGCCCGTTTTTTTTTTTTTTTTTTTTTTTTTTGTTGCTAGGCCGATAGTGCCTTTTAATAAATTCGATTTTTCTCTTCGTATACTGCTTTGAATTCTTTTCGCAATGTTTTTCTCATTGGCCGAGAGTCATCTCGGGTTAGAAGATCTAAAACTAAAGCCGCATCCTTGGCCGAGAGGCATCTCGGGAGGGAAGACGTAGGATTAAAAGTCACATCCTTGGCCGAGAGACATCTCGGGAGGGAAGACTTGTAGGATTGAAAGTCACATCCTTGGCCGAGAGACATCTCGGGAGGGAAGACTTGTAGGATTGAAAGTCACATCCTTGGCCGAGAGACATCTCGGGAGGGAAGACTTGTAGGATTGAAAGTCACATCCTTGGCCGAGAGACATCTCGGGAGGGAAGACTTGTAGGATTGAAAGTCACATCCTTAGCCAAGAGACATCTCGGGAGGGAAGACTTGTAGGATTGAAAGTCACATCCTTGGCCGAGAGACATCTCGGGAGGGAAGACTTGTAGGATTGAAAGTCACATCCTTAGCCGAGAGACATCTCGGGAGGGAAGACTTGTAGGATTGAAAGTCACATCCTTGGCCGAGAGACATCTCGGGAGGGAAGACTTGTAGGATTGAAAGTCACATCCTTAGCCGAGAGACATCTCGGGAGGGAAGACTTGTAAAAACTTTAATGTTAAAAATGTATAGTAAGTCAAAGATAATTGAACTGTGTTTTTATTGATTGGATGCCTCATTAAAAACCTTGCTGGCCAAAACCTCTTTTCACGATTTTTTAAGAGGAGAAAAGACCGGTTCAAGGAAAAGAGTGCATCATTATACATAGTTGAAATGTAAATACATGATGTTGATTCAACTGTAATATGTCTTCAAATGAGTAGAATTCCATGTCCGAGGAACGACCTTGCCGGACAGCTCTTCTAACTTGTACGCTCCATTGTTGAGGACATGCCGTATCCGGAAAGGGCCGTCCCAGTTGGCTGATAGCTTCCCTTCTAAAGAGTTGCGTCTGGCTGACCCGGTTGCTCTCCATACAAGATTACCTTCGTGAAATGTTCTCGGCTTAACACTTGAATTGAAACGGCGTGTCATGCGTTGTTTACATGCCTCGGCCACAATCTGTGCTTTTTCCCGTGCTTCATCGAGGACATCAAGCTCGGCTCGGAGCGAAGCATTGTTAGACTCCTCATGGAAGTGCTGTCTTCGGAATGATGGCTCTCCGACTTCAACCGGGATCATGGCATATGCGCCGTAAGTCAGGCGAAAGGGTGTCTCTTTTGTTGTTGATTGTGGTGTACATCGATACGCCCAAAGGACCTCTGGCAACTCTTCGGCCCATGCCCCTTTTGCCGAACCGAGCCGTTTCTTTAATTCGGTGAGGATAACCTTATTGGCCGCTTCGGCCTGGCCGTTCGACTGGGGGTGTTCAACTGATGTAAACCTATGCCGGATGCCAAGGTTTTCAAGGAAAGAGTTGAACTTTTTGTCCGTGAATTGTAGGCCGTTATCCGAGATGATGGCATATGGGATGCCGAAACGGGTAACTATGTTCTTCTAGACAAATTTCTGGACATTAGCGGCGGAGATGCAGGCAAGCGGCTCGGCCTCAATCCACTTTGTGAAGTAATCGACAGCTACGAGGAGAAACTTAACTTGTCCCTTCACCACCGGAAATGGGCCGAGTACATCAATGCCCCATAAAGTAAACGGCCATGGAGAGCTGATGCTATGCAGTTCAGCAGCTGAAGCATGGATGAGGTTCCCGTATTTTTGGCACTGAACACATTTCTTGACAAAGTCGGCGCAGTCCCCCTTCAGAGTTGGCCAATAATAACCGGCCCGCAAGACTTTAGCTGCTAAGGTTCGTCCTCCGGAATGGGAGCCACAAATACCCTCATGGACTTCCCTCATCACGTAATCTGCTTGGTGACTATCTATGCATTTGAGCAGCGGGGTGGAGAACCCCCGTCTGTAGAGGTCCTCGGCTATCATGGAGTACCGAGCCGCCTGTATTCGCAACTTCTTAGCTTCCAACGGGTCGGCCGGTACTGCGCCGTTAGTGATATAGTTCCGAATGGGTGTGGTCCATGAGGGTGATTCATCTATTGCCATGCACTCGGTTGTTACGCTTGGGGAGGGAACTTCAAGATGAATAGTGGTGCGCAGCTGTCCCGGCTTCCGGCTGCTGGCGAGCCGAGCTAACTGATCAGCTCGTTCATTATTGCTACGCAAAACATGTTGAACCTGAACCTCGCTGAATTCATCCTTCAATTTTTGGAATAGATGATAGTATTGTAATAAGTTCGCATCTTTAACTTGGAAATTATCATTGACCTGCTCGGCCACTATCTTTGAGTCGGTCCAGCATATGACTCGCTTCACATCCATCTCGGTTGCCAACCGCATCCCAGCTAGTAGGGCCTCGTATTCCGCTTGGTTATTGGAGGCACGAAAACCGAACCGAAGGGACTGCTCAATTGTGACGCCTGAGGGACTAGCCAGTATCACTCCTGCTCCGCTGCCTTGGGCGTTAGAAGACCCATCGACATGCAAGGTCCATGATTCGTCTTCAAAACGCCCCGAAGGGGTAAGCTCGTTAACAAAATCAGCCAAGTGCTGCGACTTGATTGGACCTCTCGGCTCAAAGGACAAATCGAACTCTGACAACTCGACCGACCATGCCATCATTCGGCCGGCAATCTCTGGTTTTCTTAATACTTTTGCCACTGGACAATCGGTCCGAACAATTATCTTGTGGCTATGAAAGTATTGTCTCAGTCGACGAGCAGTGTAGATGAGTCCTAAGGCTACCTTTTCAATTAACTGGTATCGTCGTTCGGCCTCCTGCAAAGTCCGACTGATGAAATACACTAGTTGTTGCCCTTCTCGGTTTTCTTGTATTAGCGCAGCGCTAATTGAGCTGTCGGAAACCGCTAAGTATATGATCATGTCAATGTTGGCAACTGGTTTGGAAAGGACTGGGGGTGTACTAAGGCGCTCCTTGAAATGTTGGAATGATGTTTCACACTCCTGGGTCCATTGGAATCGCTCGGTCTTCTTGAGCAAGAGGAGGATGGGTCTAGCTATCTCAGCTAGGCAAGGAAGAAAGCGGGAGAGCGAAGTGAGCCGGCCTGCCAACTTCTGAACTTCTTTCAGGGTACTTGGGCTTTTCATGCTTAGAATGGCTTGGCACTTGTCAGGATTTGCTTCAATGCCGCGACTGGACAACATAAACCCTAAAAACTTGCCGCCTGAGACCCCGAATACGCACTTGTCGGGGTTGAGTCTCATTTGGTGGTGCCGAAGCGCGTGAAACACATCAGTCAAGTCCTGTGCGTGTACAGATACGCTACTTGACTTTACTACCATGTCATCAACGTACACCTCCATACATCGGCCAATGTGGTCACTGAAAATTTTGTTCATCAACCGTTGGTAAGTGGCTCCGGCATTTTTCAGGCCGAAGGGCATAACTCGGTAACAGTAATTGGCTGTTTCGGTGATGAACGCCGTTTTCTCTTCATCCTGAGGGTGCATTCGGATTTGGTTATATCCGGAATATGCGTCCAGGAATGACAGGAATTTGTGGCCAGATGCCCCATCGACGAGCCGATCAATGTTTGGTAGCGGATAGGCATCCTTCGGATAGGCTTTGTTCAAATTAGTGTAGTCAGTACACATGCGCCATTTCCCATTCGGTTTCTTGACCATTACTACATTAGCTAGCCAAGTTGAGTAGTGTACCTCCCGGATGAACTTGGCTTCTAGCAACTTACTCACTTCGGCCTCTATTGCCGCCTTCCTGTCCTCCCCAGCCTTTCGACGCCGTTGAGCGATCGGTCTTGCTTCTTTGCTTATGGACAATTTGTGACAGAGGAAACTAGGATCAATGCCGGGCATGTCAGAGGGATGCCAAGCAAATAGGTCACTATTTTTTAGGATCACTTGGCTGACAGCCAATTGTTCCCGCTCGGACAGGTTGGCTCCTATATAAGTGACTTGTGACTCCAACACCCCTACTTGAATCGGTTGCTTGTCATCAACAAGTTCGACTCTTTCGTCCTGATCGATTCGGGGATCAAGGTCCACAGTCGAATGATGGGACACCGAGTGAACCCCACTCGGCCTCCTAGGTACCTCGTCTTTTATTCTTGCCAGTCGCAAACTAGCGAAGTAACATTCCCGCGCCGTCTTTTGGTCGGCATGAACCGTGACGACTCGTCCTGACTCGGCCGGAAATTTCATGGCCAAATGAGGGGTAGATACGACTGCTCCGAGCCGATTCAGTGATGGTCGTCCAAGGAGAATGTTGTAAGATGTGCTGGCGTGTACCACCACATATTTAACCGAAACATCTCGGTATTCGGCGCCTTCAAATCCAAACCCAGTCGACAACTTGATGTATCCCTTGGTCTTGACCCGTTCGCCGGAGAACCCGACCAAGGGTTCATCATACGGAACTAGCTCGGACTCCGGGATGCCCAACTGCTTGAACGTATTCCAGTAGAGGATGTCGGCCGAACTTCCTTGGTCGACCAGCGTCTTGCGTACAATACAATTGTGAATTTCGACGCTGATTACCATTGGATCATCCTGGTCCGGATCGATGCCTTTAAAATCAGCTTCTGTGAAAGTTATAGTGGGAAGGCGGCGACGAGCGGATTCGATGGCATGAACATGCCGGACAGCCCGCAGGTGTCTTTTTTGTGCAGATGAAGACGAGCCACCTCCAGCGAATCCCCCGGCAATGGTATTGATGACTCGCCGAGGCTGTGCCGAAGGCTCATCCTCTCTTCTATCTCTAGACCGACTACGTTCTCTACGAGAACGTGTTTCTGTCCTTTGTTCGAGTTGGTCGCGTCTCCGTGACCGGTCTTCGTATCTCGATCGGTTTGGACGCTCAACGAAACCTTGCAGCTGTCCCTGCTTGACTAAGTCTTCAATCTTATCCTTCAGAGCCAAACAATCGTCAGTTGAATGCCCACGGTTGCGATGATATCTGCATGACTTGGTTGTATCGGCCCGAGGAGGGGTTGATGCTCGTTTTGGGATGACCAGTATATCCGAGGCCAGTGCTTGTTCTAATACTGCTGACCGGCTAGTATTGAGGGGCGTGTATTGTGAGTACCTTGGTCCCCGAGGAGGCTTCTCGCGGGGAACCAACTCTTTCGGTCGACTCCGAAAACTCGGCTCGGCCAGCTTGTCAGGTTTTGTTGACACTTCTACTCGGGCTTGGTTCCGGAACTCGGCCAATTCCTCCATCTGCATGTACTTGTCGGCTCGCCGACGCAAATCATCCGTGTATGTAGGGGGTTTCTTACAAATGCTGTTGGCAAAAGGCCCTGGCTTCAAGGCAGTGGTAAGGTGGTGTAGAGCTACAGCAGGGTTTAAGTCTCGAATTTCGAGCGCCGCTTTGTTGAATCGGCTCATGAATGTCCGAAGAGATTCCTTTTTCTCCTGACGAATGCTGATTAGTGCCAACGAGGTCAATTGGTGAGGCCGACTGGTAGCAAATTGAATTGTGAACTGGGAAGCCAACGTACTGAACGAATCGATCGAGTTGGCCGGAAGCCGAGTAAACCAACTCAGTGCTCGTCCCTTTAAGGATGTTGGGAAGATTCGGCATAGAGCAGCATCATCGTTTGTGCTTAGAGTAACTTGAGTCAAGAACACATCCACGTGTTCGTCTGGATCGGTAGTGCCATCATACTTGTCTAAGGGCAAAGACTTCCAATGGTCAAGGAGTGCCATCTGCATGATGTTCGGGGTAAAAGGATGCCGATGTGCTCCGGCCGGCAAAGGCTGGATCGGTCGGCCGACCGAAGCATGCGCAGCTGGAGCGGCGACGGAGGTGTGGGGAAGAGAAGAGTGAGGGCCCTGCGAGTGGAACGACCCCTGTGTGTGAGTTGTCTCAGATGGTTTCCATGTGGGATCCCGGTATTGATTTTTCAGCGCAGCATTCTCTTCTCTCAATGCAGCCATCTCGGCAGCATCTCTCTCTCGCTGTTGTTTCATGGCGATCATTTCTTCCTTCATCTGGCGCACCATATCGGTCAAGTTTGTCTCCTCAACCGTCTCGGCCCCGGACTGATGTTCGTCTTCAGACTGTTGCCCTTCAAAATTAGTATTCCTTGTCTTTACCATGATTCTTTTACTCGTAAACTTTCAGTGCTTCTGCAATGCTATCGGTTCGGCCCCACGGTGGGCGCCAAAATGTACCTGCTTAAGGATACACTCGTAGTCTTCTTGGTAAGAAGGGCCGAACGGATACTTCAAACGGATTCTTCAGAGGGGGGAGGTACCTGCAAAAGGCACTCCAACGCTCAAGTCAGGATAAGCACGATATTCTAGGATAATTAATGAACAGTGACATACCTTGTTATGTGTGACCTATTTATAGCATCTGACATGGGCCTGAGCGTGATGGGCCCTCTCAGATATTTACCAAATTAGGTAATACGGTACTAATTGGTTGTTAGGCTTTAATCATGTACTTACCTTTCTTAATTGTGATTACCGTTATGACTTGTTTAACTCTTCGGCAAGAGGCCGAGCCGACTATTCAATACTAGTCGGAACGGCAAATGACCGAGCCGTCTAGTCCGTATACGGCAGCTTGTATACTTCCGGTACGATCTATGTCGGAACGGTACTTGACCGAGCCGACTCGATGAGTGATGATGGTCCATATTGGCATTAACCAGACTGATGTCGGTTCTCGACCTCATGCCGAGCCGACGTTGATGGTGATGCTTGTACGTGGCTTACTATGCATGAGTGTCTGACGAAATGGCACGTGTTGGCCCACGTGACCGATACGGTCTCTCCGGTACAAGTACAATTTTTTTTTGTTTAAAATTATCTTTTTGATTTGAATTATTTTAAAATCAGTTTTAAAATTGATTGATTCGAAAATCAGGTTGGAAAAAATAGCAACTAGTTTAAAAAGTGATTTCAAACAACCCAAACCATTTTTTTATTAAAAAAATATAGATATAATATAAATATTAAATCCCATCTATTTGTTTGGATTTAAATTGAGCGGGCACAGTAGAATTTGTCTTTACTTGGTGCATCTGCAGACAAAAATATAGATAAAATATACAATAATGGTTTATAGATACAAAAGAATAGTTGTGATAGGAATAAATATATGTAATATGAAGTGAGAGGAAGAAACAAACGAGAGATTAATTGTTGATGAATTTCTTTTTTACAATTAATTGATGTGAAATTCATTATTGTATCCAGTTTTTTATAATATTTCTTCTAATTGCCACATGATTATGGTTAGACAATGAATCATGGGGAATATTACTTTCTTAATAGTGACGGTGCAAAAAGAAGTAAAATAAAAATATGACTATATGTTTATATTTGGCTAAATTATATTTACGTCTTTTATTTTAACCAAATTTTGTTTTTACTCTTTTAATTTTTCATTTTCGTATACTATTTTTTAAACTATTTTTAATCTTTTAACTTTTCATTTTATTATACTATTTTTTTTTATAAAAAAAACTTTCCTTTATCTTTTAAGTACATTTTGTTTTGATCTTTTTTGCTTTTCATTGTAGTATTTTTTAAACTCGAGTCAATGTTTCCCTTCTGGTTAAAACTTAAAACCAACCTTATTACTGTTATATGTTTAAAAATTTACAGGTATTGGTTATTGGTGTTTGCTTCTTAAAATTTAAAATGAAATTATTAGAGTGGCCATTAAAAAGTACTACTATGTTAAAATTAGCCGTTTTGTTTAAAATTGATTTTGTTTTTATAAATTTACATTTTTTAAAAGGCAAGTACTAAGTACACTCTTCTTTTGCCATCATTAACTTTGCTGGATCTAGATTCAGTAGGATAATTTATTTTTAAACGATAATAATTAACATCATAAAAATGAATAATATTTAAAGTGAAATGGAAAATTTAATCATGTTTAAAATGAAACAGAAATTATAAAAATTACTAGTTAAAAAAAGACAAAACATCGTCAACGGAATAATAAATTGGAATCGGTAAGTTCAAATATATAAAATTAAGAGAGAAAACGTAATTTTTTTTACACATTCATAATTTTCGAAAATGAGGGTGCATTTGCTTGCCCACATTTTAACACATGTTTGTTATTGATCGTCTTCTTTTTCCCTTTACTACCATTGAAGCAACAACACAATTTTAGGACAAAAATATAATTTTTTAAAAATAATATTAAAAAAGTAAAAGATGTTTCAAATTAAAAAAAAAAAAAAAAAAAAACTTAGATTACAATCAATCGATGTGGTTCAATTTCATGATTCATGCATACGTTTATATCCTAATTAATTGTCTACTTAACAAAGGAAGCAAAACTTTTAAATGTCATATATGAAAATAAAATTAAAAAAAAAATCAGTTGATGGCGCAATTCATATATCCCTTTTTTTCCGTATTACACTTGTCAACTGTGCGTATCATAAAAGAGTTTGTCCTTTCATGTAATTCTAAAGTTCTTCCAACAAGCAACTTGTGTCTCTAAAGATAATACATATTCAATATTGAAGTAAACAACAGATTTTGTCACAATATAAATGGACAAATTGTAACTATATAGTAAGTTTTATAATTTAAAAAACTTGCATTCTCATCTAAACTCAACTTAAAAAATGATTTAAAAAAAAAATAGGAAGAGAGAGTAGTATCTGTTGGAAAATATAATTATAATCTTATAATTTTATTATAGACACACATACATTGTAATGTAACGTAATTTACATAAAAATATTATGTTTAAATATGTTTTTAATTTATGTAAAATAAGTATATTTTATTTTTAGTCTTTGTAAAATATATATATTTTTTATTTTCATCATTTTAAAATCTAAAATCATTAATTATAGTTTATAAGAATATTTTAAAGTATATAAGTAACATTTATTTTAATACCTATAACATTTTTTATAGGTGTCACAAACTTATGTCACTATTAATAATTATGAGTAATACGTGGGATGATTACTTAATTTTTTAATAAATAAATAAATAAATAAAAAAATAAGAGTTTATATTTTAGAAGGATGAATCAATGAAAATTTTTTCATAAAAAAATTAAAATTTGTTCATTTTTTAAAAACGAAAAATATATTTAACTCAATTATTTGACTTTCGGCTCAAGACGGTAAGGAAATTAAGATTCTAAATATTCAGCAACATTTGTTCATGACATCAATATGTGACTATGACCTATTTAATTATTCTTTATATTTTATTTTATCTCGTGAGATCTTTATAATAATAAAAGGATTGGTGGATATTTTGTATGTGAATAATTATATATTCCTTACGCATGTAATTCCATCCCTACAAGTTTGTTTTATAATCATTTGGAGAACTCGTCTTTCTAATTTTAAGTTAAATAATCCTTGCATGAAGGGAGGGGCTAGTGGATGATTAATAAATACACACTTCAACCAATATTCCAACACGAATTTCTTTTTAAGTAAGAGAAACTATCAAAGTGAATTTTATATTTCTCAACAAATTTTTTCTATACACATAATCAAGAATTGAACATTTGATAGTAGTTTAAGAAATTTAACTATTTATCAAGTGTGTAAGATCTTGTTAGTATCATATGCACATTTAGAATAAATATATGCATTTTCAAACATGTCTACCATTCTACCACCCTGTCACTTGTAAGTTAGGAAAAACTCAATTCCAAATCCAATTTGTCCTTGTTAAAATTGGGGCATGCTGCACACCCTTGACCTTGTGTTAGGTACTAATTATTGATTTTTTTGTTGATGCCAACATGCATTATTCTCAAAGCATTGTTAGGATCCACCATGCTCTATTACTAATTCAATGTTACACAATTATATGAAAGGTATTATAAGAAGGATGAAAGTACTAATGTTAGAATTATAATATAACAATATTTTTTAAAATAGAAAGTCGTGTCATGCCCCTTTGAACACTGATTTAGAAGATTACAACCTGAATGTCCTTTAAAGTGAGTATTGGGACAACTTAATTAAATAACTAACCATTAAATAAAAGAGTCAATTATTATATTTAAGTATACTTTAACTTTCAGGTACCATCCTATGGTAACCATATTTGCAACTTCATATATTTTATTGTCACAAACGATTTGCTATATATTTGGGTCCTCAAAGTCTTGAGGAGTGGACTTGTTTCACTCCAATAATAAAATTGCATAATAAGTTCAATGGGTATATGCATATCCATTACATCTTTAGAGATTCATGATGAGGATGTGACAATATTTGAAGCAAGAAAGGTCCTAAATGGGAGTCAGAGTCTATGCTCTGTTTACTCCAGAAAGGGTACCAAAGGAATCAACCAAGATGCTGCCTCTATTCATGAGGTTTGTTTTACAGTTTCATTATTTGCACATCAAATAATTCACATGTTATGTGTTTTTAATATATTTATATATATTTTTACTTATTTTTCATCTTATTCCTATTTATGCGTATAAAAAATATTGTGTAAAATCAAATGAGACTACAATAAGATTCAACACAGTTAATAGATAGTTCAATTTCTTAAATATGCCGATAGAGGTTCGATTTCCTTACCTAAATCTCTAAATCTCAAAATACATAATTGTCAATAAATTAAGAATAACTCTAAATAATATTTTTTTTAAGAAATTAATATAAAAGTCAATATCAGTGTTTTAAATTGTGGACCGCATCACGTATTGCGACCGCAATATTGCAGTTGTGACCTTGTCCGCAACGATATCGAACGCAATTGCGGTGAGACCGTAAATCACATGTTTTTTCGCAAAATAATGGTGTTGCGTCTGTAACACATTCGCAATGTACCGCAATACATCTTCAATACGACAAATTGATACTATAATTTTAAAATAAATTAAATTATTCATTAAAATAATAGAATATTTAAAAAAAAGGAATTAAAATGTATAAATCTTTAAAAATAAAATATATATTGATAATTATAAATTTTTTATATTTACTGAAAATAATTAATAATTTCACACCGCAACGGCCGTAATCTACATCGCAATACTCGCAACCGCAAGTGCAATTTAAAACTATGGTCAACATGTATACTTTACATATATAGTTCATTCTAATTAAATTAAAAAATATTATTGTTTTATTCTATCAATCATTTTTAATGAAGATTTATCAATATCGTTGATCAAAAAGAAACTGAACTTGATCTTCTCAAATAAGATATCATGTTTGAGTCTTGTTGATGCAAAAAAGTGATTAACAGATAAATTTCTATTAAAAATGATCAATTAAGTTTTCTAATAATTTTTTTTTAAAAAAACATCAATAAATACTTCATTAAAAGAAAACTAACATTTGTTTACTACTTTAACTTATTGAAACACCTTGCTATTTTTCCTTGGTTATTCCCAAAGGGTTATGGGATGGAAGATGGAGCATTTTGTGGCGTCTATGATGGGCATGGAAGGTATGGACACATAGTGAGCAAAATAGTAAACAGTCGTTTGTCTTCACTCATATTGGATCAAAAGAAAGTTGTTGACAAGATTGGTGCGATAGAAAATGGTAATAACACCTCCCCAAAATACCATGTTGACACAGAGAGTTTTCACAAATGGAAAGAAGCAATTGTGAGTGCTTTCAAGGTGATGGACAAGGAGGTGAAGCTTCAACAGAATGTAGACTCTTGCAGTGGAACCACTGCTGTAGTCATCATAAAACAGGTGAATGAAAATGAACCCTCAAGATTTTCCCATTTGATTTCATGTTCATTGTGAAATGAAAATAATGTAACAATAACTATATACAGGGTGAAGGTCTTGTCATAGCTAATCTTGGTGATTCAAGAGCAGTTTTGGGAACAATCTATGATGAAAAACTCATAGCCATTCAATTGACCACAGATTTGAAGCCAGGATTACCTCGTAAGACTCTAATGATTTCCATCAAATAGGTGAATTTTAACTTTCAAATAACCAATAAAAATGTATCAAATAGATGTTAGATAATCTTGTCTCTTAAGCATGTTGTCAGGTTCGATTCCCGAGTTTTATGTATGGAAAAACATTTGTTAGGAGTGATCAACTCCTTAAAGGGATCTCAGACTACTAAAACCTAGTATATAATTTGAGATGCAGGAGAAGCAGAAAGAATAAGGAGGAACAATGGTTGTGTGTATGCGTTGAAGGAAGAACCTCATATCCAACGAGTGTGGATTCCCAACAATGAGAACTCCCCTGGCCTAGCCATGTCTCGAGCTTTTGGAGATTTTCTACTCAAAGATCACGGTCTCACTGCCATCCCAGATATTTCCTATCATTCCCTAACATCAAGTGACCAATTTGTTGTTCTTGCAAGTGATGGGGTACGTACCTGTTATTTGCATACCAAAGTGTTCTATTTTGCATGTGGAGATTCAAAGGAAAAGAATTTTTGGATACATTTAGTGTGTTTGTAACCAAATAAAAAATGTGGATCAACTCTCTTTCTTTCTACATCCAACAGAAATAATACAGAGTGATTTCTCCATCAATTAATTGGTTTCAATGTGGTTCTCCAATGTACATCCAACTTCAAGCATACCTTCATTGTGTTTGGAATTAATTAATGGAGTATCATTTTTTGCACAAGCATTTTTCATAGACTTTGTTTTATTGCTGCTTATAGGTGTGGGATGTGCTAAGTAACAGTGAGGTTGCATCAATTGTGTGGAGTGTAGAGAGTGAAGAGGCAGCAGCAAGGGCAGT
Organism: Cajanus cajan; assembly: GCF_000230855.2. Taxonomy (NCBI): domain Eukaryota; kingdom Viridiplantae; phylum Streptophyta; class Magnoliopsida; order Fabales; family Fabaceae; genus Cajanus; species Cajanus cajan. Next base: position 49,521,695 of record NC_138525.1, read on the forward strand.
GGTGGAAGCAGCCAATGCTGCGTGGCAAAAGAAGTATCCTTCCTCTATGGTGGATGACTGCACAGTGGCTTGTCTCTTCCTTCAGAAGAAACCACAACTTCGGGCATATGAAAACTGAAATTAAGTTAGTAGCCCTTGAATTTTGGCTGAAATAGTGAAATACAATCTTGTAAGAAATATTTAGAGATAGAGTTTTACCGTTTAGTATAGTTCTAATTGGCTGAAATAAAATTGTTTCAGTGAAAAAACACCCTGTGATTTGTACCCAAAAAAAAATTGCTTTGTAAACAGGGATAATGTTTGTTGAAATCTAGTAGTGTATTTGGATACATCTTATAATCTATTCTGAGCCACAAAATCCTGGTAAAGAATTAAAAAAGTTAAAAAAAAAAAACTATTTGTTGGTTAACCTTTGATTTAATCTTATAATTGATTTTAATAGAATTAAAAAATAATCCAAACACACGTTAAATTTTTTATACAGGACATGTAACAAGTGGGCACAAGGATTTGGAATGGTTTAGAGTATGTTTGGGTTAGTGTTTGTATATTTAAACATTCTTTGAGTAGTCACAAAATATCGCACTGTCTTCCTCCTTATTACATTGAATAATAGACTTTTTTGTTGCAACCTCCATTTCAATTAAAGCAACAAGTTTGTCACTTTTATTTTAAAGTTGATAAAAGTGTTTTTATGATAAAAGTATCCAAACATGAATCAAGTTAACTTAACCCACTTTTAATTAAACTTAAATTTAAAAAATTAAGTTCAACTCAACTTAATTTTCTAATTATAATCCAAACATACACTTAATCACTAAAAGATATGATATTCATCACAATGATCGACTAAAAAGTAAAAAGATTACCGTTTAAGAACTTGTAAAAATATTTTTGAGAGTTTATTTATAAAAAATAAAAAATTATTTCTTATAAAATTATCAAAACACATAAATTTATATAAAAACAAACATTAAATCTATAAAATATGAAATCTTATTGGCCGAATTAGTTCAAAATAATGTTAACTACATGATTGATTTGATAGTATAGTTCATATTTAGAAGACTAAAATATTAGTTTTATCTTTCAAAAGCAAACATGGTTAATATTAGGTTAAAATATTTTTTTAGTTCTTATAATTTCATTCACTTTATCTTATAATTTTTATAATTTAAACTAAATTTTTATTTTTTATATTTATCTTTCTTTTTAATTAACTCTTTTTAATAAAATTGTGGGAGGGTTCACCTAGCAACAAATAATTTCCGATTCATCATCCATACGAAACTTATGCAGCTCTTAATAAGATACTAAATAACCAGACACTTTAAACCAACTATATATCTTTCATTAAAATGATTTTATTACCATTTTAAGTGCTTCAAAAAGCTTATACTATACTAAATACCCTCTCCTTTCAACACATGACAAAGTCCAAATAGAAAATAATGCTCCATCTGTGAACTTGTTTCACAGACGCAAAAACAATGGTGACAAAGCAAAAAGTAATAACAGCAGAAACAAGGTTGTAAAATGTTTAAAAGAGAGAATGAGGAATGGTTGCATCAGTAGGTTTCCATCTATGACGAAGAAAAAAACATTGCCACAGGATGAAGGTCCTTTCTCAATTTTCATCCAGGGTCAGCTTGCATCATCATCTGCACTTAATCCAAGCAGGTCATCATCATAAGAAACAGGTATCCTTAATCTGTCATGAACAGAGTAACGTTTCCTTCAGTCAGTACCTGATGGTTCATGTTTGTCTTGCATTTGCAATACAGAAAAGATGTCAAAAACATTTCCCTGGTGCCCGCTAACAAATGTAGAGGCCTCCCATTGAGAAGAATCCTCTTTCTTTTCCACAGGTGGTTGCTTGAATTACTTCTGCATTATTATAAACAAGATGAACAATGAGAAGAGAAACTAATTATTACAAAGCAAAATGATCTGAGTAATCTTGGTTATGCATTAATTAGTGATTATTCATAACACTTATTTAGGAGCAAAATGACATAACTCTTTAACACAATAAGATATGATAAAATTCCCAATTGCACAAGGGTTGAAGAAAGATCTTTTGGTTCAATCTTGGACTTAATTTTTGGAATGTAGGTAAAGAAATTAGATGCTAGAAATGGAGGGAAGGAAACGGTAAAGGAATGGAGGAAGAATCACTCTTCCAAGGAAGGTTTCACACAAAAAATTGTGGATGATCCTTTGATATGCCCAAATTCTTGAATCACTCGAGAACAATCGGAGAATCACTCTCACTTAGTTTTTTTTTTATTAAAACTCAAATTCTTGTCTATCTTTTATTCATCCCAGTGGGGCAGCTTATAAGCTTACAACCAAGACCTTTCACTTACATTAGTGGACAATTAATGGACTCCACTAAGCCTATCAATTATGACCACTAATGACAAAACATTAAAAAAACCACTTTAGTGGGCAATTGTTGAACTCCACTAAGCCTAACAATTATGACCACTAATGACAAAACATTAAAAACACATGCTAAATTCGTGCACCCTTTGGTATGCCTCATGGCTGATTCATCCCAAAGGTTTTGGACCTTATTTAACTAAAAACAACTTGCCTAATAACTAGCCCAATAAGTGGTGCAGCCCAAACAAGAGTTGGCAGCCACTTTAACAAGAGTTTTAGGTCTTTATATTTACTAATTACAAGTACTAAAAACACCCACTAAGAAAACCCTAGTCATTGGTCCTCCAACTCCTTTGAGTGCTCCCATCAGATTCACATCATACCCTCCTTCTTTGAGAAGATTCGTCCCGAATCTTAAGGCTTTATTTATTTTCTAATTTATTTAATTTACTAACTACTACAGAAATGCAAATGCTTCCTCCTGGGTCGAAGACATCTCGCTTGTATCCATCTCTAGCTTCACCTGTTGGTAAGTTATTAATCATCAACGAAACAAATAAAACCTCTTCAAACTCATAACCACAAACATACTCAATGAATAGGAATTGAATCCCATTCAAGTGGTAACTTTGGAAAATTGTAACTTCAAACAACAAATCAACTTCATCTTCCAGGTGCAAGGTCTCTTGAATTTTATTTTGAGAGGTGGGCAGAATGTATAAAGGTGCATTAGGAATGATGTTGACATGCTTCTTCAAACAAGAAAACTTGTGTTCCTGTTCCTGTATAGTTGACACATCAAAAGAAGAAAATGTAACGTTAGAGTTGTCATTTTCCTCTCTGTGTATCTCATCTTCTTCTCTCATTTTCTCTTCTCTTTCTTTTGCTATCTTTATTTTCAATTTCAGTTGATCCTCATGTACAGCGTCGGATGATAGACATATCAACTTAATCCTTCGTCCACCATGCACAAAAGAAATAGAAGGTCGTTCAGGATTTATAATTTTATTGTACAACCATGGCCTCCCTAATAACATATGGCATGTCTCCATGGGGGCAATATCACAAAGAACTTCATCTTCATATTTTCTAATAGAGAATTTAATCATTGCTTGTCCATTTGTAGTGGGCAGACATAATTTCTCAATCGCCCTGCTGCTCACAACATTTTTGAAATTGAATTCATCTACTGCGACCAAAAACAGAGAGTCGTCAACCAAACATCTTGTATAGTAAATTTCCATTTCCATTCAAACCCAGAGCCGAAGCTCTGATACCAAATGATATGAATCCAGAGGGATGGATTCGTTTTACGGATCTATTGTTCAGATTTCCGTTGAAGTACTTTTGTTATAATTGTAAATCAGTTTAATTCCATCAACGGTCTCAAACACGGCAAGTATACCGGCTGTTCAAGTAGTAAAAATATCGTATCCACAGGGATTAGAAGGTAAAATAAGCATTTATTGACTATTCGTGACTAAAGAATAATTCCAATTTATAGTTTGTCATGTAAATGTGAGATGAAGAGCATGACTATTGGAATGTTAAAACTATAAAAAGATTAGTTTTAGAATGGGAAAGAGTAGAAATGGGATAATGGTATTGTGAGGCTGTGGGGGTCAGATTTCACCGAACGTAACACTAATGTATCCTTAATCTCTTATTAAATTCATTGCTTAGTCAACCCATAAGTTTACTCAAACCTAATCCCTTAGAAAAAGAGCCTAGGTGCGGATATTGAATATCAATCCCTTGAGTACCCAATACCTACACCTGCATTACGGGCTAGGGTTTAAGACTACTAATAGGTCAAGCTCTATCCCTAGATACAATCTCCACTAGGCATATGTTCCAGAACTAATTTCAAAGGTATTTCGCAATACTCAATGGAACCTTAAATCATGCAAAGGGTGATCAATCCAAAGCAAGCATTAAGCAAAGAAACAAACACAACAATGAATGAAACAGCAAATATATATATCATTGAAAACGTAAGGATTACAATAGAGTATGTTGGCTACATCTAACCCCACAAAATGGATGAAACCACTCAACAAAGAGGGCAAATACAAAATAGAGATGAAAGGAGGATGAAGAACCGAAGGAAAGATCCGCACACGGACGATCCCAAGCCCTGAGAATCCCTTCCGCAGCTCCTGGAGGCGCCCAATGTGAGAATGAGGGAGAAACCCTCGAAAATGGCTTCAAATACGAGCCTGGGAGGTCAGATTAGGGTTTCGCGCCCGGCGCCTAAGTCTTCGCGCCTGGCGCAGCGTCTTCTGAGCACTTTCTACCTCATTATAAGCCCGGCGCAATTACTTTTTACGCCCGGCGCAGTGTCTTCCAGAGGCTTTCAAGCATTCTCTGCCTTAGAGCGCGTCCGGCGCAATTCTCTATTAAGCCCGGCGCAATTCATTCCAGAGAGTTTTGAGGTACTCTCTGCCTCGATCACACCCGGCGTGGTGGAGTCTCGCGCCCGGCACATGTATGACTTCCAGAAGTCCACTGCTCTGTTCTTCTCAAGCCCGGCGCGGCGTCATCTTGCGCCCGGCGCAGCCACTCTGCTCTGCTCCTTGGCTCCTTATGTTTCCAATCCCAAAGATCTTCAATCCTCAAATCTCTAGCTCAATACCTGCACAAAAAATGAGGTGTATTAAGGTATTGTTAGCTGAATTTGGGTTAGTTATATCTGCACGCAAAATGAACCAAAAAGAGAACAATTATATTGCAATGATTCAAAGGATGAGTGGAATTTGTTCAATAAGTCTCATCCAAAAAGAGGTAAAATTGAGACTTAACATCTATCTAGGTTTGAAACTTCATAATTAATAAATTAATATAAAAAAATATGGATTGAGGTAAGAAATGGAGGAAAGGAAACGGTAAAGGAATGGAGGAAGAATCACTCTTCCAAGGAAGGCTTCACACAAAGAATTGTGGATGATCCTTTGATATGCCCAAATTCTTGAATCACTCAAGAACAATTGGAGAATCACTCTCACTTAGTTTTTTTTTATTAAAACTCAAATTCTTGTCTATCTTTTATTCATCCCAGTGGGGCAGCTTATACGCTTACAACCAAGACCTTTCACTTACATTAGTGGGCAATTAATGGACTCCACTAAGCCTATCAATTATGACCACTAATGACAAAACATTAAAAAAATCACTTTAGTGGGCAATTGTTGAACTCCACTAAGCCTAACAATTATGACCACTAATGACAAAACATTAAAAGCACATGCTAAATTCGTGCACCCTTTGGTATGCCTCATGGCTGATTCATCCCAAAGGTTTTGGACCTTATTTAACTAAAAACAACTTGCCTAATAACTAGCCCAATAAGTGGTGCAGCCCAAACAAGAGTTGGCAGCCACTTTAACAAGAGTTTTAGGCCTTTATTTACTAATTACAAGTACTAAAAACACCCACTAAGAAAACCCTAGTCATTGGTCCTCCAAGTCCTTTGAGTGCTCCCATCAGATTCACATCAAGATAGCTGCACAAACTATGTTTAATGGAAGAGGCTGCCCCTAACTATTCAGTAGTCTCGGCCAGAAGAACAAAGCAATATTAGAGAAATAACAATATAAAAAACAAAATCTCCCCCATTTTTTGGCCAGCAATTTGAAAATTCATTTAACCATGAGAGTCATCAACAATTTTCTACATCAAGTTTATGCTTACCTCACATGTCAGGAACAAAAATTTCAGAGGAGATATCTTTGCAAAGTGGCAAGTGGGGGTTGTTTTGTTCTAATCAGTAAATTAGTAAATATGCACATACAAGATTTATGAACCAAAAATGCTACTTCGTCATGCAGTACATGGAGAACAAGTTTTTGAGGGGTTTTTCTTCTTTTGTGTGTGCACACAGAGCGTGTGGAGAAAAGGAGAGGAGGATTTAAAATTTATTCTAAAGTTTTTTTTAAAAGAGTTTGAGCAAGTGATATCATTGGAATTAAACTATACTTTCCCAGGCGCCTAGCTTTATTTAAACCTTCAAAAATTTAGAGGGTAGGCTGTTAAAAACAAAAGAATTCCTTTTCAAATTTATTATAAAAACAGAATCCCTTATTATACCAAAGATGCAGTAGGCTGACGAGGAACTATTAATCTCATTTTTGTTAATGTGGCCATTTATTCTACAAGTCTAGTGGTCACCAACCTTGTAAATTGCTACAGAAACACAATAGGTCCTCAACTCTGCCTACGTAGTACCTATTACATTTCCCACTCTAGGTAAAAGAATTCCATTACCATAGTTCCGATTAGGAACCTGGAATTCAGGTATAGTTTTATCAAAGAAACAACCGAAAACACTTCTCTCCTCTGATATTATAGAGATATCAGTTCAGGGAAGACCTATACAAATATACATACCTCTCACTGAAAATGAAAGAAAGAGCGCATTTTGAGGGTCTGCTATCCGCCTATCCACACTCAGTGAATTCTTCCTCACCATCCTCTTTTTGCCCTTCACTTTTTAATATCAGACCCTCTAACCAAAATTCTATCGTGTTTGTCACCTTTCCCTAACTGCACATAGAATTAATGCTGTTGTGAATAACCCTCTCTCCCTTTCCTTGTACAGACGACTAGATTCTCCTACAAGGAGTGCATGTGCAATTAAATTCAACTTTCAGTTCAGCGTGATTCCACTACATTTATCAGGGCAAACTTATTAACCGAATGCTCGCCATCCCAGTCATAAGGAAAATGCCTAGCATGTTTAAAGTTTATACCAAAATATTATCTTTGATTCACCAATTTTCCCCTTAACTTTAACTATTCATATATATAGTTGAAACTAAACAAAGAATGATACCACTACAACATTATGAAACAAAAGTCCTGTCATATGAAATTTAGATAGCCCTCAAGAAAATAATATTATGCATATTTAGAGAGATCCAGTTTTGGCTGACTTTGTTGGCTGCTCCATTTAGGAGAGCAAGATGAAGAGACGAAATAGATATCAACCTTCAAAATAATTAAATAATTGAAGTGGTTCATCAGCCAAGAACATCAAAGCTCAGGCAGAGGACTGAAATGATCTCTTATAAAAATCTGCAATGTTAGATACAACATGGTACACAACAGAGATTATGAATGGTTGTATGGCACTATGAAGAGTAGATCAGCATAATCAGCTGATCCATATCAGGTAGAATCGAACTCTCACCTTTCCTTACAACAGCGAGTAAAAACCTCACCTCTGTTTGAGTAAGGGAAAATATTAAAAGGAAAACAAATTAAAAAAAAAGGATCAATTTATTTTAAAAAAAATAATGCAATGCACATTCCTGCGGGAGATGAAACAGGGAGAGGCTAGAGAGCCGGTGATAAGCCACAAATAGGAACATCCATAAAGTATCAATAGAAGTGTTGATGGTGTAGAGAACCATAAGTCAGTGGCTCACTGTAACCCACCGAATTCAAACCACCATATCCATATCCAATCATTACTAGCAATAAATACAATTAAAAGAACAGAAAGTGTTTTGAATTATGAAATTAACGCAAGAAGGAGAACAGACAACAAGTGTGAAGTAAGTCAAGATACTTAAGTAATGGACAGTCAGCACATTTAGTTACCAAAAATATCATTACCTGTCTTAAATTGTTTCCCAACCTCCAAATGGGACATGATATTTCATAGAAAGCTGACCAACTAATAAAGAATAAAAGTTTTCAACATGAAATCAACATTGCATTGCATGATAGGGTTCCAATACCTCTTTAAAGATATCACTTATTGCAGAAACCCCAAGGCAAGCAGCAGCTGTATATACCATGTATGACTTCTCTTTCATTCGCCGACATGCATGTATCACAAACCTGAAAAAGGGTACAAAATTCACTAGTAGTTATAAAATTCATCTTTCTTTGAGGATAAGTTTGGTTACAAATTTACAACAATCGGGGCGTATCTAAGAATTTTGAGGCCTTAAGCAAAAATTAAGACAGGGACCTATATTAATATAGCCTAATAATTTTTATGTTATTTTTCTAGCTTTTTGAGTTTTAAAATTATTTATTAAAGTTTTATAATGAAGTAATTATAACATCTCACTCTTAATAGATAATATAGTTAACCATTTAATTTATCTTGTAGTATAGTTGATCTTAAATATGATTTAATCAATTTTAATTTTGAAAAACTTCTTTCGGCAGTTAACATAGATACATGTAATGTTAATAATATTCTATAAGCAATGTATGTATTTGAAAAAGAACATGATTTTTTTATATAGTTCAATATTGTTAATGGTGTGTTAATTTCATTTGTTAGAATTTCTTTCAATAAATTTAATTCTGAAAACAAATCAAGGCCATCAATATCAGAAAGGTCATAAAAACTCAATCTTTTCAAGTTTGATACAATATTTTTTCAATTCATCTTCTCCTAAATTTTTAAATTTTTTTGAATCAAATAAAAAACCAAACATGTTTTCATATTCTAAAAATTGTTCAAATTGACTCTCAATAGCAGAAATAGATTGATTTAATATATACAAAAAATAATCAATGCGAAAAGAATCTTCAACAGAATGAGCTATTTCGTCACTATCAATGTCATCCAAATATTTTTTTTCCTATGAATCTTAGGTTTTTCATTGACCTTAGGCTCTATATCCAGTTCAATAACCATTTCTTTGGTGGATTCTAATGCAAATGCAAAACCATTTTCCTTATAATTTTTTAAATAAGTTATAAGGCCTCTGAAGTGATCTATAGCAATATCTATATGCATATCTTTAGATTGCATGATCTTACTTACAGAATTAACCGCAAAAAGTATATCATACCAAATATTCATTCCTAATAAAAAATTTAAAATTCTTCATCTCATAAGTTGCTAAACACATTGCTTCGCTCTTTATCTTAGGATCTTCACTAGTTTTCGATAATTAAACAAGTGCATTCCTTATTTTTGGCGCTTGAAACTTTATGGCTTTGATGCTTTCAATTCTACATTCCCATCTAGTTTGAGATAGTGATTTAACTGAAAACTTAGATACATTTTCTTGTAAAATTTTCCACCGTTTGGTAGAAAAAGCAAACAAAGAATAAATCAGCACCCAGAATTATATTAAGTTTTAAGGATCTTACAGAGTAGGAATCAATCAAGAAAAAAGGCAGAGTAGGACCGTATTACTCCTAGTCAAGTTCTCAAATTAGACGTGAAGAAGGAATTGAAGATGAAAATAGAGAGAGAATAAGAAAGAGATAGACTAGAGAGAAAATAAAGAGGTTGAAAATCTACCATCTATAAAAGACAAAAATAAGTAGTAATGTCCATTAAGTGACTTTTCATTTATAAAACTAATAAATAGGTTATTGGCTTTTAAGTAATTTTAATAAGAAAATAAGATATATAAAATATGTAAAATATGTGTCTTATAAAATATTGGGCCTTATCTCAAATATTAATTTTTTAAAAATTAATTTATATTAATAATACTACTATTAAAAAAAATTAAAAATCTTGTAAATTTAGAGACTCTAAACAATGACCTTAATTACCTTATTGAATGTCTAGCCGTCACAATAATAAGGTTGTTGTCTTGTGAAGCAAAGATGGTAGTAGTTTAAAATCTGAAAACAACCTTCCAACTTACAAAGTTTGCACACATCTATCTTTCTCATACCCCCATTAGGTGGGAGCCTCATGCATTGGACCACTCATTATTTACATGGATAAGGAAAAAGCAATGAGCTATGTTTCAATTCATGATGGACACGGATTCTCGTCAGCCACTGTACATGCAGCGACAAAAGAAGACATAAAGCCTAGGTGAGACTCATTTGTCATCAAGTGAGTCCCATCTAGACCCTGTGTCTTCATATCTCTTCACTGAAGTAAAATTGTTGAATGTGTGATTCCATGGAAGAATCACTGTCACCATGAGAATAGCCAGTGCACAGTAATCGTGTGTAGTTAATTTTGTGTCTGTTTGGTTTAAATTTAGCAAAATTTGATGAAACGAGAAATTGTATGTATTGGGTAATATTGAATTTACATTTAACGCACAACTCAATAATATACACTTAAATATATTATCAGGTGAAATTTCAACTCTCTTTGGTTTATATTTAGCAGAATTGATGTCACAAGAATTTGTATCTATTCGGTAATATTCATTTAAATTTAACGCAGAACTTAATAATAGTATAATACACACTTAAATATATTATCAGGTGAAATTTAAACTCTACTAAGTTTAAATTTAGGAGAATTCATGTAGCGAAAATTTGTATTTATTTGATAATATACATATACATTTAACGTAGAATTTAGTAATATATTCTTAAATAAATTACCAAGTGAAGTTTCAACTTGATAAAATAACAACGTATGATACTATACTTCGTTGAACATTAATGTTATAATTTAAAATTTAAATTATATATGTCCATTTAAATTTAATTAATATTCTAGTTATTATTCTTTTAACTTTTGTTACGTACAATGTGCGGCCGGTCCTTTCTAGTTTCTAGTATCTTAGACCAAGTCTTGGATTTTAGTTTTTTTTTATAATTAATTTCTTTTTATCCATTTAACTTATTATTTTAAGTTGGTTTTATTACGTTGTATTGTTGGTTGTTGCACGATGCTTTTTCTACAGAATGCAAGTTGCTCTTGGTTGGTCACGTTGGTGCATATCTTGCGACACAATACGCTTTCACGGTTTTTATTTTGTGGAGATACACAGAGGTGTTTTTCTTTCTATAAATACCATGCGAGGAAACGTAAAATATATAACATACATCACAAAAGTGAAAGTTATCTCTCACTCAAATTTTTTTAATATTATTAAATATTTTTGGAGCAACGTATTTTAGTTCAGAAATATTTCATCTATACATATTATAAAGGAATATTGAAATATGAAACTATTTTTGGTCTCTACATTTGAGTGAACCATTATACCCTTCAAATATAAAAAAAATATATATTCTTTGAATAATTACACTTAACCTTATAATATGTTGTCTGTGTATAATTATTAGGGACACGAAGTGTCTAGATCCCTCTAGTTACACATAAACAATATGGAGAAGGGCGTAATATAAAGTTCAAACTACTAGTTAATAAGAATTTTTTCTCTCTAAGAATAATACTTCACGTTTACTATTCTTAAATTTAATTTACTTTTTATGTTTAATTGGTTGTTACTAATTATTTTGTTTTTTTTTATTTGAAGTATTTATCGTGTTCATGATATTGACTTTCTTGATAAATATAATATTTATTTATTTGTACTCTTAATTTTTTCAACAATTTTAGAGAGATAGCTCTTTTCTTATTCGATATTAACATGTCTGCAATGAATGTTTTAAAGTCTTTGAGTAGTAAGCTAAAAATAATTAATCGTGACAACAATGAAATTTTGACTTATTGAGTAGGGTTTATTTTATATTATTTTAAATGAAAAAATAGAAAAAAAAAATTGACGGTGCTTTGGTTAAAATTAGCTTTTCTAGTGATATTTCTAGTGATAGATTTCTATCGTGATTGCAATTGCAATTTTAGCGCTCTATATGATAATATTTATAAAATATTTTGTCATACAAAAATTGTTTTACAATTATGGAGTGCTCTTAAATTGAAATATGGTTCTACTAAAAAAATATTTAAGATGATACTTTTGTGAAAGAATGATTAATTTTCAAATAAAAGATAAAAAAACTTTTTTCAGACCATGTTAATGAATTTGAAAACATTATTTATGACATGAAGATGAAAGAAATTATTTTGTGTGACATTATGTTTGTTAGTCTTTTAATTTCTAAAGCGTCTCTTTCTTGGTCTAAATTTGCAACTTAAACATAAACTTGATTATTTTACTTTAGATGACTTATTGGTTTCCTTGCAAATTGAAGATAACACCATCTTTTACAAAAGGATTCTCATAAACCTCATTTTCAAGCTAAGTCTCATTTAGTGGAAAATTCTAATAAACCTAAACAAAAGCATTTCAAAAAAATCTATTTTTTCTAAAAATTAATTTTGCTTATTTTTCAAAAGGTAAAAAACAAAGTTTTTAATAACAAAATTAGACCAAAGAGTAAAATTCAAGAAAATGAGTCATTTTGCTTTGTTTGTGGGCAAAACAATCATTTTGCTAAGGACTGTTTTCATTGTCATTATCAACCAAAAGATATTGCATGTAATCCAAAATCATCCTCTCAACTTTGGGCTAATGTTATTACTACTAATGCTAGCTCATATTTCCTATCTAACAGGTATCATGTCACTAGCCAAGAGTTGAATTTTATTTATAACCCAAATGATTGGTAGATTAATTCTAGAGTTAATGTTATGTGAAAAAAATTATTCTTTTCATATCGGGAACATGGCTTAAGTACTGTGAACAAAGGAAATGGGAGCTTAACACATTTTATTAGTCTAAGTCGAGTAGAATTAGGATTATCTTTTGAAATTTTTCTTGTCTTAGATTAAGTTTTTCATGTTTTTGGAATTAGAAAAAAAAAATTGATTAGTCTTGCTTTATTAGTTCAACAAGGTTTTATATATGTTTTTGAATCTAATAGAGTTGTAACATGGTCCTTTTGTTAGCAAAAGATATATTTGTGATGGTCTGTTTAAACATAATCTCATGTCGTCTTTAATTAACAAACATTCTAGTATTTCTTCATCATTTGTTTCAAATGTTGAATGTTGCGATACTTGACATGGTAGACTTTGGCATATTAACTTGAAATCCATTAGAAGAATGATACTCTTGATTTTATTCCTAGTGGATCGAAACAAAAATATAAAGTTTGTGTTCAATCTAAACAATCTAGAAAAACTTTTTCAATATTGTGTTTGAAAGGAAACTTATTTGCTTGAGCTTATTCATAGTGATATATATGTGATAACAATGGTGTGTTAACTCGTGGTGGAAAAAGACATTTTATTAATTTCTATTAGTGACTTCTCAAAATATTGTTATGTGTATTTAATAATTCATAAAAGTGAATTATTTGATAATTCAAGGTTTATAAAGTAGAGATTGAAAATCAATTAAAAAGGAAAATTAAAATCCTTCATTTTGATAGAGAAGGGAACATGCCTCTAATGAAATATGTGAATATTTTGAATCACATGGTATTTTTCATGAAGTTATTCCACCTTAGGCTCCTCAATTCAATGGAATTATTGAAAAATATATATATATACTTTGTTATCTATGATAAATGTTATGCTTACAAGTTTTGGTTTGCCTAATAATTTGTGGGGAGAATCTTTGTTTACTATATGTCATGTTCTAAATATAATTGCTTATAAAATTTTTTATAAAACCCTTTATGAACTTTGAAAAAATAGAAAACCAAATTTGAAATATCTCAATGGTGAATATTCCTCTTAATAAGAAAAGGAAAATTGGTCTCAAGGATGTTAATTGTGTTTTTCTTGGTTTTTTTTTTTTTTTTTGCATAGTATTACTTATAGATTTTTAGTTATTAACTCTAAAATTACTGGAATTTCTAATAATATAATTATGAAATTTAAAGATATTATTTTTTGAAAAAATGTTAAAGAAGTTTAATTATTTTTATGTGAAATTTGTTTCTACACCATTTGACTCTAATATAAAATTAAAGAAAAATATTGGTGAAATTCTTACTTTCATAAGGAATTTTATTTAAAATATGATATACAGTAAACAAAGATTCCCCCATAAGTTATCAAGTTGGCCAAAACTTATAAGCATGACATTTATCATGTCTAACAAATTACAATTTTTTCTTTCATCAATTCCATTGTATTAATGGGCATAGGATGAAGTAATTTCATAAATACTACCATGTAATTCAAAATATTAACCCATTTCAACATCTATTTTATAAACTTAAAATTTATCAAACACTTTTATGAATTATTAAATACACATAACAATATTTCGAGAAGTCATCACTGAAAGTAATAAAATGTTTCTTTCCACCACGAGTTAACATATCATTGTTATCACATATATCACTATGAATAAGTTCAAGCAAACAAATTTCCTTTTGAACACAATTTTGAAAGGTTTTTCTAGGTTATTTACCTTGAACTCAAACTTCACATTTTTTTTTTCAATTCACTAAAAGATTTAGGAATAAGATCAAGAGACATCATTCTTCTAATAGGTTTCAAGTTAACAAGCTAAAGTCTACCATGCAAAGTATCACAACATTCAACATCTATAATAGATGATGAAGAAATGTTAGTATGTTTGTTAATAAAAGAAGACATGAGATTAAGTTTGAATAAACCATCACAAATATATTTTTTGCCAACAAAAGAATCATGTTGAGAAATTACAACTCTATTAGATTTAAAAACAACTTTAAAACTTTGTTAAACTAATAAAGGAACAATAATCAATATTTTTTAATTTCAAAAACACGAAAAACTTCATCTAAGACAAGACAATTTTCAGAAAATAATTCTAATTCTATTCAACCTAGACTGATAATGCGTGCTAAGCTCCCATTTTTCATGCTCACAATATGTGAGCCACATTCATGATATAAAAAGAATATTTTTTTTATCAACACACATGAACATTAATACCACAGTCAATCAATCAATCATGAGTTATAAATAAAATTCAACTCTAGGCTAGTGAGTCAGCAACATGATACTTAATAGATGGAGAATCCAAACTAACTTTAGCTATAATAACATTAGCTTGAAGCTGAGAGGATGATTTTGGATCAATTGCAATTTTTTTTTGTTAACAAAAACAATGAAAATAGTCCTTGACAAATTGATTGATTCACCCATAGCCAGAGCAAAATGACTCATTTATTTGAGTTTTACTCTTTGGTCTATTGTTATTAAAAACCTTGTTTTTATTTTTTGAGAAATGGGAGCTTTGACCAAACTTATTTTAAAAAAAAAACTAGATTTTTTAAAAGACTTTTGTTTAGGCCTATTAGAATTCTCCACTAAATGAGTCTTAGCTCGAAAATGAGGTTTATGATAATCTTTTTATTAAACACGATGCTTATCTTTAATTTACAAAGAAATCAATAAATCATCAAAAATAAAATAATCAAATTTATGCTTAAGTCTTGCAAATTCAGACCAAGTAGGAAGTAATTTAGAAATTAAAAAACTAGCAAACATAATGTGACAAAAAATAATTTCTTTCATCTTCATGTCATAAATAATGTTTTCAAATTTATAAACTTGATTTGAAAAATATTTTTCATCTTTCATTTGAAAATAAATATTTTTTCATAAGAGTATCATCTTAAACCTTTTTCAAGAGAACCATATTTCATATCAAAAGCATTTTATAACCCAAACAATTTTCGTATAACAAAAGATTGTATAAAGAAAAAACATCTCCATTACTTTAATAGTTTGAATTTTATAGTGTAATTCTTTCTTAAGATACATCAATTTGTTAAACTATTTGTGTGATGTGAAAGGTTTTCGAATACAACTACAAAAGGTATTATAAAATTTTGAAGGAAAGATAATTTTTATTTTTGTGATGTATGTTGTATATTTTACATTATTCACACATAGTATTTAAAGAGAGAAAACCACCTCTATGTAGCATAATAAAATAAAATCTAATAGCGACAGCAACCTGCAGCAAGCAATCATCAAACAATATAACGTACGAAAACCAACTTAAAATAATAAGTTATATAGATAAAAGAAAAAATAAATTAAATAAAAATTAAAATCCAAGACTTGGTCCAGATACTAGAAAGGTAATCGAACTGCAAATTATATATAACATATTCTATTTTTACTTTTTAATAGATTATTATACCATTAAATATATAAAAAAAAAAGTTATATTCTCTTTTTAAATAATTAGACACAATCTTATAATATTTTATCTTCTTTTTTTGTTCGTTCTTGAAGTATCTTCCTTGGGAGATATCTCAAAGGGTGGGATAGTTGGCCCCAAGATTTAACGCGACTGAATACACAAGGCAAGATTCAAATCTCTGACATTACTTAAGCATGGATCAACCGCCCCTACCGCTAAACCACACGCAGTTGAGATTATAATATTTTATCTTGTATCTATATATTTTATCTGATATATATAATTTAAAATTTAAATTATAAGATTAATTTTCAACAATATCCGGTTAAACAAATTATGGAGAAAAAAAATAAGGACGAGGGTTAAAACCTGTTAACGTGGAGGGATCTTTTGAGGAACCCTTCTCCTTTTTCTCCTGTTAGATTTGCGCCCAAGGTACTTACTCAGCATTTCGGGAATGGCACTGTTCCTGCTCCTGCACGAATTCCGTTCTTCCGCATCAATGATATTCATAGCAACGTGGTCCACCTTATCTTCTTCCAATATCGTATCCAAAATATTCTCCCCATTCTCTATGTCCGATGAAAATCTCAACGCAAAACGCACAAAAGCACAAGACGATGAAAATCGTATCAAAAGCTTTTGCGCTGCTGTATTCTTATCAATTTATCAGTACCCGCTCCTTCTCTCTGCTTATATATCCCACTCACTCCCACTGCCACTGCTTCAATTCAGGGGCGAGTATAACGGATTTAGGTTCTTCTAGACTCATTTAATATCTAATATAATATTTTTTAAAAATAATAAATTATATTGATTTATTGAGTGTTACTGATAAAAATTTATCTATTATTAATATTTTTTAATATTATATTTATAATTCCCTTCAAAAAAATATTATATTTATAATAAAATTATTTATTTTAATATATATTATAAAATATACCTAAATTTAAATTTTATACTTTTTTACTTTAAGGTTTAACTATACAATTTTTACAATTTTAATCTTTTTCACTATTTTAATTTTATTTTATTTTTATTTTTAATTACGTAATTTTAATTTTTTAAATTTATAAAATTTGTAATTTGAATCTTTTCATTTCATCCATTAATAATTAAGATCACAATGTTAGTCATAATATAAATTAAAAGATGACATGATAATTAAAATTTAATAATATTTAAATTAAATTTTACTTTTAATTCTCAGTTTTATCCATTAAACTAATAAATGAGGTGAAAATGAGAATCTAAAATGTGTTTAATATAAATATTATTAAATATTATAATTATGTCATCTATTTAATGTCAAATCAAAATTAATGTTATAATGTTAATAATCAATAGATGAATATTTGACTATAGGACAAAAATTACATATTTTACAAAATTAGGGGACTCGAATTTGGAAACTAAAAATAAAGAGATCAAAGTTGCAAATTTGATATTATAAAGAGACTAAAAATATAATTTACCTTAAAATTAATATAATGTATAAAAAATGAGTCAATCTTGTAACACTGTGTAATTTTAAGCTTTATTAATTAATTATATGATATATATATATATATATATTGATTAATTATTGAATTATTGTAATTGTTATTACTTTAGAGCTCTAAGGGTTAATAGATCCTAAAGAGTTAAGTTGTTGTTGAGATAGTTTTAGATTGAGTTAAGTTAACAAAGTTTAGAGAATGACATATAAGATTTTTCTTAAGATGTAAGCTTTATAAGTTCATATCTTAAGAAAACTTAGAGAGAAGTTCATATCCTAAGAAAACTTAGAGAGAAGTTAAAGAAAGGGACTATAAAGTTAGAGAAGTTCTTTCTATTTTTGACTCGACAAATTCCTTTTAGATCCTTCCTGTAGCTTAATTGAGTTGAATGATTGGTGATTTAATGTCTTGGGAGTTGAGAATCCGAATTGGAGAATGTCATTTATTTTACTCTTAAAAGATGTTTAGTAGGGAAGAAGTTTTTTCAAACCTAATAATCATGTAAAAATTGCAAATCCTGGGAATAGTTAAAATATATTTAGTTACTCATAAAAGTTTATGAAAATATTCATCCAGGATTCTTGAAAATTAAAATTTTTAATGTTTAGTTACAATATTATATTCCTAGATATAATAATATTTTTTACTGAAATATTCTTTATTAAAATATTTTTTTACTTAAATCATATTACAAATATAACATTAAACTATTTTAAAAAGTTGAAAAGTTATTAATATTATTTAAATACATAATTCGACAAAAAATAAAAAATGCTACATTATTAAAAAATAAAAATAAATAAATAAATGTTAACAAATATCTTTAAAATGTAAAAACAAAATAAACTTTAATAATATTATTAAAATTAAAAAATCAAGAAATAATGAGATACAAAAAAAAAGAGAAATAGAATATGGGAGAGGAATGGAAGAGGCGTGAGAGTGAGGGAGCGATAGAAAGTAAAAAAAAAATAAAAGGATAAAGATGAAGAGCAAAAGAAAAATAGAAAAAAAAAGAAAAAGAAAATATTTTTTATTTAAAAAAACTATAATATATATATATATATATATATATATATATATATAACTTTCCTTATAATTCGAAAAAATTAAATCCTCACCCCTTTTAAAGGAATTTTTTTTGAGAAAGTGTAATAGAATATCACAAAATTATATTTCTTATAATCCTTTTTTTTTATATAAAAAAACTATTAAACATAAGAAATCAAGATTCTCAACTTAAAATTCTTGTAAAATTAAAAAAAAAAAAATTGGTTATCAAACTCCACCTTAATATCATTAGGGATATTTGAGCGAGAAAAACTGAAATTTTATGTATTCGTATCATTTTGGTTCCATGTTAATTCGATTTCTAATACTTTTGAGTAAACAAAGTAGATGTAAAGATCATATTAGTAATAAGTAAATACTTGGTACCTAAAAAGTCTTGAGATTTTATTTTTGACAGGAAAACGATTGCATTTTTTTGTTACATGAGCTAAAAAGGAATAAAGAAAAAGGGAAAATAGCCACTAAAGACAAATATTTAAACTCCTAGAAAAGCAACATTCAGCCTCTTTGATTGCAACATGATGCTCAGAATGTGTTGCAACGTACATGTCTAAGCGTGTGATGTTAGTGTAAGATCACCTTATTTCTTTCTATGATTAAATTCCTATAGAAAATGTACAAATTTATAGCAAATGTACAACAAGAATAATTTAACTTATTAGATAAAATAAATATTTTTTTTTTATATTTGTTACGGTGCTTTCTATTAGACTTTAAATTTATTATATACTTCTATATAATTAAAAGCTATAACTCACTGACCAAATAAACATATTTTAAAAATAATATTTACGAGTCACTTAGACTTAAAGGCTTAAAGCCTATTCTTGATTAGGCTTATCATGTCTTTGATTTTTCAATACCTTATTTAATATCTAGTTCCATAAAAATAAAAATAAAATAAAAAGTTGGTTGGGTCGTTGTTGAGTTCATTCACTTTATCTTAAGATTTTTTTCGGCCTCAAGAATACCATATCCTAAGATTTGTGGTTTGATGATCGACGACGTATCTTTCTTATCACCATCTTTTCTTGTTTGTTTTTCCAACAAAAAGAAAAATTCTAAGCCTTCATCTCTTGCAGATGATGGATCAGACTAATCAAATACCATTTCTGGCTTATAAGTTATCCAATGAAAAGAGGAGGAAATATGTAAACTTGTAAAGTAACAAAATTGACAAAAAACTGAAAAAGACAATAAACATAAATTATTGATATTCGGGGTAATTTTGTAGAAGTGGCACCAGATTATATTGTGGCAGTTAATGTACATGTTCTGCCTGACACATGTACGAAGAATGTTGATAGGAAACGTATTAAATTATTTTTTTCCCTAGAATTATTTTAAATATTCAATAGTTTAACCTAATCATGACTGAAATATTTAAATTAATAATAATATAAAAAAATACTAAATATTCGAGAATTTTTTACACAAATATAATTTTTTTTTTATAAAAATCACGTAAAGAGAATCCGTTACACATTATTTACAAGAGTAACACAGTTTACTGTTCATGCTCAGAATTCGGTTCCCCAGAAATTGAATTCTGAGTAGCGTTATATATATATATATATATTTATTTATTTATTTTTTTGTGTTTTGGGTTTATGTCATATATAACACTACTCGGAATTTGGTTTTCCGGGAACCGAATTTTGACTGTCAAAATTGACGATGCTAGTCACAGAGAGCTCATAATTCGATTTTCAGAAAATCGAATTTTAAGTTTGAACAGTAAACCGTGTTATTCTTGTAAATAATGTGTAACAGATTCTCTTTGGGTAATTTTAAAAAAAAATTATATTCCTGTAAAAAATTCGATATTCAACACACTAATAAAAAAAATTTAAAAAAATATATCATGTAACTGTCACTAATCTTATAAAAAAGTATATACTGTGGCTCACGGTTGGATACTAGTCTACGATTCCTTAAGATTCAAATTTAAAGGTCCCATCCAAAATAGACCCATGAAAACGAATGCAAGTAGGCAACAGATTCCACCGGAAAATAAATAAATATCTATTGGAACACCAATAATGTAGAAGCAACAGATAAACAGCCCAATGAATAATAATGATTTTTCTATCCTTGGTTTCATCGGTGACGCAACCAACAAAATAATATCCATACATACTCTAAGTGGAGTCCATTCCTAGGGTTGTGTGCATAAAAATAAAATAAATAAAAACGACGTAGTTTTTAATTTTACCGTAAACACGCGGTGAAGATATCAAAATTAAGAATTTTACAAAAATAAAAAAAAAATTACTGAAAAGAATAATTTAGGGTTAAAAATATTTACAAGTTGTGACGATAAAAAAAAAAGTTAAGAGAAATAGTATGAAGCGGCATGGAAAGCGGCAGAGGAAAAGGTAGTGTGGCCCCACTAAGAAGCTTCCCAATGAATGTAACCAAAAATTAGGAAAGTATCCAATTCCTAGCCCATACGCCACTCCAACTTTTTTTTTTTTTTTTTTTTTCTCTATTTAATCCTCATACGCTGTTTCCTTCGCCGATCACTCACTCACTACAACACTCCACATGGCCACTTTTCTAACGCTCCTCTTTCTCATCTCCGCCGCCGCCGCCGCCTCCGGCAGCCGCACCTTCGCCGAAGACTTCCTCCGATTGCCCTCCCAATCCGACAACGACGACAACGACCAGGGCACTCGCTGGGCCATCCTCCTCGCCGGCTCCAACGGCTACTGGAACTACAGGCACCAGGTCAATTCATCGCTTTATTTTTCGTATTTTCGCACCGATTATGAATCACTATGAATCGTTTCAATTCAACGTTTCAACGCTAAATAGATCAAACTATCAACTATGTCTCTTACTGATCATTTCACCTTGGATTTTTCGTGATCACTATGAAATAGTACTCGTTTAGGTCGTTTATTATAATAATTTGTGATGTCTAGAAAGTTTTTCACATGTCCGGTATTGAATTGTTTTTGTAACAAAAATATCCAAACGTACATCGCGTTACTTCAGAATCAATTGTAATCAAAATCAGTTTTTTCACATCCGAGCACGCATTATATATATAGATGAGATTCTTAAAGCAAGAATTTTTTATTATGCGAATATCTAATCTGGTTACTTTAAGTATATTCAAATTATTCTGCACATGTATATACAGTCCCTTGTGATTTCAAGTTTTCTTTTTGTATTATTATATTATTATTACTCTGATGATTTCTTGTAGTTTCTTCCTTGTGCCGATGGAATGAAAAATGATGGAAGTATGGAACGAAGTGAGACATGCATATCGTGGCATGTTTGTGTTCCAGTAATTAAGATTGGCTAACTAAGAAATGAATCTATTATATGCTAACTTATTCTTGTCACCTGCGATTCTCCTGGAAAATATCGACCCAAACTGTTGATTTTTAATTTAAAGTTAAAAAAATAAGGATTATTACATAGTTTTAAAAACCGGACCGGTCATCGAACCGGTTAAGGTACTGGGTCAGTGGGTCAAAGGTTGAACCGGTGGGTCACTAGTTGAACCGCATGACTCAATTTTTATTAAAAAATATTTATATTAAATATATTTATACTTATAAATTTTAATAAATTCATATCTTATTTTAAATTTCAATTTTTCTATCTTATTTAAAATTATTTTTATTTTTATTTTGTAAAAAAATACATAAAAAAATTACATGTTAAACGGTATATTAATACAAATTAAAAATATAAATAATATGTACATATATAATATGCTTGCAATTAATATCACAAAATAATATTTGTAATATTTACATAGATATTGCATTATTAAATATATAATTTAAAATTAATAATATACTGTAAAAGTTATTTAAATTGTATATATTGCAAACAAATATATTAGAACAAGTAGTCAGTCTTATATTTAATAAGACTCCTTGCTTTTTCATTAAGAGATTCAGTTTTCATTATTATTTTTGTGATTTATGGTCCCTTAAAAAAATTTAAAAAAAAATAAGAAAAAAAAGTGGTTGAACCGGTTTGACCCACCGGTTCACCAGTTGAACCGAAAAATTGACCGGTTCAATCCAGTTTGAAACTGGTCGACTGCATAACCGATCCAACTTCAGATTCGAACCGGCGGACCACCGGTTCCCGGTCCAACCGGCCGGGTCGGTCCGGGTTTTAAAACACCGATTATTACACTTGTGCGCTTCTTAGTCATAAAATTGCACCTATCTCCCTTACTTTATATATTATTCTTATCTTATATGTTGACCTCCATTGTTTTGAAAATTACAGATACCTACCCTATTTTTATGTAAGGATCATAGATTTGGATTCCCTACTGATGGGAAAATAACTGCACGGGATGCAGCTCCATCTTTTACCATAGATTCCCCCCTTTAATCATACTTTTGTATAATGGATTAGATTCATGGTTCAGAAACGAACTGCTGGAGATCTTGATCCAAGGATCATACACATAGTGAGAGAGTTACGAAAGAGATAGGTGTAATTAATCATGAATGATGCGAGTTAAAGAGAAGTGCTACGCAGACACTCTTTCATGTGGGTCCCACTAGCTTGGAAACGGGACCTACCAATGGGACCCACATATTTAGTGGGAGTGTGGGACACATGAATTTACTCCAATAAGAGACTGCATGTAGAAAGAAGAGTGTGATGTTAACATTTTTATACTTGTAAAATTTATTATTGATCCCGTACACAACACTCAAATTGGTCTGTACGAAAATATCTGTAATTTAGTCTATTTATGTAAAATCATTTATAGTTTAATCTCTGGCTAAATTGAAAAGGAATGACACATTTAAAGATAAAAAATATGATATTTCCAGCCACTATGGACGATGTTCATTTTCAATTTGGTCCCTACACCACTATTTTATCACTCCAACCAACATAATTACGACATAAATTGAATTTTGTAATTTTTTTTTTCTTAAAGGGACCACATTGAAAATGTGAATCATGTATTGGGACCAAAAATATATCATAATCTTAATAATTTATTTTACCATTTTCTGAATGTATTTGATTGTTAAGTCTTGATGTTTAGTCTTTGTTGTTTTATCAGGCTGATGTTTGCCATGCCTATCAAATACTGAGGAAAGGTGGCCTGAAAGAAGAAAACATTATTGTTTTTATGTATGATGACATTGCATACAATGAGGAAAACCCAAGGCAAGGAGTCATCATTAACAAACCAGATGGAGATGATGTTTATGAAGGAGTTCCAAAGGTAAGTTATGTTAGTTTTTTAGCATCCCATATGTTATTGCTATTTCAGGTTTGATAGATTCTAATATGGACTGTTTTATGGCAGGATTACACCGGTGAAGATGTTACTGCTAATAACTTCTATGCTGCTTTACTTGGAAATAAGTCAGCACTTACTGGTGGCAGTGGAAAGGTTGTGGACAGTGGCCCTGATGATCATATATTTGTATACTATACTGATCATGGAGGTCCAGGGGTGCTCGGTTAGTAGCTCTGAATTCTTTCACAGAATATTTTAAATAAAGTCATGGGTTTTGTAGGTTGTTTATATGGGATTCAGTATGGTATAGACCTTGATTGAGATTATAGCTGACAAATAGTTTGTTTACTTTTGTTGTTTGGTTGATTGTGTTGTGTCTACATTTGCTTGATTGTGTTTGAGTATAATGAAACCTCTAAGTTTTAGTGTCAAGTATGATTTCCTCTAAGTGGTGTTTGTGTTCTGTGGTGCTGGGTACGTTCGTACAATAAAGTGAAATTACAAACATATAAATGATGTATCTTAATAGAATAAAGCGTTTCAAAATTACCTTTTGTTTGTTGGAACTTTTTTTATCTCTAATAATTTGTTGTGCTGTATTTTCAATAAGAAAAAGTTGTTAATGAGAATTTACGCATTATGCATCATAGCAAGACGATATTACTTATTTGTGGATTGATTAATGGTACATTACCTTAAGATCTAAGTGATTATTCAACAAAGTTTTATGGTAAACATTCATCATGTCTTCTAATACAACTTTTATTTATAATGGTGACATTTCAAATTGTACTGAAATGAAAATCATGCATTGTTGTTTTAAATTCTTATTTCTTATTTCCCCGTTATATCATATTGGCACCCATTTTTCTAGAGACTTTTTAATGTCCCGTGATTCAGTAGATTGAATGGTCTCTCTTTATTTCTTTTTTGAACTCATTCGCAATACATGTGTGATGTGTGGGTAACATGAAGGGTACATTACAGTTACCAGAGGAGAAGAAAAAAAGAAGAGGGAGAGAGAGGTGTAATATATGGTCTTCAGTGTTTTTGCTATCCAATTTGTCTTGACCATTGTTTCTTTTCTTAACATTTCCTATTGGATCATTACATGACAAAGTGGTTCTTCCTACCATCAATATTAATTTCTGCTCCGTTCTATTTCATACTTGGTCTTTTTTGGATTTTAGGGATGCCTGCTGGTCCTTACATATATGCATCTGATCTGATCGAAGTCTTGAAGAAAAAGTTTGATGCTGGAACGTATAAAAACCTAGTAAGTTACCAGTAGTTATTAATATCATTATCATTTTCTTAATTTGGTGCCAGTCCCTGTTTAAGCTATTTAACTGTTTTATAATACCATCATCATGTTTGTATTTGATTTTTTGTTTAACTAAATCTTTGAATTTATATATTGGTGGTGAAGGTATTTTATCTGGAGGCATGTGAATCTGGAAGTATCTTTGAAGGTCTTCTTCCTGAAGATATCAATATTTATGCAACAACAGCTTCAAATGCAGAAGAAAGTAGTTGGGGAACATATTGCCCCGGGGAGTATCCTAGTCCTCCCCCAGAATATACAACCTGCTTGGGTGACCTGTACAGTGTTGCTTGGATGGAAGACAGGTATGTGCATAATAAGGAAACATAATTAGATCACAAATGAGATTAATGTGATGCAATACTTATATACCCATGACCCATGCAATCACAAGTAGTTCAATGCCTGTGACTACTCTATTGTGTATCAGTCTCTGTGAGAGTTGTATATACCAATTGCTTATACTTTGAAATACTTTTTATAATAAAATTATTTTTATTTATTTTTGCACTTGCTCTTTTTTTTTTTTTTTAGCTCAGAAGAATTTTATTTTGCACAAGTAATGTAAACTTTTGAGGTATTAATTTCAATTTTCTTTAATTGTGAGCAGTGACAGACACAATTTGAGAACTGAAACTTTGCACCAACAATATAAATTGGTAAGTTCTTTTTGCTAACGTGATTTAAATTTTTAAAGTAAATTGGTATAAATTGAAGAATATAATTCAATTCCTTGATTGCTTCGTTACAAATGAGATTTTCTTTTGTTGTTGTTTCTGTTAAGTTCTTGGTCTAATTTTATGGACAACCATCGGTAGATGTATCAAGAGTTGTGTGACTGATGCTTTCTTTACTAATGTGCTTTCAGGTTAAAGATAGAACTTTATATGGAGATGCATACTATGGCTCTCACGTGATGCAGTATGGTGATGTCGGGTTCAGCAACGATATTCTCTTCCTATATATGGGTACCAATCCTGCTAATGATAATTTAACTTTCGTGGATGAAAACACCTTAAGGTCACGGTCACCTCCTTCAAAAGCAGTCAACCAACGGGATGCTGATCTTGTCCATTTTTGGGAGAAGGTATCTTGTTTGCTCAATATTTATTCTTTATGTTATGAATTAATTGCTTGATCATTTCCTCATCAATGACAACCAATGAACATATGTTAAAAGCTGATAATGGGAACAAACCATATTTGTTTGATTAAATTAATTAATGATCCTGAGTGTTTAGAGTAGAAGTGAAAGAGTTAGTGAATTGGATAGCATAACCAGATAGTTATTTGTATACAGTAGAACTTAACTAGTCAGATATCACATCTGGGGGGAAAGTTCGATAGATTTAAGTACATCTCATGCCTTATTTTATTGAAACTTGATAAGTTGCCAGTAACCTTTTTTCCCTTAAATGTTTGGCACTGAATGCTAAAACTACAAAAAAAATAAAGGTTAAAATTTAATGCCACATTTTATTGGCCATTATTATATATATTCTTGACTTCATCTTCACTATTCATTCCCAGTTTCGCAAATCTCCTGAGGGATCTCCCAGGAAAAATGCAGCTCAGAAACAAGTTCTGGAAGCAATGTCTCATAGAATGCATGTAGACAAGAGTGTGAAACTTATTGGGAAGCTATTGTTTGGCATTGAGAAGGGTCCAGAATTACTCAACGCTGTTAGACCAGCTGGATTGGCACTTGTTGATGACTGGGACTGCCTGAAAACCATGGTATAATTTTTTTCTGATGCCAATATGATAGATAGACTTTTTCATATAAAAATAGAGTTTGTTTGATTACAAGTTATAAGTATTTTTAAGAGTTTTTCTATTAGTAAAAGTTCTTTATTTTCTATAGAAAAGTTCTTAAAAGCATTTTTAAGCTTGTATCCAAACAAATTTAACGAATAGTAGATTGAGATTCATTGCTTTTTTTTTTCTTGACCCTTGAAGCAATGATAATGTTGTGCTTTGTGATGAGTTTTAATTGCTTAAATAATCTCTTTGCACATGAGCCCTACGTTGACTTTACAGTGGTGAGAACCTGGACAAACCTTCCATAGGTTTCTTGCTTGTCACTAATTCTCTACATTACATATTTGCATTATGAGACATTAACAAATAACAAGAGTAAACATTATTGAACTCGAACACAGAATTGGCACTCTTGATTAAAGTAGAGCATCTTCTTGTTCCCTTTGGTTTATGATAAAGTACACACCTTAATCTACTTTTAATGCAGGTAAGGACTTTTGAGACACATTGTGGATCCTTGTCTCAGTATGGGATGAAACATATGAGATCCTTTGCAAACATCTGCAACGCAGGAGTAAAGAATGAGCAAATGGCTGAGGCCTCGGCACAAGCATGTGACCGTTTTCCTGCCAATCCCTGGAGTTCTCTGCAAAGGGGTTTCAGTGCATAATTCCTCTAATATGCACTAGCAAAGATCAAAGTATGATGATTGTTACATTGTGTTATATGGTTGTATATACATATTTTGTCCCTACTCTGTAAATACAATTGGGACACTACTAGGATTGGGAAAGGGTCTTTACATTTTAGTTTGGCAATAGTGCAAGTACCTTTATATAAATCCATTTCTGAGGTTGTCACTGCAAAGAAAGGAAATTACAAGGGATCATAAAGGATCAATTGCTTTGGAATGTCCACTCATGACAAACAAGGCACAAAGTCATGCATGTATGCCAACGCAATAGTATATCAATGTGTCTTTATTTAGTAGGCAACTTGCATATCGGATTTTCCCTTGTCACTTTGCATCAGCAATGACAACCTTTTGTACAATTATTTTATAAGAATTTATCATGTCAAAATTATTGTTTAATATTAATGTTGGCTTGTATTTATTTTTGTGAAACATTGGGACTAAACTATGGCGGAGTATCTTTACAACAGAATAATTACGATAAAGTAATAGCATGACTTTATTAGTTGTATCTAGTGTTGAGGATAATTATTATTACATGGACAATTTATAGTATGACATTAAATTTAAATAAGAATAATTATTACATTATATTTATGAGTTTTATTGATAATTAATTTTTACTAGAAAAATTTGATTAGTCTTTTTTCTTCTTCTTCCTTTTTTTTTTTTCTAACGAGGCTTTTTCTCGGTCATAGTTCTCTGTGTTGTAAAGCCTGTAGTCAAATTTGAAATAAAATGTGTCACATTTTTAAAATATATCTTCAAACAGACTTGTAATCAAATTTTGTTGAAATCATCATAGATGAAGAGTTTCTCTTAAGTGCAACATTATGATTGGACAGGCTGGTTCTATCAGTTTCACTGGGACCGGTCTAGTTTCTAGTCTGATATCTTGAAAAAATTGAAGCATTTCAAAATTGGTAAGAAACAGATCAAACTTGTGAAAATCGATACAAAAAGTTAGTTAAATTGATCATTTTTAATTTTTCAATTTTCAATTTTATTTTTAATAATTTTTCCTTTTAATTAATCTACACATTTTAAAAAATAAGTAAATCTAAAATAAATTATTTTATTTCAATTATTATTATTATTATTATTATTATTATTATTATCATCATCATCATTATCTTATCAAACATAATTTAGTTATTATATTAACATAATTTTTAAAATTATATTTCTTGTAAATGTATATTCTTTTATTATTTAAGATATTATATAATACTAAAAATATAAATTTAATAACCACTGTTTGGATTATTCTCTTCACTATTTCAATTATTGATTTACTGGTCCAATTTTAAATAGATTGATCATAATATAAGGGATCAGATTAAATGTTCTAACTTAACATAACATTTACCTTAAAAAAAAAAAAAAAAAAAAAAACAGCGAGGCAAAGGATAGAAACAATAGAATTTAAAGAGAATCAAGAAAGGTTGATCTAGTTGAAAAAAGACGAACACACATCTTTAAAAAGATATAAGTTTGATTCTCTTTGTTGAGATGTGAATTTTATTAGTGAATATTTTCTAAGTATCTCTTCTAAACTCTCATATAGAACCTTGAAATCTTATTCGACCCTAGTGAGCTTTGGTAGGGATGAGACTGACTTATAACCTGCCCTAACATATTTAATAAGGTTATGTTTAGATGCCAAAAAATTATTTGAAAAGGTTGAAGTTAAGTTTATAAAAAATTTTATTAAGTTTGATAGGTTAACCTATTTATTTATATAATATAATAAAATTAATATATAAATTACATTATTAATAATATAATTAAATAAAAAAATTTGTAATAAAAAAAACCAAATCAAATTAAGATTTTGTCTTATAGAAAATGAGTTGTATGCCTGAGAGTATGTGAAAGAATGTATGTTAGTTTACATGAGTTGTCCCTACAACTCTAACAAAAAATTATTCTTGTTTTTCTTTCTATGGGTCATTGTACTGTATCCCAATTATGTTCAATATATATTTTTTTTTAATTATGTAAGTTTTAAAAATTCTTAAGTTAGTTTTATATTTTTTTTTTAAATCTAAATTTCAATAATAACTGAGTAATTTTTTTATCACCCAAATTAAAAAATGACCTATAGATGTATTTAAAAAAATTATTGACTTATTTAAAACTAAGTTTATTTTTCTATTTAATATTGCTAATGTAAAATAGTTTAATAGGTCACATTAGATAAATTAAAAAGATTTGCAAATGTATTTAAAAAATATTTGTTAACTTATTTAAAATTAAGTTTATTAAATTATTTAACATTGTCAATGTAAAATAATTTTTTAAATAGGTTGATAGATCAAACAACACTTTTTTAAAAAATATTAAGCTCGCAAAAAAATATATAATAGATAATAGATTAGACTTAAATTTTAATTTTATATAATAGACTCGAGATGTATAATCAAAATATAATCTGATCTGACTTATTATTATCTTTAGTCTCTAAAAACTAATCCACTTAAACTTTATAATACTATTAAAAAAAATATAACGACATAATATATCACTATACTTAATATAGTTTAATTACTATACAACAAAATTAGCAAACAATACTCAATTACCCTAAGGTTCTCATGCAACAATTACTTGATTATTCATGCAATTTATAAATTTATAGAATAGAAAACGCAATACTGAAAATATAAAATCCCCTTATGGGTTATATACGCACCATGTATACATATATAATCTACATCCAACTACCTTAGGGTTCTCATGCAACAATTACATGGTCATTCAAGTAGTCTATACATGTACAAGGTAGAAAATACAATACCAAAAACTTAAAATCTCCTTATGGGATTATATACACACCCTATACACATATATAACCTGCATGAAGTAGATAACCGTATACAAAAGATTCTTAACCGCTAATCAAACGTTTATACAACCACTATATCACATCAAAGTAGCATCACCAAAATTGGGTCATTAACCACATGACCCTCCACTAACTGAACAAGCTATCTTGCTAATCATGTTCTGTTTCTATACAAAGTATGATCTCTGTAATTCCAACCACAAGAAAAATAAAGGGTAAACTTGTAAAATAATCAACATAACATTCACAACAACATCTTGCAACAATACAACATTAACAACTAAATCAACATTCAATGCTACTCAGACTTCACAAATTTCAAGTTGTTGACCGCATCATCATACAAACAACTCGACAACTTATAACACAAACAACTTAACAACTTTAGCATATGATTACACACACACACATATATTCTTAATATAATCAATAATAGGTAACTAATGCATCATCACATACAAAATAAAGAGATATCCTACAACAAAGGTGAACAATTTTAATGGCTAGACCCTATCGAATCACAGTGTCTAACCTATCACAACTAGGTCAACTATAGATAGTGTTAGGCCTCTTATAGTGCCAAGTATATAACTTAATTTGATTTCTCAAGTTTCACCACTTAAACTAAGAAGTATAGTATTCTTGTCAAGATAGAACAACTTGGATATGAACCTATCACAACATTAGCTTGCATCACTAAACTTTTTATGAGATTAGTCCACCACCTACCCTCAAAATTCTATGTCCTTCCAATACTCAATTAGGAACTAAGCCCCCAACCTTATACCTTACTTAGTTGGTCACTTTAACTATAATATGGATCGATCACACCTCTATATTGTTTCACATAAATCCTATAGAGGACAATTTAAAACATCACTCTCCTATAGTTTTTATATATATCAACTAAGACATGTATCTTCATTACTTGTCTAACAACTTAATAGCTTAATTGATTGTAGCATCATACAACTTTGCTACTTAATAATATCAGCTTAAATCTTGGCAACACAAGCATCATTATACGTTATATCAACTTAAAGCATAATGAGTTATCATCATTATTTAACTATTAATCAACTTAAAACATCATGCTTTATCATACTACTCACGTTTGATGCCAATTCATCTGCACTGGTCGTGGATGTGGCACAAAGCTTTTGAGTCTTTCACACTTAACATGGAAAAACTCCATGCTCAACCTCAATCAGGTAGAGAACCCTTGTTTGACTCACACCCAATGTTACTCCATTGACATCTGACGCTAATTCAAGTAGAGACCCTCTCTCTTTATGTCCAACATGATTCAACTCATGTTTGGCATAACTAAGTCGAAGGCAATTCTCTCTCCTCACGCATGTGGCCACTAACTTGACACCATTAGAGTTAAGAGCCCTTGATTTGATCCATGCATGATGTAATGAAGGCATCCCCGACGTGATGAGGAATTATGTACTTGATAGAACCTTAGTTTAGCCTAACCAACCTGAAATTCAGCAAAATTCTAACATGCAAAACAATATGCAACATATAAATAACGTATAAAATTCACTTCCATCATCAAAAATATCATGCACTCATTAAACTTTAAGATTACCATACTCTACATCAAGACACCTTTCATTTCAACAAGAATTCACTCAAACAACTAACAAGTGATGAATATAAGTAACCATTAAACACCATAGTCCATGAATGATCAAACACAAAACTTCCTTTACTTCTAGTTGATCCAAAAAATGAGAAGAGGAGAAGAAGATGGAAGAAGAGCTTGGAAACTTCGCATGGCTCTCAGCTCAGGATTCTTGGCTCTAAAAGCTTCGAATCACCACTATTAAACTCTACTTAGCTACGAGGAAGGATTTGAGATCTTACGGAATTAGGAGGAGAAGAAGAAGTTATCTTTTAGTTCCAAAGAACTTCTCTTTAACTTTTTTTTAAGATATGAACTTATGAGATTCATATCTTAAAAAAAAAATTATATACATTCTTCATTAAGTTGAATCAACTTAACTTTGACTCAACTACTTTAAAAATAACTTAATTCTCGAAATCTCTTTATTCTAGAATTCTAAAACAAAAGTCAAAAATAACAAAGAAACAATTAGACCATACATCACATATAATTAAATTAAAACACCTAAAATACATTGTGTTACATACAATCATAAAACTCTAACCATAAGATCTGATTTTCAACGAGGTAGATTTCAAAAGTTAAATGAGTTTGTGCATTTAATAGTCAAATGATTGCCCAAAAATTAAATAACAATAGTACATAGTTATTTTTCTTACAACTATTCTAAAAATATTTTTAAAATGTTAAATGAAAAGTAAACATATTTGATGTCTGTAAAATATAAAAGAAAAATATTTAATCAATTTATATTTAACGAGTAAAAGAATTAGTTGAGAAATACTCTAAGAGGAATTTTAATCTTTGTGTACATGTTTCTATGGCATACCACAATAATCTGGAGGTATAAAAAATTAGAAAATTTTTCTTTACATGTTTTGAGGAAGGGAAATAATAGTGATACCTTCCTCGTTCTCTAAATCTGGAAAAGAAAAATCAAATCTCAATAAAATGGCTCAGTAAAAATGTAAAATAATTGTAGTTAGTTATTAATAATTTTATAAAATTTCCAAACACAACTCTAGATTATTTAAAGAACACGTGCATTATAAATAGGACTCTGCAGGGTTTTGCGAATGTGATTTCTAGAAATGGTTCGGGAATCAAGACAAATAATAAGGGACTTACATTATAATTCGGTAAGTTTATCCTCACAATTTGACAAAATTATTTATAAATATATTAATTTTCTATACTTTGTTTCTTTAAATTTATGTAATTAAAATCTTTTTATTTTTTTTATTTATTACAAATTAATATCTTAAATATTTTAATTTTTTATATATATTTAAGTTCACTGTATTTAATATTTTCATGATTTACTAAAGAGCCACTACTAGAATTTCTCTTATTACATGCGACTTTTCCTGCGAATTTTTATGAAAAATTCGCAGGAAACATTGTTCCTACAAATTTTTCTGCGAAATTTTATCTGCAAGTAATACATTCGTGGATAATATATTTTTGCGAATTTTAAAACTCGCAGGAAATTTTCCTACGAAATTTCTTGCAAAAAAAATTTGCAAGAAAGTTTCCTGCAAAAAAAATTTGCAGGAAAGTTTTCTGCAAAAAAAAGATTCGCAGGAAAGTTTCCTGTGAATTTTTTTGCAAGAAATTCTGTAGGAATATTTTTTACGAAAAAAATAAAGAAATTACTATAAATTCTATCAATAATTCTTCAACTTTCAAATGCTCACAATGAATTCATCCGAAACATTTATTTCCATGCCTCCAACATGTGATACATAATATTTTAAATTCTAAGATTGTAGATTATAAGTCTAACACTCAACCATACAAATCAACTTGTAAGGTAAGTGCCCCAACTTATATACTCTTTAATTATTTTATTTTGGATCGATGTGGGACTTGAAGTTTTTTTAAAATATTAAACTTATAAAAAAAATTTATTTTTCCTGGGGATTAAAATTTGCAGGAAAATTTGTAGGAAAAGTTACCTGCCAAAAATTTTCTACTATTTTGTAAACATTATTTGCGAAATTATTTTTGCAAGAAGATATGCAAGAAACAAAATAAAATTCTTATAATATTTTCTACGAGTTTTTACCATGGAAAATTTTTTTTATGATCATTAAAATTGTAGCAAAATTTACAAAAATTTCTTGTAAATTATTTTTTTAAAAAAATTTGTAAGAAATATCTGTAAATTATTTTTCATAAATAAATTCGTAAAAAAATTTTGCAAAATTATTATTGCAAGAAAATTCGCAAAAAAATTTTGCGATTATTTTTTTGTAGGAAAATTCGTAGGAAAATAACACTTTTCTAGTAGTAAGCGGAGACAATAGTCCCATTAACTTTTAATTTTATATCATGTCAATAATTATAAATTATTTTTATTTTACTATATAATTATAATACGACTATTATCCTTATAAATATTTTTTAGTATTATTTTCTTCACCTTTTCAATTAGATATTTTAAATAATTACTTATTTTATTATTTTTGTTGTATTTCATGTACTAATTTTTTGCAACTAGTCAAAAATCTCTCAAGCTATCCCACCCTTTGAGGTGTCTCCAACGTAACGAGGAGATTAATCACTGCTATCGGTGGTGAATACTTCAGGGACGAAAAAAAAAGTATATATATATATATATATATATATATATAGATATATTATTTTCATTTTTATATGTAAGTTTGAATTTTTTTAATCATATTTGTCTTTCAATATACCAACTTTTGTTTTTATTATTAAATTTTAATATTTGTTTAGATTATAAATTGTTAAAAATAATCTATTATTACAATTTAAGTTGTTTATTATAAATTAAAATTTTAATTAATAAATTTTATAGTATAGTTTATTATTTGATTTTAATTATATAAAATAAAAACTTATTATGTATAATAAAAAAATTAAAATATAAATTTATATATTTAAATATTGTCCCTATTATTTAAAAAAAAATTGTTCGTCATCGCTGGGATGCATACATTTCTTTTATAAAAGTACTATATCTATTCCTAATTATAAATAATTAATTATATTTTTCTTTGATCATAATTATAAATAACAATTATTAATTTGTATTTGTAAAGTTATTTAATATTAAATTTATTTTATACTTTTTATTTATTTGTTAACTCTATCTTTTATACATTTATTTATAACTAAAATTGAATATAACCGGTGACAAATCTAAGACCTTTGGTTAGTGAGGATATTTTTTTAAAAAAATAAAAATTAATAATAATAATAATAATCATCATCATATATATATAAAAAAAAAAAAGAGGATAAAATATAAGCGTTTAAAATAATTATCAGTAGGTTTAATATATAAAATTAAAAGTACAAAATATAATATTTTTAAATATACACTATTAATTTAATTAAAGTGAGAGAGTACATCTAATCACCCTCAATAAAATGTAGGACCACCACTAAATATAACAACTACTTAAAATAAAAGATATATTTAGAATAAAACTTGAATTTATGATCAAATTTATTAAAAATAACCATACTTTTTTTTTAACTTAATTTATCCTTTATCGTTTATAATTAAGACCGAATGGAAGTAGTATAAATGATAGTAAATCATTTTATTAATACATTATTTATCTCTATCAATATCAATATATACACGCACGTGTTTAAGAAAAAGTATAACATATTTTTGATTTTTTTCCTTTTCCCCTCAAAACTGTTGAAAAGTCACACTTCAATGAAAATATAAACACTTGACATTTAAATGTATTTTAATTAAATTAATTTAAAATAACATTTTAAATAATATTATTGTTTTTTTCATGAGTATAAATTAATTTTTAAATGAAATATAATCTAAAAGTTTTTTTTTTCCAAGTAGTACTAATTAAGCACAAGTTTTTTTTTAACACCAACTAAGCAAAAGTTAAAAGATAATAATTATTAATATTTTATATTGACGATAAATATTAACAATTTACAATAAATATATATATATATATATATATATATATATATATAATGAATAATTCTTATATATGCATAATTTCTATAACTATAATTAATTAAAAGTATGATGTAAATTAAATTAATTATGCTTGTTAACAATTGAGTTAATAAAAATTGTTAAATACTTTTAGACATGTTTGAAATACTAATAAATTAGATGATTTAGGATATTATATTGATAAATTTTTAATATTGTATTTAGTTTAACTTGTGTTAGTTGTGAGAGTCTTTAACCAGAGGTTGAGTTAACTTTAAGGGGAGATAGTATATAAGATTTCTATTGAGAATTGAGTCTCACAAACTCATTTCTCCATATTCTGGATAGAGGTTTTAGAGAGAGGTGTTATGGGTCTATGCATTTCCTTTCTCTCTAAACCTTCTCCTGATCAGATGATTATTTCCTTAGAATCCCCAATCCTTGCTTCCATGTCGTGATTCAAGTTCTTGAAGCTTGAATCTAGTTCGAAGTCATGCAAAGTTATTTTCTTCCTCTTCCTCATTTCTTATTCTTGGTGGCTAGGATTTAAGGTAAGGTAAGCTAAGATGAATTGGTTGGTAGTTTTGATGAATTGAGTTGTTATTTTCATCCAATGTGGGTATGTATATGTGGCTGAAATTATATTGAATGGTGAAGGAGAAAAAGGTTTTTTGGTGTTTTGAGCATTGAAGTGAATTTTGGTGATTGATTATACATGATGTTGCATGTTGAGATTGAACATGGAATTGAGTTGTTTGAAGTATTTATATACTTGTTTTCCTATTGCATGTTGGGGATTTTGGGATTTCAGGTGGATTTAGGCTATTTTTGTGATCTCAAAGTGTAGATTTCTAGTTTTGTGCCAGATGTGCCTTCATGAAATCGAGTGCAAATCCGACTAGAGTGTTCTGTCTTAATCACATCGGATACAAGATTGGTGACGTTGGATGTAAGGAGAGAGACTTGTCTTGGGTTGGAATGACATTGGCCATGATAGCGTGGGAAGGTCTCTGATTTGGTAACAATGGGTCGTAGTTGGATGGTGCCAAGCGTGATCAAGACAAAGGCTCCTTGTTTGGACAATGTTATGTGAGAGTTAGATAGAGGCTTTCTACCTAATATGAGACTAGGTATGGGTTTTTCCATGCAAGGCATGAGGTCTTAGGGGGTCTCTACCTTGGTCACGTCGAATGCAATTTGGAAGACGCTAGGCGTGAGTGAGACATAGAGCTCCTATCTTAATGGCACTAGGTGTGAGGCATGTTGCATCAAGCATGGGATGCTTGGATGATATGTTGATATTTTGGTGAACTTGTATGATGAATATGAGTGGATTATTTTATTTTATTACACATAATATGGTGTATGAGGATTATATTTCTATGTAT
This sequence comes from Cajanus cajan, assembly GCF_000230855.2. Classification (NCBI taxonomy): domain Eukaryota; kingdom Viridiplantae; phylum Streptophyta; class Magnoliopsida; order Fabales; family Fabaceae; genus Cajanus; species Cajanus cajan. The sequence continues at coordinate 49,559,297 of NC_138525.1, forward strand.
ATTGATCTGGAATGATATATATAGATGATCATATGATGTATGATTTTAGAGGGCTTTTATATGTCATATATGGATGTTGTTGTTGTTGATCTCTATATGCATTGATTGGATGTGATGTATATAGCTGGTGTATGCATGAGGTGTGGATGTTGAAAATGAAGTATGGTGTTAAGGTATGATTGGCTAACTTAGGACTTGAGAAGAGGAAATGAATTTTGTAATCTAAAGATCCCATATAAGGGAATCTTGGAGTGGTGCTCAGGTAGGCCACTATTGGAAAACCCTCCATAAGTAGGTGTGTCTCTTGAAGTGAGTTTTGAGGTTTGTTGAGTCTCCTCTAGGTTCCTTGTTAGTGGTTGAGTAAGGTAAGAGGTTGAGGGTTACAACCCTTAACCAAGTACCTAGAAAGGTTGCATGGTTCGTTGAAGATGACTAGTGGGCTAACCCCACGTGTGACTTGGCAATGTATGCCAAGGTTGTGGTATTCTTATACCTAGTTGTACCACTTTTAACGGTGAAATCGGACTTTCCTAATGTAAGTGGTGAAATATGAGAAATTATTTTATTGGAATTGGTGATCCAATTCAGTTGATGGGTCTATCTATTATAGAGATGATTATGTTGATGGTCTAGAGATGATCAGGTTGATTTGGTAGGTTGAGACACTTAGATTATTCTATCGTTAAGAGAACTCCATATGTGAATGCATGATTACACATTGTCTAAGGTGAATGCATATGATGTATGTTGTGTTGTGTTCATATGCATTGTTGGGTGTCTTGGTTGACATGGTTTGAATGAGATATATGTTAGCTTTGGAATGTTTAGCTTTCACATATGTTTTTGGCATGATGTTGTATGATATGAAATTATTTTCTATGCTTACATGTTTTCAAGCTCTAGCTTTTCCTTGTTGTTTCCATTGTAGTTTAGACTGGGATGATCATACGTTGTATAGGAGTAGATTGGGATTAGGCTGGAGGAGCAGTTGCTACCAGGTGGTGTGACCTTTTGTTGGTGTTAGTGCTAATTGATGTAGATTGTCTAGGTGTGTTTGACTGACACTAAGTTATATAATTTATCTAGAGATTATAGTATATACATGTATATGATTTATATCAGTACGATAGTTACACTTTATATTCATATTATGTGTGTATGTCCATATATCAATTAGTTAAACTTTTATAATTTTAGTAAACTAATTTTTCCTACTAGTAATGATCACACATAGTATAGTAACCATGGTGGATCATTACAAAATTTATATCAAATAATTTTCTAATACCTATAGTCTTAACTTTTTTTTTGTTTTTTTTTTCAACAAAACCATAAATATTAACTAATACTCAAATTATAGAGAATTTCTTTTCATAATATAGATTAAAATCTTTAATCTGGATTGTAAAACTGTCATTATTCTTACTTTCTTCATGTTATTAGTATGAAGTATTATTCATGAACTTTATCGATAATTAATCTTTGTCACAAAATTTGACTAATCATCTTTAGTTATTATGTGATTAATTTAATCACTTATTCATTTTAATTTAAAATAAGTTATAAGTTGTATATTTTATACAAATTTTTAATACTTATATGATTTATTATTTTAAAAATATTTATTTATTATAAATTATATTTATAATTATATAAGAAATATTTATCTTGTCCAACGCCCTTGTTAAAAGATGTATTAATCCTAAATTTGAATGAAGAATGTGATAAATCTTTCTAAATTTCATTAAGACTATAGAATAAATTATATTTTTGTCCTTTATCTTAATTTTAATATTTATTTTAGTTTTGAATCTTTTTAAAGATTCATGTTGATCATTTATCTTTTAATATTGAATCAATTTGATTCTTCCAAAATGATGATTTTTTTCAATTTTAGGATACAATCTTTTTTTTTTTACTCATTTAAGGCTTGAAATTTGTCTAATTACTTTTACTTATATGAGAATTATGAAAGTCATTGATATTTGATTCATGATGAACTAAAAACACATTGAAAAATAAATCTCACAAATAATTAAAAAGGATTGATATTAGATTTTTTTATAAAAAATATTGCTTACTTGTTAAACTGATTTTCATGTTTAATATATAGATGTTGATTTTAATGTATATAAATAACGTTTATTTTAAGGATTTATAATTTTTTTTGAAAAGTCACATACTGACAAAATATCACAAGCAGATGTAGGTACCACGTGAAATAGCCATTTGATTGTATAATGAACAAATAAATAGTTAAAAAGATCGTATAATAGTAGAGACTAAAAACATAGTTTCAAAACTTATTCATTTTGTAAAGACTAAATATATATTTAAATCAAATAATTAATATGTTCAAATTTATTGATGTATTTTATTATTTAATCATATTAGAAAAAAAATAAAATCTCTAAGATATTATTTATATTTAATATATATTATTTATTTTTAAGATATTATTTAGAATTGAAAGGTATTGTAATATTATTTATTTTTATGATATTGTTAAGGATTGAAAAATATTGTACTTATTTTAAATATTTGTTTCCTCTTGTAATATTATGCTAATAAATAAAGACTTTTTTTAGATGAAAAAGAATAACTCAACTTGCATAAGCTAGAAGGCGTCACCACTCTAAATGAAAGAAGGTTGCATAAATGAGTGTTTTACCGAATTTCATCATAAAACTTGTAAAGAGATTCAAGTCATAAATCTTGAAGGGAAGAACTCTAAAACACGTGTACTAGATAAGTCTCGAACATCAATGTTGAGGACTTGTCGATTGTCAACCTATTACCAAAAGAATGCCACCATGACTATATGGCAAGAATTTAGACTACTTGCTTAACCGAACAGATCATTTCCAAGGCCAAACATATTCCTTAGCGATCAAGTTTGGAAAATTGTAACATTTGACTATTACGTGTCAATAAAAGGTCTTGAATGTACTAAAATGTCTTATTGAATAACGATAACATTTTCTCTTATATATACACCTGTATTTCAACTTTAGAAGGTACGCTTATTCTTAAGATTACAATATACACTTCGAACACTTGCTGACTTAGGCATCAGAGTCCTTTTTGCCGGTACAATCACTTATTTTCAGCATCAAGGATTGAATATCGAAGACTTTGGGTACTTTTCTCAACAATTACATTTGGTGTCCATTGTAAGGCCCATAGAAAATTTATTCCTACATCCATATTGACATAGCTGATGGCTAGTACAAGAGGATCACCAAGCAAGAACCATTGGATATCAAACAACACTCACATGTTGACAAATTTGTGGAGGAAGCTGCAATAGTGGTGCGAGTAGAGTAAGAGCCATTAGAAACAACATGAGAAGGAGATGACACTTCTTAGGTAGCAAAATTTTCAGTAGCGAAGATTGATCGGGTAATTGCAAGCCAATACAAAGGTCATTATTGTCAACAACATCCCTACGTGGCAACCAGATTGATCTGACTCTTTAGGTGATTCTACTTTCTCTTCTAGCATGTTGTCAACTAAAGTGCCAATCTCCATGGAAATTTAGATAACCTAGGTGTTTTTTCAAGCTGGGACATCGACACCTCACTTTGTCGTCATTCTTGAAGAGTTTCACAAACATTCCTTCATGATTGATGTGGAAGAAATTATGCACAAAAGTTTTGATGATGGCAAAGTGATTTTAAAGCATTGAAGAAGAATCAAGGTTGAGCTAAAGTAAGTTGATGCAAGAACAAGATCTCAAGTGTTACATAGATAAGTCTTGTCAACTTAGCTAAAAATGTAAAAGAATATTTTAGAATTGCAAGTATGCTTGGCCTTAAGAATAAGTTTTCAAAAACCTCAAATTAATCTCTTTAAATTTAAGCAAGTTTTAAATCTTTTGAAAGTAAGTAAAAATGTTTTCAAAAGACTTAACAAAAGCTTTAAAGAATAGTTCAAATCATTTCTTAAAAGAGATTTGTGAAAGAAATTATTGATATGAAGTTTTCTACATAAAAACTTTTTGAAACAGTAAAAATATGTTCTGGTAATCGATTACCAGCACTTGTAATCAATTACTAGAAGAGGGAACTTCAAAATTTGAATACTAAGATACAACATTTCAATTATTTCAAATTTATAACCATTGTAATCGATTACCAGACCCTTGTAATCGATTACCAGTGTATCTTTTCAGAAAGAATTCAAATAGTTACACCTTTTCATGAAATGATACAACCATGGAATTTTTATCTATAAATATAGATGATTTTTCCTTGAAGAGGTTGACAAACTCAAATGTGAAAAAGAATTACAAAATCTTCTTGGCCATAATCACTTGCAAATTCTTAAGAGTTCGTTAAGGATCTTCAGATTGTAAAATCTACTCTTCAAGAGAGTTATTCTGAAAAACCCAATCTATCATTCAATCTATAAAGGAGAAAGTATTTTTCTCCTGGGTGGTTTTGAATCTCAACACAAGGAAGGGAAAGTTCCAAGGTGTTGGAGGATTCAAGTCTTGTAAGGATTACAAGGATAGTAAAATCTCAAGTGGGAGACTTGAGGACTAGACGTAGGCAGGATTGGCCGAACTAGTATAAAATTGAGTTTGCAATTCTTCTTTCCCTACACTTTTAATTACTTGTTATTTCGTTGTGTTTGAGTAGTTTTTCATCGTTAATCTTTACATACAATTTGTCTAAGGAATTGAATTTATAAGAAAGTAATTCGAAAAAAATTTATAGGAGGAAAATTTGGAAAACTTAATTCACCCCCTCTTAAGTTATATGAGGCTACTTGTTTGAAAAATGAAATTATGGAATTACCCATCCCCAAGGGATGGAAGAACCTGGGCTTAGACAAGTATGTCAAGACCTCTAACCCCGATGACCATGTCAACTTGCATGTCTCTCAAGTTAGCATGCTAACTAACACTAATGCAATCATATGATGTTTTTTTTTTCTACTTCTTTTAAGCAAGCAACCTTGAGGTGGTTTACCCACCTTCCTTCTCGCTTTGTTAATTCCTTCGATCATGATCTCTCAGGGTGTTGAGCAAAGGTCCCAAACTATGGAAATTTTAGTTTCATCTTTGGTAACAACAACAAAGAGATTAAGGCCTTATTTCTTAAGCCATCAAGTAGTTGTTAAGACTGACTACCCTATTACTAAGATCCTTAGAAAACTAGATCTTGCAGGAAAGATGATCGCTTGGTCCATGGAGTTGTTGGAGTTTGTTTTAGTTTACCAGAAAAAGGTTCTATACAAGCAATTTTCTTAGCAAATTTCATCGATGAAATGGCCATCGAGCCTTAGCAAAGCTACATATGAACTTTATATGTTGATAGTTCATCAAGTAAAAAAGGAAGCAAGGTCAGAGTCATTTTAGAAGGATGGAGAGGCTTGGAATTGAAAAATAATTCCAAATCACTTTCCAAACTTCCAACAATCAAGTGTAATATGAAGCTTTTATAGCTAGAATGAAGTTGGCTTTGGAAATGGGGGCCAAACACTTATTATGTAAAAGTGATTCCCAACTAGTAGCCAAACAATTGAAAGGTGAGTACCACACCAAGGATGCTCAACTATTGAAGTATTACCATGTGGTTAATAAGCTAAAAGGAAGCTTCTTAGACTTTTGGATTGATCATATACAGGAGGAAAACACTAGGGTTGATGTCATCTCTAAGCTAGCAAGTACTTAATGATTCGACCAACATAATACCATTGTTCAATAAACATTAAAAGAGCCTAATATATCTGGTGAAGAATGCTTGCAGATTGAAGAGGGGAGAACTAGATGACCTTTATCATTAATTATTTGAAGAATGATGTTGTATTTGGAAACCCCTTGATTGCCAAAAATCTTAGGCTTTAAGCAACAAATTTTTTTATCATTGTGGATGAGCTTTATAAAAAAGGGTTCTTTACACCATTACTCAAGTGTATTACCAAATTGCAAGCTGAGTATGTGATGGAAGAATTACACCAAGGAGTGTGCAGAATGTACACTATAAGAAGGTCTATGATAACTTGGATACTTGAGGCTAGGTATTACTTGTTGACCATTCAATAAGATTCAATTAAATATGTCAAGAAGTGTATCCCTTGGCATTAATATTTGAATCTCATACACACTACTCTTGAGTCCCTCCATAACATAGTATCTCCATGGTTGTTCACTATGTGGGATATCAATATTTAAAGTCTTTTCCCTCCTACTAAGGCTTAGTACAAGTTTTTGTTGGTGGTATCGAACTACTTCACCAAGTGTATAAAGGCAAAACCACTTACTCAAATCACAATAAAGAATGCTCAACATTTCATTTGGAAATCATTTTTTGCTTCGGAATTCCCAAGACCATCGTGACCAATAATGACAAGTAGTTCACGGGTAGGCATCTCAATGAATTTCTTAAAGGACTCCAATACAACACTGAGATTCTTCTATTGAGCATCACAAACAAATAGTCAAGTTGAGGCCACTAATAAGGTCATCTTAGGAGAACTAAAGAAAAGGTTATAAAGAGCCAAAGATAAATGGTTGAAGAGTTGTTAGAAGTTCTATAAGCTTATCGTTGTATCCCATATTCCACTACTCAGGAAACACCTTTTTGGCTAACCTATGGAGTTGATGCAATGCTACCAGTAGAAATAGGGGAAGCCTTCCCTAGAAGAATCTTGTACCATGATGATGATGGTTCCACTCATCGAGCTAAACTTGACTTGGCGAATATTGTTCATGATCGAGCTCAAATATAGCAAAAAACAAGTCATGGAGAGTGAGTCGAAGACATGCGTCCCATTTAATCAAATGGGAATTATGAGAAGAGACTTGGTGTGAAGAATACATGGTGAAGCTAGGAAGGATGTAATAGAAGGAAAATTCTTAGCCAATTAAGATGAACCCTTCAAAGTAACTTAAAGTCTGAATAATAGAGCATACAAACTTGAATATGCTTTTGGTTAGGGGATTCCAAAGACCTAAAATGAATCTCATGTAAAGTTTTATTATGGTTAATCATTGTAATGAGGTTTTGTACTCTTTCTTGCCACCAGTTTTTTATCCCATAAAAAATAAAAGATTTTGCTCAACGAGGTTTTAACGAGGCACACCAATATCATTCATAAAACATTTATTACTTTCATATGTTGCTTAATTCATTACGAGACTGTCAATCATGTGGAGAAAAACCCAAGTATAAAATCGTGGTATGAAGAAAAACCTAGGTCGAGCACAGTTCTCAATCAAGTAAAAGTAAAATCAAAGTAAAAAATCTTAGTACCAAGAAAACATTGGTCGAGCATGAGTTCTTGGTTAAGTAAAATTAAAACCCAAGTATAAAATATTGGTGCAAAGAAAACCTTGGCCAAGTACGAGCTCTTAATCAAGTAAAAATAAAATCCAAGTATTAAATCCTGGTGTGAAGAAAACCTTGGTCGAGTAAAAGTTCTTGATCAAGTAAAAATAAAAACCCAAGTATAAAATCTTGGTACGAAGAAAACCTTAATCGAGCATGAGTTCTCAATCAAGTAAAAGTAAAAACCAAGTATAAAATCTTGATACAAAGAAAACCTTGGTCAAGTAAGAGCTATAAGTCAATTAAAAATGAAACCCAAGTATAAAATTCTGGTGCAAAGAAAATTGTGGCTGAATACAAGTTCTCGATCACGTAAAAATAAAACCCTAGTATATAATATTGGTATGCAAAAAACCATGGTCGGGCATGATTCTCAGTCAATTTAATATACTTAATTAATGTCATGGTAATAATGAAGCAATATATGAGCCAAAAAATAAATTCATTGATTGATTGAAAGTCCATTACAAAAAAAAAAAACAAATGGGCATTAATCACCCCCTAAAACAAACTAATTCGTTGACTTGTCAATGACTTGAGCTGGCTCCTCCTTCTACACTACTTTAAAGGGAACTTCTTTGGCAGTCTCCACTTGAGTGTTAGTAGTGGGTTCTAAACCATACACATTCAGTAGGCTTTCCATGTCTACCATCTTTCCTTGGAAGACATCTTTAACTATGTTAATAATAGTATGGTCTTCCAAGTTGTTGAAGTGTGCAACTTATCAAATGATTTTGTTGAAACCGATCACATGTAAGTTGTAAACCTGAAGTCGTGCCTCCACCAAATCTTCCTTAGCCATCTCCCTCTAACCTTTCTCCTTGTCTCACAGCTTAGTCATCTAAAAAATATGACTCTTCAAACTCTTATTCTCCACTAAGAGTTTGTTGTGGGCTTCCTCTAGACCCTGAACATGGTATCGGGCATGATTATCTTGGTTATAGAGCTCATCAACTTGAACCTACAATTTGGTGACCTCTCGAGTCAGTTCTTTAGTGTCTCCTAAAGACTTGATTGGTTCTCCTTCAGCTCAACCTTTAATTTGTTGGTGTCATCAAGATTGATACCAACTTTGCACAATTTGGTCTTGAGGTATTGAGAAATAAACCATGATCGGGCTTGCAAATTATGAAAAGTGGCCACTACCACTTTGTGACTTGTCTTCTTCATGGCCTCTTAGTTGGACAAGGAGAGGTATTAAGGTTTATGATTGACAAAGGGTCAAAAATCTTGTCAAAAAAGTTTCGTATTAGCAACCAAAGTACCTCCATTGGGTCTTGATTTTTTGTGTGAATGAGAACCCTTAGGTCTTTTATCCCTGTCTTTCCTTGCGGGAATGGTGAGGAGGCAACATGTTGATGTTGCAAAGATAGTAGGAGTTGACCTTTTAGGACCTTTTTGTACTTGGGGAGGGTTTTTGTTAGGGGTGGTCGCCCGATTTCCAACACCTGGGTTATCGACAGATGGGTTCCAGACAGTAAGGTTCCTAATTGCTTGAGAACTAGATCCTTGGGCAGCAACATCCTGAATATTCTCCCCAATGAAATTGAATTTTTGAGCCATTAATTCTACAATAGGAAAACAAGAGTTAGAAACAAATAGGGTATCCAAGCATACATAACTAAAGACAAATACTTACACTTTATTTTTTTGTTGAGCATTTGACAAGATAAAAATCTTTAAAATCTCCTTTGTTTTCGAGGGGAAGGGGTAGTTGCTTATAGGGGTTAGCAAAAAACTGAGACATAAATTCAACTCGAACAATCCAATAAAAATATTACTTTTGGGTGGGTTTTGATGGTCTTATGGGGAAAACAGGTTAAAATTTTAATTTTATATGAGTTATAGTGGACGAATTCGATTTTGAATTTTTAAACCCACTAAAAGTATAACCCGAGTGAAAATGAGATAAAATTCAGGTTTTTATTACTTTTGTTTAACTAAACAACAATAGCCTAAGCCCAAAAGTCTTTATTTCAAATATAATATAGTTATCAATTTGTAACTTGTTTTCTTTATTTTTTTTCTTTTTCTCAAAATCTATATGTTTCTTTTGTCTTCTTCTTCCTTATTCAACTTCCCAACACACTATTTCGTTTCTAGAGTTTTCTTTTTGTTTCTTTCTTTGACTTTCTTTTCCATCTTCCTACCTCCATTTTGATTGCAACTTGTGCGACTGTAGTTTCTTATGGATTTTGTTGTCTAACTTTATATTTCTTTTGCATGTAACTATAGATTTTATCTTTTACTTCTGTATTTTGTGAATGTTTCATCTACAGATCTACTTACACCATCTATTGTCACCTTGGTTGTATTTTTATACATTATTTTGGAAATGTCTTTATACCATTTTGAGCTTCACCTTCGTTAACATAACTTGGCCTACAAAAAATATTAGACCCAATTATACCCACCTACTCAAATTCAAATCCATTTTAACCCGAAGCAACTCAAATAGAAAGCTTAATTGGTCGAACATGGGTCATATTTTTCGAAAGTTGATTTATAATGGGTTGGACATTTTGCACCCAAACCCACCCATTGCCCACCCTTAGTTGATTAATTATTTTTAAATTATCCTACTCTTTCAAACTCATCAAATTTGTCTCCCACACATTGTATTGGTTTTTATGTCCAGTAAAAAGGGAATTTTGGGACTGAGTTCTCTTGGTCCCCAAGAACCAGGTCCATAAAAGGAGTCTCCTTTATAGTCAGCAAGATTTTGAAGAATCCATCCTTAAAGTTCTTGAAGAAGGCAACGTAAGATTTGAATAAGACCTTGTGCACATGACTAATTAGGGACAACCATCCAGACACGCTACTGGGCCTGATTTCATAAAAATGTAAGAAAATTGTGGGGGTCAACTCTATATTTATGGTTTTGCAAACAAATCAGAATGCTTATAAGAGAGTCCAACTGTTGGTGTGAAGTTGTATTGCTACATACAAAATTGACAACACCTCGAAAGTGAAATTGTCAAAAAGAAGCTAGATGTTGAGGGGCTTGAAATGATATTCGTACATAAAGAATAAGCATGCCTCATTATCGTTGGCTTCTTGACATACCCTCTTTTCCTCCAAGGGTCTTTGGGCTTCTACAAGGCCTCCACACCCAAATTGTACAATGTTGGTATTCTTGAGGAAGCAAATCAATAAAGCCTCATTTGTAAATTTAGAAGAATTCTTGAAAACTTTGTCTTGAGCCCAGTTCGAATATTCCTCCATGTTCATGACAAACCCAACTCTTAGGTTAGGGACCAACATCAAGTCTTGATTATCCTCTGAACGAATCACTCCACTAGGACCAACCACCTTGTTCTTAACCTGATCATTATTAGCAACTTGGTTCACTTTGATGATAGATCTGGAGGATCTATCCTAAAGGGAGCTATCAATGCACTAGGAGTAGTAGTATAAGAAGAAGGGTGAGAGTTCTTGGATGAGGAGTTTTTAGAGGAAGAGGAAGAAGAAAAGCTAGAAATAACATTAACTTCCATGCTTCCTAGGAAAAGAGGTTCTACACTATTATTGGAAGAACTCATAAAAAAAGATAGGTAGAAAGGCATACTTGATAGGTACTCGACTTTTGGAGTATATGGAAGGCAGAGTTTATATGTAAATTCTTCTAAGGGCTAAGGGACCTTATTCATAAATATGAAGAGATTTGAGAGATAAATTGTTGTTCCTTTTCGAACCATTGGATCTCTTCAAGATCAACGATGGGAACAGATGCAACTTTTCACATCCCTAAGGTGTTTCACACCTATGCTTCCAAAAATTTCCTACGACATTTGACCTGTCGTCATTACACTTGATGCAACCACTTAAACGATGACCTATCCAGAAGGCGATGATTACAAAATTTAAAGGCGGGAAACAAAATTTTTCACTAATGACACATTGAACTCTTCTTCCAAGAGTCAAAGACTCTAGGAGCTTATGTACCATATAGGTCTCGAACTTCAATACCGATGACCTATCAGTTATTTTCCTAATACAAGGAGAATGCCACCATGACTATATAGCAAGGATCCAAACTACTTGCCTGATCAAACAAAACATTTGTCAAGGTCAAGCAGTCCTCTATAATCAAGTTTGACAGCTTGTAACATTTGACTGCTATACAAACAATAAAAGGTTTTGAATACACTTAAATGTCTTATCGATTAATGGTAACATTTTCTCTCCTATATATACACCTGCATTTCACTTTTAGAAGATAACCTCATTCTTGATATTACCATATATACTTCGAACATTCACTAACTTAGACATCAAAGTCTTTTTTGTAGATACAATCATCCATTTCAAGCATCGAAGATTGATGATTAAGAATCGAAAATCAAAGACTTTGGACCAATACTTTTCTTGACAAGTACAACATGTAATATATCTTTATTATAATAAAAGAAAGGAAGTCTGTGATTCTTTTTTCCTGCTCAAAATACGGGTACTTATGTAATTTTATCTTATCATAGTTATTCTGAATTTTATTTTTATATTTTAATAAATTCTGAACATAAGAAAAACCCTTCCTCTTTCTCTTTGCTTTATACAAAGAAAAACCCTTCCTCTTCCTCTCTACTTTATACATTTCCCATCAAATTGCTTGTATTTTGTCTTCCACTCAGAGAAGCAATTATGGATATCTATTTCCTATGTGTTGGTTGTAGCTTTTCAATGCTAATTAATGTCAACTATCCTCTAATTTTTAAAGTATTTTTCTTTTCAAAACTTCATTTTGATTGTCCAGTTCCATCATACTTCCTATTTCTAAAAATACTCTCTCCATATATACATTGTCCACTTTTTGATTTGGGTACTTTTGTACTTCTAATATGAGGATTCACTCTTTCTCTATCAATCATAGGAAAACCATTTTTAGGTGAGCTTGTATGAAGTTTTAATTTTAAAGGTTGGTTGTTTCAATGTTGATGCATAGTGAACATATTATTAAAAATTTTATCATTTTTTACTTTCATCTTCTTTTTAAAGGACATGGCTCAGAGGTTTACATTACTAAAGAACATTGCAGCGGGGAGAATTGACTGGAAGATAAGAGTTTGTATAATAAGATTGTGGAGGCTGCCAGAGTTTAAGAATTCATTGCAAACAAATTCCTTGGAGATGATTTTGGTGGATAAAGAGGTTTTTTTTTCTTCATAAATTATAACATTTATAAATTTCATTGTTAGATAGTGTAGTTTTTGTTTTTACTTCCGTTTGAAATTTTCATCTTCACCAAAAAAAATATAATTAGTAAATATATTATGTTCAGAATCAATTACAATGAGTCAATGATCTTAGTAAGGACATTGATAAATTTTTCTACACGTATGTTATTTTTTAGAAGCTAATGCATTTTTTTCCCTTTATTCTTTTAATTATTTTTACCTATTATAATCCAAATAATAACCTTATTTTAAAACAAATGAAATTAGTCTGATTCAAATCTTTCAAATATTTTTTAAACCAAATCCTACAACTCAATATATTTTTTTAAAAAAAACTTACCGTCACTTTTGTATGTACAAATCATTTTGTTTAAGGCTAATTACTATGGTAATCATGTTGTATTCTTGCATTTTTAATTGATGAATTTCTATGTAGTGTTGCTGGTTTTTTCCAATTTGACCTTTCTATTTTGCTGCCAACTCATTACATGTCTTTCACTTCAATTTTTTCTTTTTCAGTTCAATTTTGCCAGAGTTTAAGAATTCATTACAAACAAATTCCTTGGAGGTGATTTTGGTGGATGAAGAGATTTTGTTCCCATAAATTATAACAATTATAAATTTCATTGTTTGATAGTGTACTTTTTGTTTTTGCTTCTGTTTGAAATTTTCATCTTCACAAAAAAAAATATAATTAGTAAATATATTATTTTCAGAATCAATTACAATGAGTCAATGATCTTAGTAAGGACATTGATAAATTTTTCTGCATGTATGTTATTTTTTAGAAGCTAATTTATTTTTTCCCTTTATTCTTTTAATTATTTTTACCTATTATAATTCAAATAATAACCTTATTTTAAAACAAATGAAATTAGTCTGATTCAAATCTTTCAATTTTTTCTTTTTAACTAAATCTTACAACTCAATATCTTTTAAAAAAAATTACTTTCACTTTTGTATGTACAAATTATTTTGTTTAAGGCTAATTACTACAGTAGTCATGTTGTATTCTTGCATTTTTAATTGATGAATTTCTATGTAGTGTTGCTGAATTTTTCTAATTTGACCTTTCTATATTGTTGCCAACTCATTACATGTCCTTCACTTCAATTTTTTCTTATTCGATTCAGTTTTGCCAGAGTTTAAGAATCTATTTGATGGAATCATGGTTATGAAAGCAAGAGAGGACATCCTAGAAGATCCAAGAGGAGTGGGCTAGACATGAAGGCTTGGGTCAGTCAAAGGCCCAAGAGGCCCAATGGGCTTGGAAGGTCCAAAGTGGAGTTCTACATGGACCTATCTTGTTGTTCTTGTATTTTAGTAGTGTAGGGTTGGGGCTTAGAGCCTTGTATTTCTTAGTGCCTTGTATTTCTTTTGGGCCTTGTATTCACGGCCATTTAGCTTAGGATTTTCATTTGAAGGTCATTTGAATTTAGGGTTATTTAGGTTGCATGTGTAGTTGCATTAGAATGTAATTAGATTCACATTTGGTGTGCATTTCGGCCATGTGCAACACATGCACATGGTGTGATCCGAAATGCAACTCAAATGGAACCCTAATGACATTCCAAATGACTTGCACATGGGTGATCCGGGTTTAGGCTCCAAAATTTGAATTTTGAATTCAAATTTTGGGCGCCTAAGGTTAAGTGAACCCTACCTTGGTTCCACTTAACCTTAGGCTAACCCATGGTTACCTTGACCTAATTTTTCCCTATAAATCCTTATGACCAAGCCTTGTAATTCACTTTGGAATTTATTTGATGAGTTTTTCTCTCTTAAAACTCTCCCCTCCGAAGTCACCTAGTTCTAGTCTCTACCCTTCTTGAGAGCTTCTCTTTGTAGAGCTAGAACCTTCATCTCTTCTACGGACTTAGCTACAAGCAATCCGTGGTCACATTGAAGCCTTTGTGGAGTCTCCATCCTTGAAGTTCTTCCAAGGAATTCCGTGAAGGCTCGAAGCAATCTTGAGATTTCCAAGAGGAATCTCATCACTATTGCAAACAAATTCCTTGGAGATGATTTTGGTGGATGAAGATGCTTTTTTTTACCATAAATTATAACAATTATAAATTTCATTGTTGGATAATGTATTGTAGTTTTTGTTTTTGCTTCTCTTTGAAATTTTCATCTTCACAAAAAAAAATATGATTAGTAAAGATATTATTTTCATAATCAATTAAAATGAGTCAATGATCTTAGTAAGGACATTGATAATTTTTTCTGCACGTATGTTATTTTTTAGAAGCTAATGAATTTTTTCCCTTTATTCTTTTAATTATTTTTACCTATTATAATTCAAATAATAACCTTATTTTAAAACAAATGAAATTAGTCTGATTCAAATCTTTCAATTTTTTTAACCAAATCCTACAACTCAATATCTTTTTTTAAAAAAACTTACTGTTACTTTTGTATGTACAAATCATTTTGTTTAAGGCTAATTACTATAGTAGTCATGTTGTATTCTTGCATTTTTAATTGATGAATTTTTATGTAGTGTTGCTGAATTTTTCCAATTTGACATTTTTATTTTGCTGCCAACTCATTACATGTCCTTCACTTCAAGTTTTTCTTATTCGATTCAATTAAGATGTGGAATAATGTTTTTAATCAATTTGTTGCTGTTGTAAATATATTAATCTCTTATTATGTAATAAGTACATTTAATCATTAAATTTATTCTTTCTAATATACTAAATCCTTATTATTATGTAATTAGCCATGCTACTGCACTATTCTGGAAAAGATTATAGAAATTGATGAGCACAAAGATTGACATTATAATTCATGCAACAAATGTGCGAAAAAAAAGTTATCAGTCTTGGAAGCAAGTATTTTTGTGAACATTGTGAGAAGATTGTTGTTGGAATCACTAGGTATAATCTGACTTATGCATATTAAAAAAATATAATATGATATTTTAGCATAATGCATCTATTTATCTCTTTTAATTTTGTTACATAATTTAAGTATTTAACCTTCAACTTTATTTGTGCCCTCAAAATTTGTTAGATTCATGTTGCATGTCACTGTCATTGATGACACTGATTCCACAAATTTTGTCATGTTTAACCATGTTGTCACATTGTTTTTGGGAAAGTCTACTATTGAAATAAGGTTGTCAAAAATCATACCTCATTCTTATTATTTATTATGAATATATTTACCATAGGTTGTTAACTTGCTATTTTTTAATCCTAAGAAAAATAAAGGAAAGGTTCTTCCTATTGAGTTTCAAGCATTATTGAACAAAGATTTGCTTTTCATGATTGAAATAACTCAATCCAACATAGATCACCATTGGCAAGGTTATACAGTGAAGAGACTAAGTGTTGATAAGGAGATGATTGATTAATTTAAACTATTGAATTCAATCAAGGTTATTATTTTGTCAATTTTATTATGTATTCACATCTGAACTATTTATTAAGAATGTTTGTAATTATTTATATACGAAAATTTTCTTATAGGATGATGAACAACATGGTGACACAGAGATCAAGTCAAACCCATGTGATGAAGTTGATGAAAATATCATGATTTTAATTTTAATTTTACCAATTTTTCAAGTATTTCACCAAATTTATTTTTCATGATAGATGTGTTCAGGAGTCATTACATAATTACTGTATAAGGTAAAAATTTAATTTAATTTTCTTTTTATTTGAATTACTACATCTTTATAGCATTTTAATATTACACCTCTTATAAGTTAATTATAAGGTTTTTTTTTCAGGTTAATGCATTAACTCATATTGTAAATTTTGATGTTTTTGAAGCCGAGACACAATGCAATTTAGTTTTCCTAATATTTCATATTATCATGTTTTCAATCGTTTATCATTGTCATTTTATTTGTATATTCAGATATTTTTTTTCATGTTACATTAAGTTCAATTAATTTTCACATTTTTTTATATTAATTATTAAAATAAAATTTATTTATAATAATTTATTTTCCGTGCAACGCACGGGCACAAGTCTGTCTAGTTGAGATAATAAAGATATTGTAGGCAGACATGTGAACCAAACACTTCAAATAAATTTTGTACAAATCTTCTTTTTTTTATAATTTTTTTTTATTCTTTCAAGTTTTTTTTTTCAACAAATCTTATATAAATTAATTAAAAAATGACTGATTTTTTTCTTCATTATTTTATTAAACATCTTTAATTTTTACTCTATTATTTATTTATTTATTTTCTTTTTTCTTTATCAAACACAGTGGCAAGGACATGTCCTCTCAACTCAAACATTGCTTCCTATTATAATCAATTTTAACGTATATACGTAAAATAAAATAAACAAAAGTAAGACCCAACATCTGATGAGTGATTGCGTTGCATCACAGAAATGAAGACCGAAGAGAAACATGTTCTGGTAGTGGTTCTAGTTTAGTATATGACTAAATGTAATAATAGAACTAACCAACATCTGGTCAACTAACCCTAGTTAACTAACTTGCTGTACCCGGCATTTCTGCGCGCGAGAATGAACCACTCCGAAAGTAAAATAAATCAAAAACAATTTAAAAAAGCAGTAATAAATAATCGGGATCTGACGGCTCTGCAGATTCCGTTAAATGGGGTAACGTCGTTAGACTAATTAAACGGCAGAAAGGCTCGCATAAACGACGTAACGGGTTTCTATGAATGGTTCAAGCGAGGGTAAGCGATAGCCGTCAGATCACTGATCTACGGTCAGAAATTACCGGAGCGTGGCAGAAGATGTATATAAACAAAGCATTTCGTTCTATCACTGAGAACAAAGAAGAAGAAGAAAAACACCTTATACCTATTTTCCCCTGTTTTAATTTGTTTCTCTAAAACTTTTTTAATTTCTTTGTTTCCACCGTTCTGTTAAGCCAAACTTTGACGCAAATTCTGATTAGTGAACGGTGAATGTTGAGGATCTTCTACCTTTTGAACATTGAATAAGGTTTCGTGTAGATAAACGACTGCAATTTCTTCAATTCTGTTTCATCTTTTTTGTTTTTCTCTCTGGATGTGGAGTAGAATTCAATCGCTAATTCGACTTTGTTTTTTCTGTTCGTTTTTTTTTTTCTCTCTTCTATTTGCAGGTGTGTTTGAGGAGGATTTGGCAGAATTTGTCAGAATCACATTGCTAATTTTCTCCTGAAGGTTTCGTTCCTTCATTTGTGATATTTAAAGGTGCTTGATAGTTTCTTATTTCTTGTTGTGGAGGTTTGGAATTGAGCCAGAGGAGGAGTTTTGTTCTTTTCCTTTATTTCGTGTTCGCCTCTGTGTTAAGTTGTTTGTGGCTGTGTTTTTTTTTTCTTTTTTTTTCGCATCCGCAGATACATTTCTCCGGAAAAAAAATCGCCGAATTTTGAAACTGGACTCTCTGCTAGATTGTGCATGAGTTTGTACTTGTGGCCATGTTTGCAGATCGAAGCTCTGCTCTGAAATGTCGTTATTAGTTGGATTTTAGGAATAGATTTGCATTTTTCGAAGCTTCAGAACTGAAAACAGCGAGCTTTTCTTGTGCGCCTTAGGGCTTGGGTTTGACGGAATCGGATTAGTTTAGGTGAGAAATTATGATATACTCACCTAAAATCGGAACTCTAAGGTGTTGATTTTCATCGTAATGTTAATCCAATTTCGGTTTTCGTTTTCGGTTCCCTGTTTTCCCCCCTGCCTCTTCGTTTATTTTGAAAAATCAAAAACTGACCCATTGCTTTTAACAACGTCTGCAAGTTTTTGGTAATGCGTTGATTTTTACGGTTCCTTTCTGTTTTAAATTTTTGTTCGTCCTCTGGATCTCTTTCCCTTGCAAATATTTTGGATTTTTTTTAATTGTTTAATTTTTCTATCGCTTACACGTACAGTGGATTTTAAGTTCTCTGTTTCTCTCCATTTTTTGGCGATGATTCTTTCTCTGTTTTTATGTGCAGTTTCTTTCTCAATTCTTCCTTTTGCTTTCTCTTGCGCTGTTTGTGAATCCAAATGTTACTCAATTGGCTCTTGAATTGGCTTAAAGAGCAAAATCTGAACAACAAACCTTACTCAATCGTTGAAATCCATGGAGTCAAGTTAACCGATTGAACGATTAATGAGATAAATGACTGCTAAGTCTTACGAAGAGAAGCCATTGATCCTTCCAACTTCCAAGCTCTCTTGTATTGATTGTTTTTAGCGTTTCACAAACAGTATTTCCCCTCAAATCTCGCAAGTTCCTATCCATGTGCAAGTAAATTGAATCCTATTATAAATTTGGTAAAAGATTATCTTAATCTAAAACCCCTTTATCCCTCACAATTTTCATCAACCATTCTTGTCGTGACCTTGAAGAAGATGCTCACACCGCACGATTCCCATGGCTTTCATTTTTCTTTCCTCTCTCGAAAACCGTGGACCCTCCGACGCGCCCCCTTTTTTCAACTAAATTATAATCTACTAGACGCGTAATGCATCATCAACATTAACATATGATAATATAAGCTTGGACAGTATCCCTTGTTGTTACAGTAGTGGCGGATAATACAAATCCAACACCGATTTCAAGTTTGTTGTGTGTAATCATATATATTCTTTTTTGTTATTCCACTAATAGCCCCCTAACTTTACCTCATTAATGATGATGATGACAGGTAGCGAGGGGAGATGGATAAAGAGTCGCATATCCATAACAACCATGGCAATAGCAACAACAACATTGCTAGCGTTAGAGAAAGAGACAAAAGCGGAGGAGGGGATGGTGGACCCGGGTCGTTGTTGCTGAGGGGTGGCACCGATGGTATGAGGCACTCAACGACGTCGGATTTGGTGCTTCAGTGGGGTAACCGGAAGCGACTTAGGTGCATGAAGGTGCAGGTCAAACACGACTCTTCTTCCAACCCGGTTCAGAGAACAACGGTTCGGGTGGATCGGCGGGTGGTTAGAACCGAGAAAGATTCTTCAAATAGACCCTTACCCTTACCCTCTGTCGCTAATAACAACAATAATAGTAGTCACCAAAATAATAGTTTTAATCAGAGTAACGGGTATCTGAATCTCCGTCAACGGCCCCCTTCCCCGCAGCAACTTCCTCCGCGTATTCTCAGGTATTTTTGTTTGCATCTTCCCTCAATTTTTCTTCTGTTCAATAATTTTTAAGAAAAGAAGTAGAGGTGTTGGATTGAAAACAGATCAAACCAAGATAGGATTTACATGGACTTAAGAATGATATTGGATTGGTACTAATCTGATTTGATTATTTCGGTGTTTGAATTAGATCAATTATTTTTTAATTTTGCCTTACTTTTTTAAAGAATATTATTTTACCTTTTTTAACAAACGAATACAATTATATTAATTAAAATAAGAGTACGAATAAAATAAATTAAAATAAGAGTAAATCCGTAAATTATCGCATAAATTTTTTAGTCACTATTTTTTTTTAAAAGATGACTTTAAATAAAATATCAAATATATAATTTTTTTATGAGTATATCAAATATATAATAAATATAAAAACTCTGTTTAAACTTTCAAATCACAACTTGATTTAAATTATAAGTATTTTGTTTTCTATTAAAACAAATGTATGCGTATAATAATTATAATTTTCTTAGGATAAAATAACATAACTAGTATAAATTTAATATATTTATGCAATTAGATTTGATTTGTTTCGAAGATCGAAATGAGCTGAAAAATACGTTTTTTTTCCGTCTTTCTATTAACAGTTTGTTCAATATTTTTCTAATGATTTAGCAGTTTGAAATACTCGGTTCTCGGACATTTTTAGCAAGAATTTTGTTTGTTCTTATCGATATTTCCCATCATAAAAAATAATTTTTGATTTTATTCGTGTCCAATGGTCGGCTAATGACTTCAGATCTAGTCAAAAATCCGACTAGCTTGTAGGAAATAAATTATTTATAGGATTTGTGTGGAAGTGGTGGATTCATGTCTGCCACCGAATTTTGTGCGGGGGCCGACTATATGTGATGAAAGGCAACATGTAAGTCTCTTATGTCAGTCACAAAATCTTCAGCTTCAAATGTTACTGTGAATAAAAAAAAAATTGGGCGGTGATGACTGGTTTCCCAGTTAGATGATGATCCTGTCCTCTTAAGTAGCATCGAAGGTATTTGCTGCATTTGGGCTGAATATTTATCATGACTCATGAGGCTTATATTTTGTTCACTCTCCAATTGGTCAGGTCCTCGCGGATGTCTCATCCAAATTAAAGAGGAGCTCACGGTAAGTGCGTGAGGTCGTCTTCTTTTTTTTCCTCAATTTATTTCCAAATATTATTCTTACTACAATTTAGGAAGTTCGCATTAATGTGCAATGAATAATGGTTGCCTCACCAATGCCTTTATTAATTGGCTTTTGACTAGGAGTATAATGTTTAGAAGCCAATAAAAACAAGCAAATTGTTGTGCTAGTTCTGCGTTTGTGTGGTTGGGGAAGTCTTTGGTAACAAATCTGTCGATCTAAACTACGTTGAAGATCTGAATCTAAGCTTGCCTTTGCAATAGAAATTTTGATATTTCATAGTTGATATTCGTGATATATGACATCTTTTGGTGCTTTGTTTTCTGTCTGCAAATTGAGCCTTTAATAAACCCTCTCAGATCTTTATGTGGTATTTTATGATGTGGAATTTTGTGTAATTATTTTACCAGGTGGATTTGATTTTGATTTGATGCTTTTGTTTCACTGTTTATGATTGTATTCATATGATACATATTAAGTATAATACCAAACAAATAGGGTATGATGTCTAATGATCATGATTCATGGAGGTCCACTTTAATCCTTGGGAGATCACGTTTCATGGACCTTAGAAAAGTAGCTAGAACTTACTCCTCCTCCGTCATACCAGATCATATTCTAATCTAGGTCTACAACACTGTACCGGAACCCCTAATTATCATGAGGATTACTCCGAGTCTTTGTCGGGAACATGGAATGGAGGGTCTCCTTCCACGTGTTCATCTAAAGTCGTTTTCTACAAGAAAGCCCTTTGTGGCCGTTTGATGGGGTACCAGGTGTTGGATCTGGTACGACCCATTTTGTATTTTAACACGTAGTAAAGTAAAGCCCATCTTCTCTTCAATAGCCAATACTCTAGATCCAACGGCCCCAAACTTGCCGTGGAACCAGCTGTGCCCGTTATAAGGAATCACATGCACAAATCTCGCAAATATCCATCTAAATCTTTTCATCTTAGGAAGTTAAATAAATTAAAGGCACACCAGCCCCCGGTTTCTCAAAGCACAATACAAATACCTCCAAGAAGCCAAAAATCAGCCCATATTTTACGCAAAATCCGTTGATATCCCAATCCCAACTTCTTCAACCCCGCGATCTAGATCGACCCACAAGGTCAATTTGGTAAACCCACTATTCCCCTAAAGTTATTTTTCGTATAATTATTATTATTTTTTTTTCTAAACAACAAAAATACTTCTCAATGCATATTTGTTTTCCCTATTTATCACGTCGTGTTTCGCGTTCTTATACAGTTAAGAAACATATGGGATAATCATATGTGGGTTGTGCTATTTTTTTTTATATATATTTATTCATCTTACTTAGGAATTCGGAGAATTCAAGTGCTATGAGAGGAGGCCAAAGCAACGGGAGTGTTAGGGGAATTGCATCACCGGACAGGGGTGCGCACGATAAGAGAGGGACCCATAACAACCACCTTAATGACAATAATAACAAGTCTGTGGTCTCATCAGACACCGCGCACGATAGCAAGAAGGGTGGTGGTGGGTCGCCGTCCGGCAGTGGGGATGCTGCTCCGCCGATGTGGCTGCCAAAGTTCGTGATTGCCTTGACCAACAAGGAGAAGGAAGAAGATTTTCTGCTCTTGAAGGGTTCTAAGCTTCCCCAGAGACCCAAGAAGAGAGTCAAATTCGTACAGCGCACCCTCAATGTAAGCTCAACTACCCTTGTTTGCTTTACGTTCATTCCACTTTAATTTTGTTATCATATCTTCTCGATTAAGTATTTTTTATATGGACCATCTCTCAAATCTTAGATCGGAGAAATTATTGCATTAAACGTAATTAATTATAAAAGAATAGAGTTTTTTTATCACGTAACGTAATTTAGGATTTGAACTAAACGCTTTGTAAGAGTTGTTACGACAATCAACTAGAATAGTATAATTTTCTATAAAAATTGTTGCCTGACTTAATTATAATTAGTGCGTAGTGTTTTGGTGAACATACGATATTATGTGAAAATTCTTGTTTTTTTAAAACGTATGCAAATTTTAATGTAACTCGTCTATTTAATTTAATTGAGAGTAATGGATTTGGACATTTTTTTTAAAACACCTTACCTACATTTCTTATTTTTCTCCATTTTTTTCCTATTACATGTTTTTACCTACTATATCTATATATTTTTTTCTCCCTATCACCGGATGTTAAATAGCATTTGAGGAGCTTAAAAATCACTTTCCTTTAATTTACAAGGAGATCATACGAGATTTTCACCTAATAATAATCACGTTAAAACTTTAGCATCAGAAAATCCTTCTCAGATTGTTTTTTCAACTTTAAGCTCGAGGAAAGAAATAGGAATGAAATAGAGGGGGAGAAATAAAAAGTGAAGAGAAATAAATAAAAAAATTTGATGGTTTGGTTGAGAAAAAATATGTAAAAAATAAGTGAAAAATGTATAAGAAATAAATATATAATTATATATAAGAGATAAAAGACAAATAAATAAATAAATAAGTGATATTCATTATCTTTTAATTTCTGTCTTCTTTATTTATTTCTCTATCTGTCTCTTCTTTATTTTTTTCTCTGTCTGTCTCATTTTTACTCTCCTATTTTTATCCCCCTCCGTCTTATTTCTTATTATTTTTTTCTCTATCAAACAAAGTGAAAGATAGAATTTTGTATGCCATTCCTTCTGCTTTTTTTTTTAACATATTATGTGACTGTTGTACGGTAGTGGGTGTCTTCTCTTTTCTTTTACTTTTTAGACCTCTGCCTGGTTGGCAGCTATGGATGGGTTTACACGCGTCAGCGGAAGCCTGGTTCACAGCGAGTAGTGTGGGTCCAAAAGTTCTGTTAGGAAACTCAAAAGTCCAAACCCTAGTTATTGTAACATAATAAAGGTACTCGTTAATTAAACACTTGTTTAAAAATTAAAAATATCTTTTAATGAAAATCACGATGATAATATATTAAAAATTATAAAAATATATATATAAATCACACATGTATTTCTTAACAAAAATTGAAGTTTGATTTCTTACTCGTGAACTAGTTAGTAAATTTATGGATTGAATTTTTTAAAAGTTCAAACTAATAAATTCATTTTATAAAAGGGAATCAATTAATTAATTTTTTTTCATAAAATAGATCAGTTTGATGTTTTAAAAATATAGATTGGAATTTTATAAATTAGATTGATGTGGTGTGATTATTCACTTGTACTAGTATTTATTTAAAAGAAATTAAATTGAATTAATCTATTTTGTAAAAAAAAAATGGATAATCAAACTAGTTTTGCAAAGAAAATTGGTTCAAATTTTTTTTTTTTCCTAATGAATGGGATTGGTTTGGATTTTTTTTCCCCTAAGTATTACCTTATTAGTGGCAGTCCTACATGGTGACGAGGGTTTGCAACCCTCAGTTTGAAAAATTACGTGTGAATATATAATTTTTTATATTTTGCATCTCTTAATTTTATATATATGAACCTACACTTTTAATATTTTACTTATTATAAATAAATATCTAAGTTTTTTAATGTATTTTATCCTTCTTAATTTTATAGTTTTGAACCTATGAGTCCAAGATCTGGGCACTGACTTTACCTTTATAAAAACCAAGTCTGTAGAAAAAGTTATATATTCTTACTAAACTAAAAAAATATTACAAAAAGTCCACTAATAATATTTTTCCTTAACTAGTGTTATAGGTTAGCATTTGTCAATGAAAAAACTTTCTTTCTACTATAACCCAGATAACATTTATACATACTTAATCTTATTCAATTTTAATATCTGGCCTTGTAGAATTATGTATAGATATTAAATTATTTTTAAAAAAAATTTTTGGTTATCGAACTAGTATTTAAAGATTTAATATGATATTAAAGTTTAAAAATATTATTGCTTTATTTAGTACGAATATGGTGATATTTTAAAACTTTGATGGACTAATTTGCTTTATAAAACTTTTAAAAGATAAACTTAATGATGTAAACTTAAATATTGTATCGAAGTGTTTTAAAAAAATATATATATACATATTATTATTTTAATCATTACAGCGTCATAAATTCATTATTTTAAATTATTTTTTTTATAAAGACTAGAAGGGTGGAGGCACTTTGTGTCTCTAATAATTATACATAGAAAAATATTAAAAATTGTAGAAGATATAAGATTTTTTTTTACATTTCAAGAGTATAAATGTTCCCCAAAAGGTAGAGATCAAAAAAGTGGTCGCTAGAATATATTCCCTATGTATAGATTTGATTCAAAACATAATATATATTATTAAAATATACTTTAATCCTAAAAAATTACTGTGTTCAAAAGCATGTCTAACGCAGCACACTGATTGATGGTTGAGGGCCTATCTATCTGATAGCTAGCAAATTTAATAGTAGTGGGACTTTTTAGGAGAAGGGTGAGTTTTTTAAACTGAATTTTGTGCCTTGGAAAATAATAAGTGCCATGCTAATAAGTACTTATATTTTACGGTTTAAGAATCAACAAATAGAAAGCTTATATATGATGGGATTGTGTTCAAAATCAGGAAAGTATACACATACTGTTTACACACTTCAACTTTTCAATAATTTACTAAAGACTCTGGTTAATATTTTCTAAATAATAAATATTTGGGCTGGGAATAAAAAAATATGCACTTGGTGCACGGCAACATCCAATTAGCGTAATCAAGCTGTGGTGTGGACTGAGCTTATTTCTATGGCATTCATTTTATTCATTTAATATTTTGTTGTGCAGTACACTAAATTAGGTGGCGAAATCTTATAATAGTCTAGTACTTTTAATACAATTAAAAAAGGTTGTTCCGTAATAATTCCCTTAAGTTTGTTGTAGTTGCAAAATGTTTTATTCTATTCATAAGGTTATCTTTTTCTCGACTAATTAAAAAGATTCAAATGATATTTTTATCAAAAAATCATTTGTGCCAAAGATCATTTTCCTAAATAAGGAAAATAATCATTTCCCACCTAAGGTGTCAAAACGAAAAAAAGGAGAGATAAAGAGCATAGAAACAAAGTAATAAATGTGATAGTTTCTGTGATAAGAAAGGAAGAAAGATAGAGAAATACAAATATAAATTGACATATATATAAGAAGGATGTAAAAAATGGATGATAAAAATTCAGAACTTAATAAATAAAGCTTCTTTTATTTTAAAAAAAAGTAATTGTTTATATTTTTACCATTTTTTTTATATATAAAAAAGTTCATACACATTACTTGTCATATTAGTTCATACATCTTTATCCAAGGAAGAAGATATAGAAAGAGTGGGTGTATATAACATGTCAGATAAGGGAGAGAAAATCATAGTTGCTTGGTCTATGTAACACTATTTTGTGTTGGGTTTCTTGTGGGTTTGTTCACAAGGCTAGTAGTTTGCATGTTTGATAGATTTTTCATAAAACCACCAAAATTGAACAAGGTGACGAACCAGAAGTCGTGGGTGCTCCGTGGACGTGCCCATGTTTATATCGTGATCTTGGAGTTTGGTTGCGTCTGTTGGAAAATAACATTATTGTTTGGCAGTTGTTAGTTTCTTGACAACTTCCGCCCATTGTTCATGTTTCCATTTTCATTAACGGTCTAAATTAAAATCTCCCATTGTTCATGTTTCCATTTTCATTAACGGTCTAAATTAAAATCTCCAAATAACTTTTTGTTCACTTTGAATGTGTTGCAGCTCGTGAGTCCTGGTACATGGCTGTGCGATCTTACTCTTGATCGATATGAAGTTAGGGAGAAGAAGATAACCAAAAAGGTAGGGGAAAAAGATAAGGGCTTTACCTGCTTCTGCTGTGTCGTGATCATATCATATATCTTGATACACAAAATAATGGCTAGCTAGTGTGTTTGTTTTTGCACGTAAATAAAGAAACCTAATTTGGGTTTTTATGCAGAGACCAAGAGGGTTGAAAGCAATGAGCAACATGGACTCCGACTCTGAATAGAAGCAAGGCAACCAGTAAAGTTGTTTTCTGTAGTCTTAAGCATGGCAATGAGAAATGTTGAGATATTGTAAAGCATGGCATCGCATTCCTGCTTAATCAAATACAAATTAGTTTCGCTTTCACCCTTATTTCTCATCCTTTTCTTTTTGGTCTAACCTCATTTTCTCACCTTTGTGAATTGTGAGGCTGCGCATGGTTTGGATTTCTGAAAAAATCGAACCAAACCACTATAAAACTTAGTTGACTGAGCTCTTTTTTATAAAACGGTTTGGTTTGATTTTTTTTTTTTCTTTCTCAAAAGTATTTGATTTGATTTAATTTGGTTATTCATTTCACAGTTATATGTAGTTTTATTTTTTCTAAGAACCAAATCAAATTAAACCAAACCTCTTTAGGTTTGATTTTGTAATTGATTTTCATTCGGTTCATTGTTTTTCAGACGCCTGGCCTTTTTCATTTTGGTCCAAGATTTTCTCACCAATGTTAATTTTTGTTCTGAGAAGCATCTCCCCGCAAATTATGACAGGAGTCCCATCTTCAGCTGAAGGATGACTTCAAGCTATGGCATATGGCCCATGGGTGTCGATTTTCCGCCTTATTGGCGGACCCATGGACGGACAGAGACTAAAAAAAATCTACCATAGTAAAAAAACCTCAAGAAATATAACTTTAACGAAAGGAAAAAAAAATAAAAATAAAATCTGTGGTCCATTGTTTCATTTAATATCACAACATATGCAGATGGTAATAATTGTTAAATTATTGCCTCTTTTGGACTCGCCTTTTTGTTAAATGACTAAATTATTAATGAAAAGCTTTTTTTATAATTGAACTGTTTTATGTTTACGGGAAATTATAGGTGGGGAAATGGCCTTTTTAAGTTTGTGAGTGGGGGGGTTGCAATTCTCTTAAATTTCATATCTCTAATAACGACAATACATGCTGTGTTGTTGGTGTTAAAATAAAATAAAAAATGCATTAATAAAAGGTGACTACTAAGGATTTCGTTATATGTAGAAGACGGGTTAGTATAATTTAGTATAAGACTTAAAGTGTAGTAGAATTGACTAGTAATCGAATCTGTGTTTGAAATGTCAACTAAAGGCAATTCTCCTTGGTTGAACTGCTTGACTTTCATTACGTGAGATATATCTCATTCTCTTATTTTTGTTGCGTTCTTTTCTCTCTTTGTTGAATGCCATTTGCTATGAAACCGAATGTGGACGATGTTGCTAGAGGAGAGGCATGAACCTCACTTCATACCTTTTGTTTTTTAGTTGCATTGCTCTAATAGATTGTAACATTGAGACCGGTCTATGTTTCTTTCAGTGTAGTATTTCAACTTACTAGTCCTTATATTGGTTTTAATTTAAAATTGTATGACTTTTAGAGGAACCAAATTTTAACTATATGTCTTATTTGAATTTTTTTAAGCTTGAGACACTTGAATCACCTGTGATGTGATATCATTTTGGTTTACGAGGAGTTAAATAGTTCTTTTTTCAAACATTATATTTCTTTAGTTCTGCAACAAACAAAATTAAAAATAAATATAATCGGGATAGAATAAATATAAAAGCTTTTATTAAAATTCTTTTTACATTAAAAATCACAAGGATATGCATTTAATAATTTAAACTTTTAATTCGCCACATTTTACTATTTACATAATAAAATATCACCCCCTTTTTCATATATAAAACTATTTTAACCATTTGATAAGAATTAAGAAAGTTGGTTAATTTAGCGATAATATTAAAAATTTTAATTTCAAAATTATCTTTAAAATAATTAAATTTTGTCATCTCACATTTTTCACTTAGTTAATTACCGTGTCTCCATTTTTTTAATCTAGACTTACTATCTTAACTATTATTTGTCATCTTCTTCATTTTATGAGAGAGAAAGAGAGTATTATATTATTTTTCCTATCCTAAGTCATGAAGATAAGGAAATTACTCATTCTAATATTTTTTTATAAGAAAAAAATTAATTAATAAAAATCAATAAAAAATAGTTAAATTGGTTAATTTTTACTATGTCACAATTTTTTTTTTCCAAAATATGATTTGAATGTGAATTGAATTGAATGATATAAATAGTAGTTAACTAACATTACACCTAATTCAATAGATAACTTTTTTACTAATGACGATTATAACTTGTATTGTTAATAAATCAATAAATACTTATAGGAAAGATAGCAGAATCCAAGAAAGGGGTGGGGTGGGTGAATTTGATTGTTAAAAAAATTGTCTAAAAATTCTCTTGAAGTAAAATTTTTTCCTATCTTAAGTCATGAAGATAAGGAAATTACTCATTCTAATTTTTTTATAAGAAATAATTAATTAATTAATCAAAATCAATAAAAAGTAGTTAAATTAGTTAATTTTTATTATATCACAATTCAAGTTTTATTTCCAAATATGATTTGAAAGTGAATTTGAATTGAATAATATAAATAATAGTTAACTAACATTACACCTAATTCAATAGATAACTTTTTCACTAATGATAATTACAACTTGTATTGTTAATAGATCAATAAATACCAATAGAAAAGATAGAAAAATCCAAGAAGGGGGTGGGAGGGTGAATTTGATCGTTAAAATTTTTTCTAAAAACCCTCTTGGATTAAAATTTTTCTAAAGATTTTCAATTAATGTTGAAATTGGATTGTGCAAGACACTGAGAATAATTTTATATAAAGTGTTTTCAATCGGACAAACAAATATATGATTAATATTTAGATATAACAATCATTTAAAATTAAGATAGGGTAAGAAAAACTTGTATAGTCTCCCAATCAACCGGATTGAGAATTTCACTTAATCTTTAAAATCTAAAATTTTATAATCACAACCACAACCACAAGCAATTTATTACTTATAGAAGTTAAAAGAATCTCACTTCTTGAATTCCAAGAAGTACCCTTGTAGAAACTCACTACAAGTAACATTTTCCTTTCAAGAAACCTACTCAAGAAATCAACAAAGATATAAAAAAAATGGTATCACCTGACTTGATGAACATAATCAATCAAAACAAGTGAATAGCTAAACTAATAGAATCTATAATCTTTACATAGGTTGATGATGACTCGTGTACTCTTGATCCATAATAAAAGATTCTTTAATTGATAAAATTCAGTTTCTCATGATCATCTATCAAAAAATCACAGTTCAATCTCTAACCTGGGTGTTTAGAAGTGTAAGAAATGAATCAGCCTTAAATTATGAAGTAAAATTTGTTATATAGAGTTTCACATTTGAAATAATCGATTATTTTATTTTTCATGAATTTGAAAATCCAACAAGAACACTTTAATCGATTATTTTTGAATCAATTATGAAATAATTGATTATTTAACAGGAAAATTGATTATTTTTAAAGTTTCCATAAAGCATTTCAAAAATAGGAAAAATAATCAATTATTTTTAAAAATAATTAATTATTTGAGTTAAAAGTTCAATTCAAATTATTCGCTTTAAGTTTTTCCAAATCAATTTTAAACATTGTTCTTGTTACTCTTGATCATCAACCATTAACTCATATACAATGACAAATCTAGAAAATTTGTTAAGTAAGGACAATACAATATTTTATAATATTTTTATTAAAAAATATAATATTATTTTAGAAAAATATATTTTTGTAATAAAAAATTTAATATACTTTTTTTTTTTATAAATTAAAATTTTATCATAAATAGAGTAATAATTTCTTTTTTTTTTCTTTTTCTGTCTGATATTATATTTAAATGTGACTTTGTAATTTTTAGTGACTTATTTAATATTAGAGGAACAAAATGTTATAAATTATTAAGATAAAGATAATATAATTACTATTTGTTTTATTTTGTATCTCTTCTAAATTTTTATGTTCATTTAAAACAAAAATATTTTATGAGAACAACGCCTATTTTTATGAGTAAATTTATTTTTTTTATTAAATATGCTTAAGTAAAAAAAGATAAAACTTTGTGTGACAATTACTCTCATTCCTCTTAATTTAGATCATCTTCTACCAACACACAATGTACATATACAAGATCAAAAGAGTTAAAAATTAAAATAAAAATTGAAAAATAACATATATTTATAAACTAAATTATGACATCTTTAATAAATAAAGAAGCAATAAATCTTTCAGTCAAAAAATAAAGTATATTATAATAATAATAAAATTAAGACAATTTTATCATAAAGTGAAAGAAATTACACAATAGAATAAAATATAAATGAAATATTAATATATTTTAACATATAAGATATAAAAAATAATCATTATAAGAAATCTTACATATAATTACATATAAAAAGTGTCACTGTAATCTAGATTTACATTTTTTAATAATATTTCAATATATATTGTATCTATAATATTTGTAAAAATAGTTTTTAGTGACAAATATCATGTTTTTATAAGATGTGTATCATTACTTAATAATTTAATAAATTAAAATATAATATATATATATATATTATAAAAAGAAAATAATAATATATATAAAAATAGGAAAAAGTAAAATTTTACTAAGGACAACTGTCCCACTCAAATAGATCTGTCCCTGCTCATATGAAGATGATAAAATACCCTATTAATTTAACACTAAACACAAAGCTTAAACATGCACCATGTATATCATTTAATACAAGTTGCACTTTTTCAAGAGACTTATATGGTTACATGTGTAGTCATCAAAATTTTTAAGTCTAAGCTTAAACTTAATCAACAAATATATCCACTCGCATAAAGAATAAAATAGGTGTCTATTTGATATATTTCACAATAAAAAATATATATTTTATGAAGGAGTAAATTAGAAAAATAAATTATTATTATATTAAAAAGTGAGAATATCAATCACTTTAAAACATTTTTTAAATATTAAAATTACTTTAAGATAGAGGAAGTAAAAGAAAATTAATAATCAACGTATATTAAAATAGACTTCTTATAATTAGAAGGAAGAAAAAGACTACTCACTTATTTTTTATATAAAGAATCAAAAGAAAATAATTATTTTAGCTACGAATATCAAATTTATCTTAAATTTATAATTTTTTTTCAAAATTACCCTTCACATTAAAGAGGCATACTCTCTTTTGTTTTTCCATATATTTTTACTAACTTTAATTATTTAATCTTTCTTATTATAAATATACTTTTAGGTTTATATACTTCCAAAATTCTTTCACACAAGGCAAACATGAACTTTATCTACTATTTACTGAACTCAGGAAAATGACAATTATCTTATATATATATAAAATAATGCAAAAGAAATTATAAATTAATTTTTATAAAAAAAAGTAATACTAGAAACTCTCTAAAATATATTTTATTATTAGTTAAATTTATTAAAAATTATAAAATAAGAAGATGAGTTCGTTAAATAATCCATGTAACTTGTAATATATTGTGAATTATAATAAATTTTATTCAATAAAAAAAATGCGTTAAAATATGTTTTAAATTTTCCTTATACAAATAAGTGAGACTCATAAAATGTCATAATTTCTATATAAAAAATTAATCGATAAGATAAATTATGTTGTAAATAATATGTTCTTAACAATTTTCCTTATAGAAAGACCGACCAAAACATTTTATTTAGTGTTTGTTAAAAACAACACAGGGAGTAACTTACAACATTTATTATTATTGACTATAAATTTTTTTTAAAAAAAGTAATAATGATATAAAAATAATAATAACTACGGCAAGAGATGATTTAGTGAGCTTTTTTTTTTTTAATAAAATGATTAAGCAAAATTCTTGAAAGATTTGTATAGAAAGGGAACACAATAGTAGATAAAAATTATAGGGTTTAATTAAACTTTTGTCATTCAGATTTTTTAAATTTTAAGTATTTTATCATTTTATTATTTAACTGTTTGACATCATTAATTCATTATTTATGTAACATATTGATTATTAATGTGACATGTTATATCATGTTATTACTTATATATCACATCAATATTATATATTAATAATCAATATATATTAGAAGTCAATATGTTACGTCAGTTAATATATGTTATGTCACCTGGCAACTAATAATGTGTCATACGATCAACAAAAATGATAATAAAATGTGCGGAATTATGAAAAATTGATGATAAAATAGGTGAAATTATGAAAGTTTTAAAATGTACAAATTCAAAAAAAATTGAGTAAAAAAACATAGTAAAATGTGCAATTAGATTAAAGTACAATAAAAAAATAAATTACAACTTAATAAAATAAGGAAACATTAATTATATTTCTTAATTTATGTATCATTGATTAAAATAATTTTATAAAAAACTGAAATAGTTTTAAATTATATATTTAATAATATAATATATGTGCAGATATTGCATATATTATTTTGTAATATCAATTACAAGTATATTATATTTATATATATATATATATTATTTATATTTTAATTTGTATTAATATACTGTTTAACATGCATTTTTTTTAATATATATTTTTTATATAAATAAAAATAAAGATAATTTTAAATAAGATGAAAATTGAAATTTAAAATACAATATGAATTTATTAAAATTTATAAGTATAAAATATATACAACATGAAATTTTAAAAAAAAAATTAATAAAAATCGGGTCATGCGATTTATTATTAACCCATCAGTTCAACCTTTTATTCACTAATCCAATATCCTAACTAGTTTGATAATCGATCTGATTTTTAAAATTATGTGAATAGTATTAACCTATTAGTTGCATTCGTAGACAATAAATAAAATGTTACAGTGTTAATACCATATAAAACAAAAGAATATTGTAGGAAAATTTCGAATTATTTAATTAAATATTGGCCAAAATAACATGGTGAACATGATAGGTGTCTACTGGTTTCAATGTTGCTCAGTAAAGCCATTAATTTTTAAGATGTAACGAGCAGTTGCTCAAAGTAGACAAAGAAACATAGAATTGAGGTTGTCTGGAATCAATCCTTAATGGGTTTCATTTTATAAACATGGTGCCAACCTTTGCAACTCATAGACCACTTCTTGTTTGTTGAGCAGCAATTATCATCTAATGAGGCAGATGAGTTTGTTGGAGCATGAGGAAATTTTGGAATTCACTTTTAATTTCGTTATCGAGTTTAAGAGTTTGGGTGATGTAAATCAATTAGTATAGGTTTTAGATTAACCAGTGATTTTGGGTTTAAATATTAAGTATGAAATTGTGTTATATATTTAAAAGAATAGCTTTGTCATCAATAATAATTATGTTCAATTTGAAGATAATTGTTTCTAATAATAAAAAAAACATGTGTTGAAAGAAAAAATTTAAAAGGACATTTTTAGTACGTAAAATATATTTACTTTTTCAGAAATTGGTGAGAATCTAACTTCATGTGTTAAAAATTGATAAAAATATTACGTTATCTTAATTTATGTAATAAAATTTTTTATTCTTAAATAATATTTATAAACATTTTTAAATTTTTTTATAATTAACTAAATAGATTTAATCATTTTTATAAATCAAAATTTTTATAATTTATAATTCTCAATTCTAAACATGAAAAAATCTCATCTAAGAAGTTAAGAAGAATTAATATGAGTTGTACTTAATTAGCTGTCCAAAGGAACTAGGTCCACATATTTGAATGTCTGAACAGTTGGAAGTGATACAAAAGATTGGCAAGTGATTGCACTCTTCAAAATTCGAAGAGAAGCAAGGGAGTTGTTTTTTTGATAAAGAAACTGCTTTTGCAAAAGTGAAAAGAATCAGAAGAAATGTTTGAACTTTAAAAATGTTCCTATAATCACTTTTTTCTTTTACTAGTATCTCGCGACAAAGGGATACCCTTTTTAAAGAATGGTTAAACACATTATTGTTTTTATTTTTAGAGGCCAAATGCCCTTTTGATCAATATAAAGAGAGCGAAGCGTGAGGGATAGATTCATTATTCCTATGCCTTTTCTTTTTGCAATGAACACCAAAAGTTTAATTTTAGCGAAATAAACCCTAGCACCGATTAATCATATATATTTTCACACAATTTCTTAATAATTTACTTTTTAAAAAAAAAGCTTTTTTAGGAGGAAAAAAGAGCTAAACAAACACACCCATATATTACATTCTCTTACCTGTTTAATTTCTTGAAAATATATAATAAAATCAAAATTTGTTGTATAAAAAATAAAATATTATAATCAAGGATTTAACTCAACTAGTTGATCAATGTGTATGAGTGATGTAAAATCTTATAGTATCGAGTTCGATCCTTACATACATAAAAGAAGATTTTATACGAAAATTTGGAATTATTATTGGTTTAAATATGTAATTGAGAAGCTTCCGTTAAGTAATGGCCACGCAGGGACGCAATTTAGCAAAAGAAAAAGGTGGAAAGGTATAATTTCAAAGAACATTTAATAGGACATAAGAAAAAGTGGCCACTAAATTCTATTCTATTCAGAAAACGTAATCCAGAAGACTTCAAAAATGCCAAGTGCCAAATAAAGGTTCTGCATTTGGGCACAACGTGTTATTGTGTTCTGACACCGTGCTTTGTTGGCTCACTATGTTTCTTAACACTCTTTTTTCTTCATCAATAAGACCCAACCAATTAAATCGATCCTATGATTATTTTGGAAGCAGGTTTCAGGAAAAAGAAAATGGAATAGAATAGGAAAAGAGGTAAAGTTTTTTGTTCGTGCGCGTTGATAGTGAATAAATTGTAGAGAAGGTTTTTATAAGCGCAATGTTGTACGGTACAAAAATCTTCTTTACCGACTATATTTGATAAAAATAATAGTTGATTTATCTTTCGTGCTTTTCGTCCATCGTGTTTTCATACTATTAACTATCAAGCAATCTTTTTCTTAAAAAAAATAGTGAGTCTCAAGCAATTCATTTATTAAAATCATATTGATAGAAAAAAAAAATAAAAGAATAGTTTTGCTTTCTAAATTGGCCAAGTGAAAATCAAAATTAAACGCTTTAAACTATCGTTATCTTATTACAAAATAAATTAATTAACAAATAAACAAAATTACGAGCAGTTTCTCTGAAATGCATCTATTAGTTTACTTATGTGTGTAACAAGTTTGTAAGCCGAAATATACAAAAAAAAAAAAAAAAAACCTTAGCGCGAGTACAAATACACAGATCCAACGGTTTGAATTCGTTTTAGCAAACTTTGAATTGAATTCAACTTTGAGGTTCAGTTTCAAGCCAAGTCAAACCAAATCCATCTCTACAATCGTTTAGCATTACAAAACTCGACAAAATATTTCACGTAAAAAAAAAAAACAGAGAAGGTAAAAATCAAAACAAAGAAACGAAACTAAAAATCGAAAGGAAGAAAACTCGGCACAAATGTGAATATAAAAAGAAATCGATTATGTACCAGAAACAATGATCACAATAATAACAAGACTACTCAAAACATAGAAGCAATATAGATCCAGAACTCTCAACATACGTAACCTCTACTAAGCGATATCAATAGAGAGAGAGAGAGAATTATATACTAATGCTACTCAAATCTCGAACTCTACTAAAAATCCACACCGGTAAAGTAGAAAATCCATAAGGCACGCTCAGATCCTGAGAGCGGATCCGAAGGCGAGAGCAACGGCGGCGGCGAACACGGCGGCGACGAAGGAGGGCGAAGCAGCGGCGGCGGGAGACGTAGGACTGGGAGCCGGAGCTTCGGCGGCGGAGATGACGGCGACGAGCACGGACATTACGGCGAGAAACATCGGTTTGGAGAAAGCCATTGGCGAGAGAGTTTGGTTGTTTCTGTTTTGGGTTGTTAGGGTTTGCGTTTGGTTTGGGGCAGTGAGACTTCGTTTGAAGAAAGGGGGAAAGTGGGGGTTTATATAGAGCAAGAATGGAGACGTTGCGGGCAGTTCGGGTAGCTGCCCGAAGTACAGACTGGCGATAGGTCCGTTGCCAGCTGGATCTGCTTCTCTTCTGTTTTTCAGGTTTCACATGATTCCCTTGCAACGACGCCGTTTTGGCTTAACTACTTCCTTCACTCGCTTTCCGCCTCTCTCTTTCACACACGCTGCTTTTCTTTTTTTTCTTTTTTCTTTTTTCTTTTTTAGTGTCATTAATTAATTCATTATGAATAATAATAATAATAATACATAATACATATATTAAATCTTATAAACATTTTTTCTACCATGTGAATTCTACTTTCATTGGATAAAGATTAATCACATCTATGGTACAATGACGGTTGATTTCCTATTAATAATTTAAAATTTGTTGTGTCTTTTTGTAATTATTACACAGTGTATGAAATGTGAATAAAGAGAGAGGCGCGTGAAATACGGGGCCAGGTTAATAAACGGAATTTTCGTGTGTGGTTATATTATTCTAATGATAAGGTAAGATTCCTTCTAAAGTAAGCAAATTAAAATATTTGTTCTTTACTAAATTTATATCAAAATTTAATTTTATATACAATTTTCTAAAATAGAATACATCTACTTCAATCTCAGAGTATCTCATGTGTAACATCACTGCCACATCGACTCTGATCCATTTTATGGATTGTTTAAATTTTAGCAAATTGTTTTTATAAGTAACTTTGCTAAAATTTAAGCAACTCATAAAATGGACAGAGCTGATGTGGCAGTGATGTGGTACAGGGGTTGCTTATAAGCAACCCTCACTAGAGATGCTCTCACAACCATTATGAACCACCAATTTTTTTAAAAAATAAACATAATATTATTTATTTGAAATAAAATTAAAAATTTTGAATAAGTATTAATGGCATTATATAGTATGAGAAAAATAATTAAAAAATGAGAGCGTGGAAAGTATTTTATGTAGTGAAGAAGATTGAAAGTAGAAGGTGGAAATGAAATGAAATAAAAGTAGAAGTTGGAGTGGGGAGGAGGGAATGGAAGTGGGTGGCGAGCGAATAGTTAGGTAACGCGTGGGGACTCTGATATTTACCTGTTTCCACTTTCCATAATAATGTTATTAGTTGTTACTCTAAAACTTGTTTAGTCGTCTAATCAAGCAAATTAGTCCAGAGCTTCAGCATCCAGGTCAAGCTTTTTTATTATTAGACGCTGCGTGTCGTGTAAACAAAATTCCACGCCTATTCACTATTCACCGGAGTTTTTCTAAATTATTATCACTGCTTATTCAACATCCTAATTATTAAATATAATAATTAAATAAATAAATAAATAAATAGTTGTTATTGTGTGAGTTATATACGTATTATGACATATTATTAGTGTGTAACAACTTGTTATCTGAACAACTATTTTTATTTTTTTAATGTAGTGGGATGTAATGATTAAGAGTTATTATATTTAAGGGTTCTAATTGATTTAGTTATTGGAATACATGAGTGGTATAAATCCCTCTTTAATATTATCTTCGATTTTCATGGATTAAAAAAATAGTATAATTAGAATAGTGATTCATATAGTTTGAATAGTAACATGACTCTTTTAGTATTTTTATAATTTCTTCTCTAATTTTGTTTTCTTCTAACAAAGTGGTACAAGACTTTCGGTTATGAAAATTAAGAAAAATATTTGGTGAGTTGAGATATGATATAGTATCTTAAATTTGTTTCAATTCATCCGTTTTATTAATGAGAATTGTTATAATTAGTATTATATGAAGACCTTGTTAAATTCTTAAGATGGTTATAAGGTTGTGGAGAAAATTTATATAACTTGAGATCTTGCTACTAAATGAGAATGATATTTTGTAGAAGATGAAGAAAAATGATCAACAAGTGTTTACGTTCTTATTCTTAATGTTTATATGAAACATGTTTGAGATGGTATTTGATGCTTTTGCCTCTAAAGAAACTTAAGAGATTTTGAAATTTTTTTTTAAAAGTATTGATAAAACGAAGAAAATAAGGTATGCTTATAAACTCTACACAAATAGTTTGAATCCTTGTGAACAAAGGAGTCTAAGTCAAATTTTGATTTTGGCAATAGAATGATAATGGTTGTGAACCCAATGAAGTGTTATGGGAAAAAGATGGAAGATGCTTGTGTGGTGGAGAAATTTTTGCATTCTTTAACCGCAAAATGAATTCTCCTATTAAAAACATAAATGATTTATTGTGTCTTTTGTTGAAAGTAAACTTCTAATTTTTGATAAAGCAATAGAAGATAAAAGACCAAGACAATTTATAGAAGAAGAAATCAATGCCATAAAGAAGAATGACACTCGAGAGTTGTCAAAACTTCCTAAGGGTCATGAAGCAATTGTAGTCAAGTGGATGTTAAGATTAAGAAGAATGATTAAGGAGAGATGGAAAGATACAAAACAATACTTTTTCTAGAGGTTACAAGCAAAAACGTGGAGTTGATTATGATGAAAATTTTGCACTAGTTGCTCGCATGGAGACAATTCATCATCTTATCTCTTTAGTTGCTCAAATTAAGTGGAGAACTTTTCAACGTGATATCAAATCAACTTTACTAAATGACTATCTTAAGGAAAATATTTATGTTGAATACCAATGGATTTTGTTGGCAAAAGGCTAGAAGAAAAAGTCCTAAAATTGAAAAGAACTATGCCTAAAGCAAGCATTAAGTGCATGAAATAGCCTCATAAACAAGTACTATGGGAAAATGGATTTATTAGTTGTCAACATGAGTATGCTTTTTAAGTGAATTTGTTGATAATGGTGATATTTTTCTTGTTTATCTTTATGTGGTTGGTCTTCTTTTTACATGTAATAACCAAATTTGTTTGAAGTCTTCAAAAAAACTGTCTTATGAATTTGATATGACATATATTGGACTTATATCTTATAATTTGGGATTAGAAGCGGAACAATTGGAGAATGAGAGTTTTGTTTCTCAATAGAGCTATGCAAAGATGTTGGGGAAATTTAAAATACTTGATTGCAATTATGTAAATAAACTCGAAAAAGGTAACTTGAATTTATCAAATTTTGATTGAGGAAAGAAGGAAAATCCTACTTTGTTCAAGAGTCATAAATATTATTCATGCAATTAGTGTTATGTGCCGCTTTATGAAGTCTCCTACTTCTATTCATATGAAGGCAACAAAGATAATTCTTTATTACTTAAAAGGTACATTGATAATGGCTTGTTTTATTTCCTTCTAATAACTTCAAGCTTGTGGGATTTTCTGATAGTGACTATGTTTTTTTTTTATAAGTGATTATGTTTTTACTTGAAACTCTAAGAAGTAAGTTATTGTTACACTTTCTACTTGTGAATTCGAGCATGTAGTTGCAACTTTTTGCACGTTATTGAAGGTGATTAACGTGAAATAAGAAAAAAGTACAAAGGTTCATATTGATAATATATCTTTTCAAATATTTGCTAAGAATCCAATGTTTCATTGATAATAAATCTTTTCAAATATTTGCTAAGAATCCAATGTTTCATGAGCAAATATTCTAGTACATAGACACAATGTATCATTTCATTAGAAAATGTATTGTCAAGAAAGAAATGAAGTTAATTTATGTGAAGGAACAATATTAAGTTGCAAATATTTTCACAAAGTTTATGAAGTTTGAAGAATGTATAAGATAAATAGCTTGACTTGTGCAAAAATTATTTAAGAATTTTCTTATTAAAAGGATGTTAGGAATATTAGTTAGAAAATAAAGAGTTATTGTTGAATGAGTTAATATGTATTATGAGACATTATTATTATGTAACAATCAGGTATTTAGATGGTTATTGTTACTATGTCAATTTTGTTTGTTAAAAAAAGGTTATGTAAGTTAAACATTTCTCTAATGTGATTAGAGTACCATACATGTAGCTTAAATGAGAAAAATCGTAACATCAACTTTTCCGTAGTCTTTTCTCTATTTCTTCTAACACTAACAAAATAAATATAATTAAATTTAAAAGATAATAAGACTGATTATTTTAAACTAACCCTAAAAAATATAAATATGAAATTAAATTTAAAATGATATATAATATCTATTTTTTAAGAATAATTTTAAGGAAAGGAATGGTGTCACGATTCAAGATAAAAAAAAAATTAGAATTCAAACAAAACTTACCAAAAAAATTACATTTACATAACTCCAAAAAGATGAATGAATATTCAAACATACAATATGTCAAATGCAAGACCTAATCTCACTTCACTTGACGAATCTCTAGGAGTTTAAAGAATATTTTAGAATGTTTTATTTCAAGTTATCTTAAAATATTTTTGTAAATATAAAGATATGGAATGTTTTCTATGTTTATTATAAGATTTTAAATTTTATCACAGGAAAAAACTTTTATTTTTCATGCTTTTATTTATATACCGAAAAGGAATCGAAGGACATGTGTCGATCCCCTATTCAACCATTTTGGCCACTAAGGTGAGACACCAACACTATGGACAAAAGTACATACCACATTACTATCCTCGATCTCAACCACTCGGGTAGTTGAGACAATCGATACACTCATGTCACAGTTTCATTATGTCATCTATCAAACATTAATGACAAACTACATAGTTCACCATTACATGAGAGTCCCATCTTGGCACAATCTCGGTCTTCTCGGAGGTCGATAAGACCAAGATAAACCATTTGGGTTAACCTCGTCACTCTTGGTGACCAAGCAAACGAAGATACTTAGTACTATTAAACCTCCAAGTACATGATGAGAATTATGTAACTAATGAAGAAAGCAAACAAGATTAATGAATAATCTATCATCAATAATAGGATTACCTAATTGTTAATCAGGAAACAAGGCCCACCAAACCCAAACCCATTATGGTCACCATAAATAGTCACACAAAACAAGATAAAATTATTGTTAATTTATTACTCTTTTAGATATTTGAGTCTGTCCTGACTTGAGAATATCTTTTGTAGGCACCCTGTCCCTTTTGGAGCTCTCAACAGGGAGTTCAGAGTCCAACATAGAAATTTACTAGTGTGCCCTTAAATAAATATATATTGGCGTCCACCGTGCGGCCTAAGGTTGAAGGCTCTAAGCAATAAACAACTCTATCATAATGGTTACAATGCAAAAAAACACAATTATGGAAGACCCTCATTTTGAGGAAGACCATGTGGAGGTGGTCGATGAAACTAACCTCTCGAAGGTCACTTGCCAACTGAAAAAAGAGATGGCGACTTTACACCAACAATGTGAAAGAAACATCCAGGAATTATTGATATTGAGACAAGAGAATGGCCATTTGAGAAACCAATAGCTCTCTTGGAAGTCATCTCAATCGACACAAACACAAATTCAAGTGTCATCCTTCCCCTCACAAAGATACCACAATAGATGATGCAACCCTCTACCATATATTTCTCACTTTTATGATAACGTTTTTATTTTTTAAATAAATTAAATTTAAAATTACTATAATACCCTTAATACAAATAAACTAAATAAAAAAAATGAGTGATTTTATTGTCTTAAAATTTTGGTGTTGGTTATTAACATACTCCAACTAAAAAATAGGTAAAAGTATGTTAGCAATCTCCATATATATATCTAAGGAATGATCTGTTTACTCTAGAAGTAAATCTATCTGAACTTATTTTGTTTAATAACTCATGTTTTACATCAAATTTTTAATGTATAAATCAAGTCTATAAATTTTTAAAAAATTTGAAAATCATTTTATACTTCGTATTATTAATTCAAATTAATAGATAATCATAAAATCATTTTATACATTAATTTGAATTAATAAAATGAAATATCAAATTATTTTTATTTTTATTTTTAAAAAATTTCAAATTTCAAATGGTTATTGAGTTAAATAAAACTAAAATAAACTTACTCTTAAAGTAAGTGAATCCTTGTAAATGATTTTGTATACTCAATTTTTGTTGTTGTTGTGTGGATATAAAATGCAGTTGTCGTGCAATGAAAAAGGAGTGTAGGTCTGCCTAGTTGTGGCGGACACTGGCTACGAATTTGACTTTAAACAGTGATTTTTCAATCTTGCTTTTTCTAGTTTTCCATTCCAACATGTGTTAACTTCTATATTTTCTTCATCATTACTTAAACGATAAATCTTAACCAATACTTAACATGGAGTCCAAAAATTTTCAACCACACTTGGACTTTTATCACGTGAGAATACTTAGTGCCTCTATTATTTCTCATTTTTTTCATATTAAGGACAAAAGCTATAGCCACTCTTTCTTCACAACTTTGTCATAAACTCTAAACCTTAAAAAGTATAAAAAAAATATATATATAAAAAATAAAAGAGAGAGAGAAATAAAAGCAAAGATCCCAGCAATGAATATTAAAAAAAAAGTATGCTCAAATGATCAAATACGTCTCCTTTGTACATTCAAAAATGACTCGAATCTGTATATGAAATGGGATCACTCTACCACCTAGCACACTCCAATCAAGCATTATCATGTCATGACATATAATGAATTTTACTAGTTTCTAAGGACTTTATTCTACATCTATATTGTTTTCCCTTAATTGCAATGGAGAGTGTGAATATTTGTCAAAACTCAGAAGTCCAATACCTTTGAATCCACCATATGTAACAAAGGTTCCAAAGCACTGGGAGCAAATTTTCTGGCAAAAAGAACACAAACTGAAGAGTTCCTATTGTTGTATAGGCATTTGTGACCTCCACGAACTCTATTGAAAAACTCTTCTGTGATATCTGCTCTTCCAAACGTTGCTGGGTGAGCTCCACCCCTAGACCAGTCCACCCAAGTTATGCTCCTATTTGCCAACACATTTCCTGCTTGAATGGTGAGCATGGTGGGGAAGTAGTGCTCGTCCACATAACAAGCCGGCCGACAATATTGTTCGAACTTAGGATAAAATGTAGTGTCCTCAACGATGTTGATGGCAAGCTTTCGATTTACTTCGAACCATTGAGAGCCCTTGCGCCACTTGGTGATGTTCACCAGGGGGGCCATGTTCTCGTTGTAGCGCCCTCTTCCGAATGGACCCGGATCGTCAAACGCACCAACGAAGCTGTGTTTGGATTTCATTAAGTAATGATAGACAAAACTGAACTTGTAGAGGGGAATGCATGATTCAGATAGCAGAATGAACCACTCGTTGGAGATATCAAGCAATGCATTAGCAAGGAGTCTTCTTTCAGCATCACACATGCTCATCCTTCCCCACTCAGAAATCTGCACAAGAAACACCACAAGAAATCATCAAAGCCTGCACAAATATATTCATGTTCACAACAAAGTTAACATACATTGGAAACCAGTATAGTCTTATGTATGTTCTGTGATTGGATGAAAAACTCATTTCTAAGAAAAAATGTTAGAGGTTAAGCAAAAATCTCACACGAGATTAACCTTCAACTTCTGAACTCTAAAATGCAGCTAATTCATCGTGTAAAAGGCTAAAAGCTCATAATACATCAATGAGCTCTTAGGAACCTGTTTGGATACATGCTTTTACTAAAAATACTTTTTATTTTCAGTAGAAAAACTCTCAAATGTGTTTTTATCTTGTATTCAAACAGGTTCTAAGTTCAAGATACATATGTATGATATGACTGAGCATATATAATATGGACAAATTAATCCATACATGATCCATGTTAACAACTGAGTTAAAAGCAATGGATGCAACCACTATGGATCTGCACAAGACACATGTAAACATTGCTTCATACTCATTTGAAACAAAACCATCCTGCATAAATTGACAATTACTTTGCACCTCTTACTTTCTTAAATAGATAACAAGATTTATAATGACTTAAAGCACTAGTAAATAAAATAAAAAAAATACTGTCTATTTCATCCTACCTACTCAGAACTTGTATCTTCACTAAACTATTAAATAAAATTAGCATCTTAACAGTTTACAGTTTACAGTTTAACAGCCCGTTAAAATAATTCATGGTTCATGTTTACTGAAGCCTGAAGGGCAGTGAAGACTTTTGTAGTTTTTTGCAATTGATTAATTACACTCTTTGAGATCAAAGCCGCAGCCCGAGTCAGTGAGTTCCCCAAAATCTCATGTCAATTCCCACAGATTGCAGAGTCACTCTGGTAATATGGGGAAGCTTAGATTCAAGAAGTCACTTGAACTACAACAGCGGTATGTTAGGCTGGGAATCCCTGATATGAAAAGCAACAACCCTTAAACATAAATAGAGATATAAAACCAATCTTGTCCTTCATCTAACAATTTAATCTTTTTAGAAGAGTTAGTCCTTTATATAATATTAGAGCCTCCATGACCAAGTGATTTGGAGTTGGATCTTTTCCAC
Organism: Cajanus cajan; assembly: GCF_000230855.2. Lineage (NCBI taxonomy): Eukaryota > Viridiplantae > Streptophyta > Magnoliopsida > Fabales > Fabaceae > Cajanus > Cajanus cajan. The sequence continues at coordinate 49,604,212 of NC_138525.1, forward strand.
CCATATTCCGCGCAATTAAGTTGAATTTCAGCACAAGACAGAGTGTGTCTGTGGATCGTTTACACCTTAAGGACAAATGACTCTAGAACCAGTCTTGTGCTTGTATCTAATAGCTTAAACTTTTAGATAAGTAGGAACTTGAGCTTGACAAACCCTAATTAGTTATACATGATGATAATTTATTAAACAAACTTTTTCATCTTCCTGTAAAATCCTAAATATGTGCAGACCATCCAATAGGACAATATCTTAAGCCCAGCTACAGACTTCTCTTAAGAATAACAAAAAGAAACAATGAATATATTGAGTTTGTTTGGATATAAGTTTAAAAGAACTTATCTTTTGAAAAAAAAGAAAAAAGAAACTAATTTCAATAGAGAAGCTCTCAAACTTTTTTAAGCTTGTATCCAAACAAGTTCATATTTGTCAATTACAGTTATACTTCTCACAAACTTAACCTTAGGAAGCAAGCTCAAGCTTAACCCCAGGATAATTTTTTTTTTATCTTTCTCCCAAACTTATGTCTCTCACATAGAACTTTACATTAGATTTGCAGAGACAATGATATTTCGTGATAGGATAATTCTGAACTTGTTACAAAGCATAAATAATTAGGTACTATACTTGATGGTTTCTATGTTCCCACTAATCTTAAAGGCTAATACATCACCATGTATACACACATTCTAAAACTATCTTTATCTTCTCAGCAAAAGTTATAATTCTTCTAATTTTGCACTGCCAACGTGAGATCACTAAACTTCTTGATTCAAGCCTCTTATAAGCCTAAATTCACATGGTAAACTTGCATTCCTTTTTTGTTCCCCTCATCAGCCTCTTCCTACGTTCCTTACCTAAAAATTTAGCTACCTGATGCACTAACCAAGTAAAACTGAAAAGAAAATCAACATTACCACCACCAGACAGAATTCAGAAGGTAAGATATAACTTTAATCAAATGCATAGATGCCATAATCAGCAATAACTAATTTATCATCAAAACCAGAAAACAAGCGCAAACGACGCCTAAAAGAAGACACAATTTGTGAACAACTTCCTGTAATACATGAAAAACATAAAAGTCAAAACTACTAAACTGGCAGCAATTAAGAATTAGCAACTTCAGATCAAGGGGGTGTCTACAAGGGAAAAATGAACAAATGCAGTCTCATCAACAACTAGTATCATAAGATGGATTGGCCATACCTTGCTAGGGATTTGCCTGTTGTAAAAGACAGATGAAGGAGGAAACTGAGGTTGAAATGAGGGCAATGAATGAATGTATATGGAAAAAAGCTTCTCATGTCCCTTGAGAAACCTCTCCCAAAGGGGTGCCAGAGGCAATGGTCCCTTGGTCAGGAACATGAATGCAATCTTGGGAACCCTTGGATAAGGGTAAACCTTGATCCTAGGAACAAAGGAAGCCCTCCACAGCAGTTCTTTGTCACTCATATTGTGGATCAGCTTCAAAGGTGGCATAATCCACTTATCCAAACCACCTGGCTCCTCATCATAACATGGCTGAAAACTCGAACTCACTGTGGTGACCACACTCTCAATTCCAAAATGCTTAACAGTGTATATGCTAATGACAGAGAACACAACGCATAGAGCTAGAAACAACACAAGTAGCTTCAGTGGTCTCAAAGGCAAACCCTTGGACTGGTTGCTCCTTTCCTTTCCCTCTTCAAGGGGCACACCCCTTGATTGCATCTTCCTTACAAATTAAAACCAACAAAACAAAATAACATAAAATCAAATCAAATCAAATCTTCTATGGCAACCAACCACCCCCTTGTAAGATCCAATTTTGAATGCAAATAAAGTCAACACTGAACACAAAGGGGTGGAATTTACGACATGGTCATCAAAACCTCAGAAAATCTCGTGACACAACGTAAATCACCCTGAGATCTAACAAGGGTGCCAAATCAACTTTTGAACATGTGATGTCGGGAATAACATGAATATAGCACATGGGTATTAACAAAACAGTGATTTTCTCAAGAAGACAAGCAAAAGGTGGGATTTTTCTTATTTGATCTTACCAAACCAAAGATGAAAGTGGTGGTGCAGAGTCAGTGAATAGTGAGAAGAAGAAAAGGTGTATCATATTGACACATGGTATTGACACATGGTATTGACTAGTAAGCGTGGATTATGGAGATAGTTGATGATGATGAATGAGTGAATCTGGATATGTTGTTGCGTGTAGTGTGTTCCTACTTCCTACGACTTCTCTCACTCCTCGTATTGAGACTTGAGAGTGGCAAACTTCGTCATGTTGTGAGGAATAAGGATTCTACCGAATCTTGAAGGGGTCACAATTTTTTCTTTCTCTGATTAAATGATATTTATTTTGTACTCACTACTCACGCTTAAATGTGCATTTACAGATTTGCATGAAACTTACCGTATCAGCCGTCTGCTTGTAACTTCCGTTGTTCTTTAGGTAGGAACCGTATTTTCAGAAATTAATTATAAACTTTATTTTGGTATAAATAGAAAGGATTTTGTTTACAGATTTGAATTCTAGATTATTAAATAACGCTTTATTTTATAACTCATCTGAAAAAACTAGGTGACCACTTTTTATTGATTTTTTTAATCTTTTTCTTTTTTCATTTATATCACTCTCAGATTCGAAAGTACCAATAATTCATTGGTAGTTGTTTATTTTTTTCCTTAATTTTCTTCTGTTACAAGACAGGAGCGAGAAATAGTTTTAAAAAATTAATTGAGTTTTATTTTTATATAAATTTTGTGTTAAAAAGTGTATTGGACAGGCCTTTCGGCCACACCACTAGTTCGGTATACCTTGAGGCGTCCTCTGCCCAAGAAGTCCAATAGTTCAACACCTTCGGTAGCCGATGGCCGATTAACTATTAGGACAGGTCATACATCTTTGTTCCTTAACATTATTTGATGAGTATGTTAATTAGCCTTAATCATTGATTAACAGCTAGTCATGGACATAAAAGTAAATTATAAGCATATTATCTAATTTGGTAACCCTAGCACAGGGTCCATGGAAAATTAGGTTCATTAATGATAGTATAAATAGTTCACATCTCGAGATAAAGTTAACGTTCATTTATTATTATCGATATTTGCACTTGTCTTGACTTGGGCGTTAGAGTACCTTTTGAATGTACCTCCCCCACCGAAATATTCTCATAGAAGTCTCGTTCGACCTTCAGACTACAAGAAGATTACCAGTGTGTCCCTAGACAGGTACAAATATAATAAATAAAATGATAGAAAGAGACAAAAATGATGTTATATAAATTGTTATACAAATATTTTTTTTTTTAGATATATATATTTTTATTTTTATTTGTTTTTTGAATTTTTTTTGAGTAATAATATATGTACATTTTTTTTTCTCCATCCTAACATTTATTACATTTATTGATGACAAAAAGAAATAGATGTAATAAATATGAGAGATAAACATAAAGAATAATATTGTATAAAATTGTGTGAATTGATGTACAAATATAATTTTCCTTTATTTTTTTGCCGCTATGTGTAATTATGTACAAAAGAAAATAACCATTATGATTGTGAGCTGAAATAGTATATATGAGATGGTAAGTTCTAACTTCATGATACCATTATACACTAAAAAAATGTATAAAATGAAATACTTTAATACAAGAAAAATGTAGATGGGTTAAAATTTAAATATAAAGATTTTAAAAGCAGTACGTACAATACAATGTAAAAGCAAGATAATTACTATTTCTTATGTAATTTATGCAATACGTTACTATGTTATAAAATTCCATCAAAATAATTTCACTTTATTTCATTAAAAATCTTTTCATTCCATTTCCTATTAAACTTGTAATTATAGTTGTATAATATTTCTCTCTATTCATATATTTTATAAAAACATCCACGATGTAAGTTGTTTAATAGTATATATTATTTTATTTTTTTAGTCTTACATCACATTTTATCTCTATTCATCTATTTTATAAAAACATCCACGATGTAAGTTGTTTAATAGTATATATTATTTTATTTTATTGAGTCTTACATCACATTTTATCTTATTTTATTTTATTGTGTCTCACATTATACTTAAGTATTTAATTATATTTTTACTCCAATAATAAAATTTTAAGTGTAATCTTTACTATTTTTTTTCTTCTAGATATGATTTACTGCTTTTTTTCTCCCCCCCCCCCCCCCTCAATTTAATTATGTAAAAAAATATTTTTATTCATAAATTACTATATCTTATATAAAACATGAAATATAATTTAAAATACTCTCTATGTCACATAAGCTCAATTCAATTGAAAAAAGTTGCTGAAATATAAAATATCTATAAAATATTAACATGGTTGACGTCCTCAGACTAATTTTATTTTAAAAAAGAAAACATGAGTGTTAGTTCAATTTTATACATTTAAGTTAGGTTAATTTCAAGAAAATATGTAACCTAAGTATCCACGCAGAGCACATTATTGATAAAGACCATTTGGTGCACCGTTGTGGTTAAACTATAACTTTCTGCACCAAATATTTCATTCTCTTTCTTAATTCTTATTTTTATCGCCAAAACCATTTGGTGGACATGAATTTGGACTTTCATGTGATTATAGCAATTTGATCGAAGGGATCCATCGTTGTTCTTTCAAGTTTCAAGTTAACAATTTATTTAAAAATGCAACTACAATTTTAGATACACTTTGGCAATAAGCTTGCTCAATCTCTGCCTTAAAAATTTTGTGAATGCTATCATGCACTACACTCTTGTGGAAAAATACCATTCATCTTATTTATCCACAAGTAAATTTATCTATTTCATATATTATAATAAAAAATAATAGATTAAATGCAATTTATTTATTAAAATTTATGAGTGATTAATAATTCATCTATTAATTTTCAAAATTCATTAAATTATAATATGAGATATTTATTAAATTTCAATTTTAAAAATTATTTTGACATAATTTTTTTTAATGAATTTTAAAAGATTATATATGAATATAATAATTAATAAGAAAAATGATAAAGAAATAAAATATTTAAAATATTATTTTCATGAATATCCGTCTATCAAAAAAATATGTTAATGGATGAATTGGATGATTTTTTTCTTAAATGAATTGGATGGGTTAAATTTTTAAGTAAAATTTTAATAGATTTAAATGAATTATAAATTATTTTTATCCAATCTATTATGATCCATCTAAAAAAAATGTCATCCATCCATTTGTCACCATATTCACTAATGACAAGTTGATAACCAATTACAATTTTTTGTGTAAAAGTTGGATATTTTACAACTATTTCTAAATTTAAAAAAAAACTTCTAAAAATAATAAAAATAATTCTATTAATTGAATTAAAAAATTACCAATAATTTTTTATTTGAATTCTTTAGTTAGAAAATAAAGATTATTTTTTATATATTTATATTTATTTAAGAGATTCACGTTTCTATTAATTTTCTTTTATTATTGTCATTGTAATTTTTACTTTAAAAAAAATCACGAAATAACCGCAATTTGTTGTTACAACTCTAATAATAAATACGTATGTGATTTAGTAATATTAACAACGTAATAGTAATTTTGAATATACTTTTTTAAACACATTTTTTATTTTTTTATTATTAGTTACATTTTTATTAAAATTTATATAAAAAAATATGAAAATAACTTCACTCGTAATTTATAACAAATTTTTAATAAAGCCAAATAGTATATTTAAAGAGTTAATCATCTATACATTGTTAGTGTAAAGTTTTTTACATTGGCAACCAATCATATCTTTTAAAATTACTTATTTTATTATTATTTCATTAAATAAGTAGCTGATATGACACTATTAAAAAATATAATTGATTATCAGTGTAAAAAAAACTTTACTGGCAGTGTATAGGTGATTAACTCATATTTAAAAAGGTATTAGAAAATATGTTACAAAAATTTAACAGCAAACATCTTGTGGTTTTCCATAACCGACCTCCTTAAATATTGAGAGATATCTTTCACATGGTGCTCAAAGACCTGATTAAACCCCTTCAATTTAGATCATTGACGAATTGGATCCACTTATAGTGTAGAGATTGTTGCCCCTTCAATTTTTCTAATATTTCTAAATACAATAAACATGCATATTTATAAATTGTTCAAACAATTTAAAATTTAGTTAAAAAATTCAATTTAGATTATGAATATGCTCCCACAAATTTATTTATAGTTTCATTATTCTTATTTTTTCAACTAGACATATTTGACACCCCTTCTCTTCTTTCTTTTAGTTTTGCATTTCATCATGAACTATCTCTACTATTTGTCAAAAACATATATTTTCAATCATTTTAAACTACTTTTATTGTATTTGTATACTTGAATGTCTTTTAATTGTCTATCCCTTTCAATCTACCTTATATTTTCTATCTTTCAGTTGAATTTTTATAATTTTTAAAATAAATTATTAATAGTTATATTAAAAAATATTTATTGTTCAAATTTTAATTTTATAAAATAAAAATTGATAGTATAAAATGTACTGACGAACGTACTAATTTATATATTTGAATACTGGCCCACACAACTTAAAATTTTTAAATCCGTTGCTATTTAAAATAAGCTGAAAATCATAAGATGAAAATAGTGAGAAATTAGTTCAAAAGGTGAAACATATCAGTGATATCACATACCTCTCTAACTCTTCCTAAAGGCTAAAGCATAGGACAGCATGTAAATTCCTTTGAACTGAATAGACAAATTTTGGGGATGGGAGTATGGAGTTACTGGATCAAAATTTTTAAAAATTTAAACCAAAATAAATCAGTCTATTTTATAAAAATAAATCAATTAATCAATTCTATTTTTAGAAAATAAATCAATTCAATTTTTTTAAAATATGGATCAAATTTTTTAAATGAACTGATCCAATATAATGCAATTATCTAATTTATATCTATGTATGAATCAATTTTTTTATAAAAGTTAAACCAAATTGATCCACTTTGTAAAAATATATTAGATAATTAAATCGATTTTGTAAAATGAATCGATTTGAATTTTTCTATAGATCGAATTTTTTTCAAACTCCATTGTGGGGGAGGTTTTACGTAGGATGACCATGCATACAAAAATACAACATTGATAATGAAAAGTGAACTTCATCAATGTTGGAGGAAGGTAATCTATATTGGGACAAAGACATTGAGACAATGCACATTTCAAAACATGAAATGACAAGTGAACTTCTTCAATCACATGGAACTTCATGAAATACGACAGGGTTAACATGTAATGTTAGAAGATCCCACAAGCTTTTTGCCTGATTATGTTATATGATGCAACCCAAAGCTCAAAAGCTCATCTAGAAGAGAACTGTCAATTTTATACATCAAGAAAATATTCGAACAGCAAACCAGTTCTCTCTACTTCGTCACTTCAAAAGTAGCTCGAAGATTGGATATCATGACTGGACACTCTCCCTTCTCATCATAATCGGCATAGTCTCCACTTGACAAATCAACATTATCAAACTTGGTTCCCTCCAGCTACAAAAGTACAAGTTACACTAATTAATTAGAAATGCGACTAACATGTAGAAAATTTAATTGGTGTCACAAAAAAAAAAAGTCTAGCACGTGTGTCAAAATATTGCAATTAGGTGAATAAATTATGAAATCAGAGGATAGGTGTTACCAAGGTTATCAATCTCGAGAATTTACATAATCTCGTAGAGACTTCGTAAACTCGTAAGAGATTACTCAATAAAAAATTATAAAAATAACATAATAATTGAACATTTTAACTCTATATTAAAGAGTAAAATAGAAAATTACATTAATAATAAATGTTCTTAACAAAAGTTCACACAAATGACAAAACACAAGTCCTTAACAATAGATAATTAAAAAACTAAGACATCACATGAGTAATATCTTCAAATCTCCATGTCTAATCCTCTAATAGTATCATCTCCAACTCTAAGGTCTTCATCATCATTTCCATCATCACCATAAACATTTTCCTCGGATGAATGCTCACTAAGATCATCATCAAAAACCAATTTGTCAAAAGATGAAATGCATCCAAAGTTGGATTACTTGAGCTTGAACCTCCATCATCCAATTGCACATTAACACCATCACCTTCACCTTGAGGTTGCTCAACATCAACATTCTCTTTACCAACATTGTCCCCTTCTTCAACTATCCATTCATCATCTGATTGAATATCGTCAAATGGAAGAGTAATTATTTTCCTTATTACTTTACTTTTTAACTTCAAGTCAAGTTGTACATGACATACAATCATTCATCTTTTTTTGATGCAAACAATTTCTCCTTTTTGTATGAATCTAGAAAATAATATACAAAAATATTATGATCAATTGATCATTTAATTTAAGTCTAAAACTAAAGAAAGAAATTTGAAAACCATAAAAAGGTCACGAACTTCAATTATCATTTCAAATGAGTTCCAATTACGCTCACATCCAGAAGAACTACAAGTCAAGCTTAAAACCCGAATGGCAAACCTTTTCAATTCTAGACAATGATCCCTGAACATCTCCCACCATTTTGCAGGAAGCATTTCCTTCCTACATTCCTTTGTATCATCCAGGCCAAAAAGGCCTCTAGTATAATGAAACTCAAGAAACTGCATAATAATTTTTGTTCTTATTGCAGGATCCTTTACCAATCTTTTCATACAATCTAACAACCCATGCTTTACCTCATGATTATCATTTCTAAAATTAGCTTCATAATGTAATTGAGGATTAAGATAATATCTAGCTGCATGCAAATGCTTATGAAGTTGACTATCCCATCTCTTATCAATAATTTCCCATATAGGTTCATAGCTACACAAATACCAAATGTAGTATATTAGAAATAAATGAAATAACTACACACAAATAACAATTAAATTTTAAATGAAACAAACTTTAGAAATCTTACCTTTTTTTATATGAGTTAATCACCTATATACACTACCAGTGTAAAGTTTTTATACACTAGTAACCAATTATATCTTTTAATTGTGCCATGTCACTATAAACACATTTACTTTTAAATGTGACATGACACAATTAATAGATATAATTGGTTGCCAGTGTAAAAAAACTTTACATTGACAGTGTATAGGTGATTAACTCCTTTTATATTATTAAAGTTGCTCTGAATCCTTTCTTTTGCACAATCTATCTCCTCATATATAAAACCCATGGCGGGTTTTATATCAGAATCCACCAATCGAAGGACTACCATAAGAGGGGCAGCAACTTTGAGGCAAATGGTTACATTCTTCCAATATCGACTATCTAAAATTGTATTTTCAATTTTTCTTCCCTCTTGTGAAGTTCCAAACTTACTTTTCTTCCACTCTTCAGAGTTAAACATGGTCATCAATGATGCTTTCACTTCATGGAGACAAGATAAAGTCAAATAAGTTGTTGCAAATCTAGTCATACAAGGCCTAATCAAATCTCTTCCTTTTGTAAACTTTTTTAGCATGCTTCTACCATATATGTAGGTAGTGATCCTCCTCCCCTTCTTTATAGTAGTTTGATGAACCTTCAGGTGTTTCTCAAAATCCTCAAATATCAAATCAATGCAATGGGTAGCACATGGGGTCCAATACAAGTTTTGTCGAGTTTGCATCAACAATTCTCCTGCTGCCTTGTAATTTGCAACATTATCAGTAACCACTTGCACTACATTCTCTTCTCCAATTCCATATTTTCCAATCATCTCACACATTTTGCAAATGCTGAATTTTTAATAACATTGAATGGAATGGCACTTGTGTAAAAAAATTCAGCAACTTGAGCATCAACTTGCAAAATGTGTGAGATGATTGAAAAATATGGAATTGGCTATAAACCTCCATCCTACCATGATATTAGAGAGAAGCTCTTGAAACAAGCAGTCAAGAACACCGATTTATTACTTGAAGAATATAAGGAGGAGTGGAAGAGAACCATGTCTGATGGGTGGACAGATAGAAAAAGGCGATCTATTTGTAATCTTTTTGTGAATAATCCAAAAGGTACTGTATTTTTATATTCATTGGATACTTCTGATATCTAAAAAACTATTAACAAAGTTTTTATGATGTAGTGGCATATGTTGGAGAAGAGAATGTAATGCAAGTGGTTACTGATAATGTTGCAAATTACAAGGCAGCAGGAGAATTGTTGATGCAAACTCGACAAAACTTGTATTGGACCCCATGTACTTCCCATTGCATTGATTTGATATTTGAGGATTTTGAGAAACACCTGAAGGTTCATCAAACTACTATAAAGAAGGGGAGTAGGATCACCACCTACATATATGGTAGAAGCATGCTAAAAAAGTTTACAAAAGGAAGAGATTTGATTAGGCCTGGTATGACTAGATTTGCAACAACTTATTTGACTTTATCTTGTCTCCATGAAGTGAAAGCATCATTGATGACCATGTTTAACTCTGAAGAGTGGAAGAAAATTAAGTTTGGAACTTCACAAGAGGGAAGAAAAATTGAAAATACAATTTTAGTTAGTCGATATTGGAAGAATGTAACCATTTGCCTCAAATTTGTTGCCCCTCTTATGGTAGTCCTTCGATTGGTGGATTCTGATATAAAACCCGCCATGGGTTTTATATATGAGGAGATGGATTGTGCAAAAGAAAGGATTCAGAGCAACTTTAATAATATAAAAAAAGGTAAGATTTCTAAAGTTTGTTTCATTTAAAATTTAATTGTTATTTGTGTGTTGTTATTTCATTTATTTCTAATATTCTACATTTGGTATTTGTGTAGCTATGAAGCTATATGGGAAATTATTGATAAGAGATGGGATAATCAACTTCATAGGCCTTTGCATGTGGCTGGATATTATCTTAATCCTCAATTACATTATGAAGCTAATTTTAGAAATGATGATCATGAGGTGAAGCATGGGTTGTTAAATTGTATGAAAAGATTGGTAAAGGATCCTCCAATAAAAAAAAAAATTAATATGCAATTTCTTGAGTTTCATTATGCTAGAGGCATTTTTGGCCTGGATGATGCAAAGGTGGGAGATGTTCGGGGATCATTGTCCAGAATTAAAAAGGTTTGTCATTCGTGTTTTAAGCTTGACTTGTAGTTCTTCTGGATGTGAGCGTAATTGGAGCTCATTTGAAATGGTAATTGAAGTTCGTAACCTTTTTATGGTTTTCAAATTTCTTTCTTTAGTTTTAGACTTAAATTAAATGATCAATTGATCATAATATTTTTGTATATTATTTTCTAGGTTCATACAAAAAGGAGAAATCGCTTGCATCAAAAAAAGATGAATGACTTGGTGTATGTCATGTACAACTTGAAGTTAAAAAGTAAAGTAATAAGGAAAATAATTACTCTTCCATTTGACGATATTCAATCAGATGATGAATGGATAGTTGAAGAAGGGGACAATGTTGGTGAAGAGAATGTTGATGTTGAGCAACCTCAAGGTGAAGGTGAAGGTGAAGGTGAAGGTGAAGGTGAAGGTGGAGGTGGAGGTGGAGGTGATGGTGTTAATGTGCAATTGGATGGTGGAGGTTCAAGCTCAAGTAATCCAACTTTGGATGCATTTCATCTTGACAAATTGGTTTTTGATGATGATCTTAGTGAGCATTCATCTGAGGAAAATGTTGATGGTCATGATGGAAATGATGATAAAGACCTTGGAGTTGGAGATGATATTATTAGAGGATTAGACATGGAGATTTGAAGATATTACTATGTGATGTCTTAGTTTTTTATTTGTCTATTTTTAAGAACTTGTATTTTGTCATTTGTGTGAACTTTTGTTAAGAGCATTTATTATTAATGTAATTTGATATTTTACTCTTTAATATGGAGTTAAAATGTACAATTATTATGTTATTTTTAATTATTTTTATAATTTTTTTTTATTGAGTAATCTCTTACGAGTTTACGAAGTCTCCACGAGATTACATAAATTCTCGAGATTGACAACCTTGATTTACAATACTCAGCTTACACATTAGCAACATTGAGCAATCAAAAGAGATCAGAGATATGATGCCATTAAACACATGATGATTTGTTTCGGAAGAGAAAAGTGGGTGCATGAGCTATTGCCTATTTACAATACTCAGCTTATATATTAGCAACATTGAGCAATCAAAAGAGATCAGAGATATTATGCCATTAAGCACACGATTATTTGTTTCAACAGAGAAAAGTGGGTATAAGAACTATTTATTTACAATACTCGGCTTATATATCAGCAACATTGAACATTCAAAAGAGATCATATATATGATGTTAAAAATAATGGAAACATAGGATATAGCACACAAAAAAGGGAAACTCACCGACTCAACTTTCCATCCAGCACCAAATACAAAATCTACTGGCTCATATCCCCTGCAGTCAAACAACATCAACGGGGAGAACTTCCCTGACTCACTGATTTCTTGAGTGAGTGGTTTCCCTTTGCCTTGGATCATTGTCACAGTGCCATCCCTGCCACAAAATTTGCACTGCATACCAAACAAAGGATATTAAGAAACAACCAACAGCTTAAAAAAAAAACAATCCTAAGAATCACTCATGAATGCAAATACCACACTTGGTGCTTACAGTTTGAAGTTATTATGCAGCAGAATCATATAACATTTCCGAAACCTTTCCTCCCATGTCACAGACAGAAAAATAACTACACAAGCAAAAGGAAATCATGCTAAACAAAATAGAATTCTGCTCACCTGTAACATATAAGTGACCTTACATAGTTACAAAACAGATTAGTAAAACCCAAATTCAATTCTAAAACCACAAAATAATGTTTCCTTTGTGTTTTTGTAATGCAAATAAATATATTGGATAATCTTGTCTTTCTACCCTGTATAGTTGTTTTTTATTTTTTGGTATAAGACTATATGTATTCTCCACTTAGAACAATTTAGTCAAGCCAAATAAAATCACTATAGGCAGCAAAATTTTCTCTCTTAGCATTTAACACAGTTGCATATCCAAAGCCTGAAATCAAAACCACTAAAATCAATGGTTAAATATTCATAAGAACAGTTTTGTCGCTCATAATGGTCTCATGAGAATTGAACAGGGTTGGCAAAGGATACCTTTATGAGCGTTTGTTCCTTGTTACAAGAAATTTTTTTTCATAACCAGTAATCATGATTCATGGAAATCATAAATGTTCATGGGAATGTTTATAAATGTAATCAAGGGACATTTTTATTGTATTAAATAAGAAAATAAAGGTAATGTTATATTTTTACCCCATTGAAACTTCCCATTTATCTTGGGAATGATTCCCCTAAATATTGATTCTCAAGTAGAAAAAATTTGTTTTGTACCAATCGCAACATTAGTGTCATACAAAAATAAAAACTAAAAAAAAATGCATAGTTACATACGCATAATATAAGAATTAAATGATAAAAGGGAAACAGTGAAAATCAATATTACTCCAATTAGATAGTGAGTATTAAGTTGGGAGTAAGAAACATAGCTATGATTCGAGGGAGTGATGTTGTAATTAGCATCTCAATGTCTCACTTTGAGAGAGCATTAAATTGAATTGAAACTGAGTGGTGAAAGGGCATTGCAAAGGGGAAGTTAGGTCACCTTTTGAATGAGATGAGTAGTGCCCTTGCCAACGGGGAGAGGAACGGTGTCGTTTAAAACAACGCAAGTTTCCTTTTGGCTCAGTTCTCCGCACCTTCCACACTTCAACTATGACAGGGAAATGAAAATTGAAGAAAAGGGAACGAAAGAAAGACGCTGAATTTGATTGGGAAGAGATAAAAAAGGAACCTTGAAGAGGTAGGAGAAATCGGGGTCATCGCAGCCAGCTTGGGGTTGGAGATTGGTCAGGTTCTCCAGCTCTGCACTGATCATCAACATGAAGTTCACCATTTTCCCCTCTTTTTTCTGCCTCAAACCAAAGTTCACCTTTTGCTTAGGGTTTTATTTTGTTTGATCCTAAGAATAGACCCGTTAATTTTCATGTTGAAGTTAGGTATTCCACTCTTTGAGGTATCTCTAATTTCTTTGAGGTATCTCTAATGTAAAAAGAAATTAGTAGTGATACTTTAGAAGAAAAAAAAAAAAATATATATATATATATATATATTAAAAGGAGAAAGAAAAATTAAATTAATTAATTTAGTTTAAATTAATTTGGTATAATTTTTTTAATCTAATAATCTAAACTAAATCAATTTAATATTGAATGGGTTAGTTTAATTAGAGTAATTGGATATCTAATAAAAATATTTTTAAGAAAATTAAAAATAAATACAATTTTCTCTCAAAATTGATGGATAATGTTGTGAGAAAATAATGTAAATTATATATTTGAGTGTAATCATTTATACTTATTTTTCTAACAAAAATTTACTTATACTAATTAAATAATAACATAAATTATAAATAAAGAAATAACACTTGAATAATTAATTAAATGACACTAAGCAATTAATAATAATAGATTGAAAATTAATCAAAATGTCTAACACAAATTAAAGTGCTTAACATAGACCAAATTGTATGATATAAGTTCAATACACCTAGTCACCAACATATACACTTAATTGTCCAACTACAAAAGTCACATTTATTATGTTAGCTAATAAAATATAGTAATATATAAATAGTTGGTTTGGTTCAAAATTTGAAAGTGTGAATTTGATACTAGAAGTAGAATCAATCAATATTGGATTTTAGTTGATAATTGATTCATATCTAACTCAAATTAAAACAATGAATCAATTTAATTAATTTGATTTGAATTATTAGATTCATCAAATTGATCTAATCAATGAAAATAATATCAATTTTTTATAATATTATTTTTTTTTAATAATATCGCAGATAGAAAATATTATATTTGCTCGTGTTTTAAGTAGGTGGGAACAAGTGGAAATATTCAATGTTACTAAGCTCAGTACAAATCAAGCAATTAGACTTGTTTGACCGAAAACTAGACTCTTAGCAATTGAGTTAGTAATAAGATCGAATATGTCTTTAGATATGATTACTTTTTTTTAAGTGTGTGTATGTGTGTCACACACATATTATATCTAAAAAGTTATACTGTATAAATTAATTCATACAATTTAATTAATGACTCACTGATTCGACTATTAACTCTTCAATTCAGTATTTTGACTGAATTGATAACCAATCTAGTTCTAATAACATTGATAATATTATTTCTTGTTCATAGACATAATCTATGCATTATCTCAAAATTGACAATTTAGAACTAATTACGTTGAAACATAGTTTTTACTATAAAATTTTATTTAAACATTAATAGAAATTGATCACAAAGCATAGGTTGATCCCTCATGGATTAGGAGTTGATAATGTCATATAATTATATGGGTTACAATGTTATATTAATAAAGATAAAAGTTATATATATATATATATATATATATATATATATATAAAGCCCATAGCTAATTAATCTTGGCCTTTTTATCATTGAAAGAAAAAAAAAATCAATTCTTAAAGCATCTTCGATTAAATTTGCTTAATAATAAATATTATTTTTATGTGTCACATAATTTTGATGCCTTTAAAGTTAAAAAGAGTTGTTTTTATAAGTAAATTTTTAGTTGCTTATCATTTATATGGGTATAGGAGAGAATATGATATATTAAAGAGAGAGAAATATATGTGAGTTAAGAATTTTTTAATAAGAATTTTTATTAGAATAAAAATTAAATAAATTACTTAAATATGACGTGATAATAGAGGATCTAATAATAAATAAGATACATGATTAATCATCATGATAACATATATGATTCTACGTAATAATTGGTTCTAACTTCTAACATATGTGATTATTCCTTGTGAAATTGATTCTGGGTGTGAACTTAACCAATTTTAGTTATATTTAAAAAGTAAGTCTTTTTCATTCAAATGAAACTAATTCTTTTAAATTTATTTTGGAAGTCCCTTAATTCTATTCACCTAACTAGTTAACAAATTTGCTCGCAAGTTTTTAGAACATTCCTCTCTAGTTTCTCCCTCCCTGACCTCTTAAAGGGGTCAGTAAAGGCACCACTCTAGTGGTATATGATCTCTCCCAAGAAGTCCTTATAGTTCTAATACAAAAATTAAAGTCACTTTTGAATAATGTAAATCAATTCTTTTTAAGATCAATTTTTTTAAAATTACTTAAAAGTTAAACCAAATGATTGCTAAATATGAAAAATAATTTTCGATTTAAGAAAAAAAAAAAGCTTGAATCTTTTGTTTTTCCTTTGAATTATTAACGAGATTCTCTTTTTCAATTTTTGGTTGGGTGAGGGAGGTGGCTGATAAATGAAGCATTCATTTGCATGTCAATGATCAAGTCATGATGTAAACAAAAGTTGAATGACATAGATGGTAACTCATGCAAACATCGCTAGCTAACTTATAGTTAAGCAATGTCTATAATTCTTGTCTTCGTGTCACCAATAAAGGTCTTCAATATCTCACTAAGTAGTGTATATTTGTCTTCCATTTCACTTTTGTTATTTGTGTCAAAGGAATCAAAAACAAATTGCTGTTATTAAATTTGAATGGGAAAGGTAGTGTTGCACTTCCCAGCCATGGGAACCACAATCTTCATTCTCTTGGGGTTGGTAGTTACTGTTCACAGTTTGTTGAACCATGGTGGCTCAAGACACAAGATTTTGGAAGTTGAGAGAAAATTAAAGCATCTTAGAAGACATTCCTTAAAAACTATTCAGGTAAAATTATATCTTAATCATCATTTTATTGTATTGCATGTTTTTAACTCCATTATATATTTATACTAGAATTATCTTAGTATGATATAATTGACAGATAACTTTATCTCTTAAATATGTTATCATTTAATAGAAAAATATTTGTACAAAGACTTAATTTCTTATATAAATATCAATATCTTAAGAGATCAGTTTTAACTCTCAGTATATAAATATTTTAAACTTCTATGAAAATGTTATATATATCAGATAGTGTTGAGTGAGAATAATTATTATTTTATTCCACTATACTTGACCATCCCTATATATATTTAGAAGCCTAAATAATTTTATGTAATTACTAAAGTAAAACTATTCATGATTGTAGAGTGAAGATGGGGATATCATTGATTGCATTGACATTAATAAGCAACCAGCCTTTGATCATCCAGCATTGAAAGGTCACAAAATCCAGGTGAGTCACATTTGATTATTTGTTTATAACCATGATTTTTTGGGTTATTGATAGCTTAGCTTGCAAAACTAATTACAACTACTATGTGAACATATATAATATCAGATGGCTCCCACTTATGATTCAGCTAAGGAGGACACAACAGTAGGGACCAGAACTACCAGAACTAGAAATAATGCAAAGATCAGTGGCAAAAGCAAAATGATGAAGGAAAGGGTTGAAGAGTCATCTCTGATTGTGACTTCACAAGTGTGGCAGAAAAGTGGAAGATGTCCAGAGGGAACAATACCTGTTCGAAGAATACAAAAGAAAGAGGTGCTCAAGGCTCAATCAATTGAAGACTATGGAAGGAAGAAGCCAAGCTTCTCTCACCAACCTGTTGGTCAACTCAATAAGAATCTCGATTCCTTTGTACAACTTAAAAACCACTCTGTGAGTTTGTTTTATATTTAGTACTTGAACTTTTGAATAAACAACTTCATTAACTAGTTATTTAACAAACTTCTATTAAATGAGTTAATTTGTTCACAAGTTTAATCGTGAATCTCTCATAAATAAACTAAAAAAAGTTTATA
The DNA here is from genome assembly GCF_000230855.2 of Cajanus cajan. NCBI lineage: Eukaryota > Viridiplantae > Streptophyta > Magnoliopsida > Fabales > Fabaceae > Cajanus > Cajanus cajan. The sequence continues at coordinate 49,621,991 of NC_138525.1, forward strand.
TATAGATAAAACGGTTAAGGATAAACTATTAAATTGATCGTTATAGTTATTTTCTTTTTAAGTTTTAGGATTGAATATGTTTTTAATGTCTTTATTTTTTAACTATACTATTGATATGATGCATCAACCAAAAAATCAACATGATCATTCATAATAAAGTCTCTCTTCTTAATTATAGTTTATATATACAAAATTCAAATTCAATATCATATTTGAAAGAACTGAATTCAGTTTCGTTTGAAGTAACAACTTGTTACTTTTCCAAGTTTTTAAGCATAGTTTTGTTTTGTTGCACTTGGAAGAACCAACTCTCTTTTGCTTCTTGTTGATTTGACATTTATGTGAGACAGAAGGCAATATTGTTTACAATAGGGTACCGCTACTTGGGAGCAAAAGGAGATATTAAAGTGTGCAACCCTTTTGTTGAAAAGGACGATGAGTACAGCATTTCTCAAGTAGCTCTCTTAACAGGGCCATACAATGACTTTGAGTGCGTTCAAGCTGGATGGGCAGTAAGAAGTCCCTTCTACTTTCTTCTTCTTTCATGCATCACAATATAACTTGTGCTCCTTACTTAAATCCAAAGTTATTATAACACTTTTGCATGAAAAATGCCCTCCAACTTAAACTATCTATTGAGATAAGATTCATCTATTTTGATATTGTTAATCTGATAACAAATATAGAATGACCGTAACAGAATTATAATCAAATAAAACAAATTCTAATAAATCAATTTTATCAGTAAAATTAACTAACAAACTATTTGTTATCAGATTAACAATATCAAAACAGATGAATCTTATCCTAATACTATCACTCCCTTAAAATAATGCTCTATAGGTTCCTCATGCTTGGCCTTCAAGTTATATATTATATATATTTCTTCCTATCCTTTTTATAAGAAACTAAGTTATAGTATATTTTACACTATAACTTGTTTCTTAGAAAAATGACTAGAGGAATATGAGACACGTGTTTAAACCTTTTGAGCTTTGAAGAATTCATGGTCTCTTTGTACAATAAACTTGTTCCAGGTCAATCCCAGTGTGTATGGAGATAGGCAAACTCGGTTATTTGTATACTGGACGGTAAGCTTGCAATTGCATCAACCTTAAAATTTAGTTTAATTATATATCAATTCTTTGTTTGAGACTTAGAGAAGAGGGGACCAAAATTTGTGAATTACTAATCCTTTATTTAGTCATGTGTCTGCTACATGATATTTAGGTTTATTGTTTTGTGTTCTACATTTTTGGGCCTAGTAATTTTGGAACACTAATTTTTGCAGGCTGATGCTTCAAAGAAAACGGGTTGCTTTGATCTGACTTGTCCCGGGTTTGTTCAAACTAGCAATGAAATTGCATTGGGTGCTGCAATTTATCCAATATCAATTCCTGGTGGGCTTCCATACAAAATAATTATTTACATCTATAAGGTGAGTAACTTGCATGTTTGGTAACAATTGTTTTAGGGGAAATGATAGAGTTTTCTCAAAAACTCTCTCAAAACAGATAAAGGCTGTGTTTGTTTGAATTTTTTCCTCTAAAAAAGTGTTTTTTTAATAAAATAAACAGTTATCTACTTTTGTAACGTGTTTGTTTAAACTTATTTTTATTAAAATTCTACTTTTTTAAAGAAATAACTCTTATTTACTTTCTAAATAATTACTTTAAAAAAACACTTTTTTAGAAACATTTTTTTTTTAAGTTTAAAGAAATGATCCCAAAATTGAGTCATTAGTTTTCTTAAATAAGCTGAAGTGAACTTCCATAGATGTATAGATGAAGCATAATTCATCTTAAGTTGCCTTTTTTTTTAATTAATTAGAAAGAACATACAATGTAGGAATTTTACCATCATTCATTCAATCACAAAGTGCCATTTATAAGTTTTTAACTTTAATTATAGTAATGCTTTAAGTCATACTCAAATAAGTGTTGGTGGTGTTTCTACTGTGATATAATAAGAATTAAAATTTTACTTTAATAATATATAATGAAATTTAACAAAATTATTTATTATTTATATTACCGAAGGGAAACCTCTATTTTGATTGGAAAATAATACAAGCAACAATTTTACAATTACAATACAAATGTATAAAAATTAAACTCTTTTTATCATCTTCCTCTACATTAGGATCCCTATACCAATAACTGGTGGGTGCAATATGGTGAGAAGACCAACATAGGTTATTGGCCCCCAGAGTTATTTGAATCGATATGTTACAATGCTCAATCTGTGGAGTGGGGTGGTGAAGTTTACAGCTCAACCATAGGGCACATTCCTCACACTGCAACACAAATGGGTAGTGGACAATTTGGTTCAGATATTGTTGATTCTTCCTCAATAACAAGAATGAGAATTCATGACAATTCTGAGGCCTTGAAGAACCCCGAATGGGTTTATGATTACTCCGACGAATATAACTGTTATGATGTTTGGTATATAAAGGATTATGTTGAAGATCCTGAGTTCTTTTATGGGGGACCTGGAAGGAATCCTAAGTGCCCTTAAGTCTTAATGGTTACTAGTTTCAACTTAGAACAGTAGAGGGAGGAAATTTCTTGAACCATCATTTCTTACTTCTTGTTCAGTAGATGGAGAAATGTAGTGAGAAGTTTAGAAATTTACACATTATGATTAACGGAATAATTGTAGGAATGTTATAATTTAGTTCTATTATTTATTTACTTACAAGGTTTAGGCATTATATGATTGTTTTGATTTCTTCGAGTTTTGTTTAATATTTAAAGGGTGATGTTTTTCTTTTTCATTTGTGATAATAAAAGATCTAAGAAAGAGAGGTATAGAACATGCAAAGGAAGAAAATGAGAGATTAACGAGAAAAAAAAAAGTGTAAAAAGTGTGAAGAAAGTAAAAGTTCCATATTTAAATATTATTTCTAGTAGATGGTATTTAAGATGTTATTTAAATATGAATTTTGAACTAAATTACCACCCTCACATAATCTAATTAAGTGTCGAAAAAGTAATATTTACATAAATATCGTAAGACATTTTATAATATTGAATATCATAATTGAAGTTTTGGAGGACCAAAAATAAATTACATATTAAGCAAATTGTAAACAAGTTCTAAACTTATTCGGAAAAAAACAAAAACTAATAAAATAGTTTGTTGTCTCCAAAAATAAAAAACTAGCTTGAGTCTTCTTCTTTCTCTTTTTTTTTATTTATTTTTTATTTTTTACGCCTAGTTATTTCCCTTGATTCTTTTAAAAGTACACTTAACTAGTGTTAATGGTGCACCTATGCACACCTCCTTACTTTAAGGATAATATATGTATGTATCTTGTTTTATGAATTTTTTTTTTCTTCTAAACTTATAATTTGAACTCACTAACTCTAATTTATCAATTGTTAATTTTTATCTTTTATCAACTAGTTTCCTTCTTATACTTGACATATTTTCAATTCACTTTTCATCACTACGAGTATTTCTCCTTTTTTCATGTAATATTTATGTTTTTATGTATATAATTATTATTTTCATTGACTTCATAGGTTCATCACCGGTTGGTGTAGTATAGGATGTCAATGGGAGTTGTGGGGATGGGAAGTAGGGATCCATACTTGTCTTGTTGGATAAAAATACGTCTTATACTTGTCTCATACCCGTGCAGACATACATGAATCTTATACATACATGTAATATTTATGAATATTTGTGAATTTTAAAAAATAAATATAAAAAAATTTACAAATAAATTTAAGCTTGTATTTAATGTTTACCTTATTGAAATATTAAAGATAAACAACTAAAATTAATTTTTAAACTTACATTTAAAGTTAATTTTGTTGAAATATTAAAAACAATATAAAAATACAAAATAAACATATAAATATTTAAGTAATTTTTTATTGCAAATATAAATACTACACTACCCATCCCAATCCCATTTACAAACAAGTAAAAAAATATTCAAATTTGTTACCTGCAAATATCTATTTAAATTATTCATTTATTCACGATAGACTTTATCTACAAATACCCATGACCGAGGTATATTTTTGTCATCACTCGTGTTATTTTTTTTTAAGCTACCCGGTCTTGGTGTAATCTGGATTGGTCAAGGTGCAATCCTGACCGGTTGTAGTGTTGATCTTGATGCGTGTCGAAGTAGGTCATGGTGCAATCTTGGTGCCTATGCTAGTCAGTTGAAGTGCTAAATCCTGGTCTGTCATGATGGTAATCCATGAAGCACCACACATAGGTACCACCAAGCTACCAACAAGCCACCAAGCAATCTAGGACCATAGAATGGCACCAAGTCATGAAGGATCACACACGACTTGTGTCAAACGCTAGTATTCCAATATGATGGGAACCCTTGATCATTTCTCTACCAGTCAAGCAATATAGGGGTCAAAACTCAATTCCAATGAGCAAAATGAAAATGTCACTCTATTCACGGAGATACCATCAACTAATATTACATTTGACCAATTTTAGCATTCCATATAATTATAACAATATCTACATACGAATATGCTGTAAGAACAAAAACCAAAACGAAAAGTGGAATAAAATAGCAAGATACATGTTGTGAAACAACAACACAGTACAGGACTTCAGTCACTTGACGAACTGTACAACCTCAGCTCCATGTCCATAAACAGAACTAGACATGTTGTTTTCTCTCCTCTTGAATGGATTGAAAAATCCTAGCTGCTGATTCCGTCGCAGATTTCCGGTTATGTGGTACAACTTTGATGACTTGGGTTTGCTGTCTGGTTGCAACAGAGGGAAGAGGAAGAGATTGTGCATCACTTCCTTCAGCAATTTTCCCTGCACTGATTCCCTGTGCCATTTCACTAGGACTACTTGTTGTGCTCCCTTGTAATTGTCTCTCCTTAGATGCCTGAGATTTCTTGACATGTAAAGTAGCTCCATTCCTCTGAACTGGCAAGTTGGATGAGCTTTGGTTAGGATGTGTGTTGAAATTGGCTCCCTCTACTGATGAATGACCATTTTGACCGTGAGAACCTTGTGCAGCAAATTGGTTCACCGGTTCAACAGCTGACCCTGATGCTGCTTGATTCATTACTGGCATGCCATAGGGAGGGAAGTAGGCGTGACTGGCCGGAGGCACGAACGGTGAAACCCCAACTACCTGATGAGAAGCTGGGAATTGATAGGCAGGATTCATGAAAGTAGTGCCAATAGGTGCTTGCCCGAATGGCACGCTACATCCTCCATGCATTGTACCTGTAAATTCTGGGCCGGGATACGGCTTGTACACAAGCCCTTCAGAAGGTGACATGATAGGAATTAACCACTGATGTCCAGGTGACTGATTGAAACACCAGGGACTTGTTCTATTATCAGAAGTTACATTTGCCTGGTGTGGAGTTCCTGAAAAGGGGGTGTGATTTGTAAGGTGGCTACCATTTTTCGGGGATGAAAAAGACGTTTTTCTACTAACTGCATTCTCAGCAGAACATTCTGTTTTATGGTTAGGCTTTTCAGAATCGTTTTTCCTCTTATGATTTTGTTGCTGGGGTTCAACAATCACTTCCAATGACAGATTTTTAGGAGTAGATCCTGGCACAGGAAAATTCTCAACAAAAGCACCATCTTCTAGCAAAACATCTGGTGATGCAGCAATCAACTGTTGGACCTGTTTAAATTAAAAGAATTAATGTTTGGTTGTGTATGAACAGACTTGAAGGGTGAACCTCCAAGTCCATGCGTATGTGAGTGCAAGAAAAGTTAACATGCTTCCCATTTTGGGCAAGCACAAGAGATCATTTTTACCTTAATCAGTCTGTGCAGTTCAAACACTTGGACTGCAAACACTCTCTGTTGACTGTAGAGAGGAATAGGAGTTCAATCAAGAAAATTGCACAATACTCATCCAAAAGGTAAAAGCTCCTCTAAAGTAAAAGTATTTTTACACTTCAAAGGAGCCGATTAAAAGCTCATACAAATGCTGAAAAAAAATATAGCTCATAGCAGAAAAACAATTTATATAATTCATATGAAATATTTGTGCAATTTTGTCATTTCTGGTCCAAAATAAAGACTAGAATCAAACAGGAAGCAAAAAGCAAGCAATCAAACATAGACCAGTTTTCTTCTTTTATGGGTATATGTACATGAAATCATACAAAACATATCAAAGGTATATGAACTATTAGCTGCACAGTACAAAAGGTAACTAAAGCTGCAGTGTGTACATTATAAAGAAAAATGTCAATCGCAATCCCTAAATGTCTTGAACACAAAATCCAGGCACTAGAAAATGGAAGAAGAAAAGAAAAAGAAATCCCCTTTGTTGAAGTCATAACATATATTAACAACTCATCAAGTCATCGCATACTCTCCAAGGGTCCCTATACTCCATGGGATCATCCTGTAGTACTCGATCCCCTTCTTACCTAAGTCCATTAGTGCAGTAAAGGCAAGCAGTATAGTAAGGGAACTTGCCCCAGTGACATGAAGAACCAAGTAAGAGGAAACCAATGGAGCAATACATCCAAACAGTGAAATGATCTGCTGTCACAAGGGTACCCCTTCAACACAGTACAATATTTTAAGAATGCTCACCACCCTGTTGTAAGACGATCCAGTACCCACCATTAAAAAAATATTAAGGTGTAAGGACTTTGAACATACAAAAAAATGATTTAAAAGGGACCCCAAGATGATCAGATTTTCTTTCTTCAAAGGCACATATACAACTCCTCAAATGAAAATATCCAGAGCATTTACCTAGTATAGTTACAATGCATAAAAGAAACCACTGCAGCTCTACATTTTTAAGAAAGAGAAGAAAGGAAAAATACCAGCAGTAAGTGGCAATCAGGAAAAAACTTCAACATATTTTGCAAACCAGACCTCATATCCAAATCAAATGAGCATGCAACAATATGAAAGGGATCAAAATAAGGATAATCAAATTGCAGACAAATCAAACTAAGGGTTTTTCCTCTAAAATTCTGCACATGTCCAGATAGAAAATAAGTTATGACTTTTTTTCATGACAAAATCATAAATTTATAATATAGACAAAACTCAAAAATTACAAAATACCATCAAGCTGAAACGTGTAAGAGAAACGACTTATCAGAAATCGAAAAGGGGTTTCAAAGGGAAATAATTCAAGTTAGAGATCACCACACCGAAGAAACACCTGCTACTGACAATCAAACAAGACTTACTTGGCAATTTGTCGTCTTGCTTTCCAGAAATGCTTTTGACCTATTATCCCTACAACATCATCAGGGGAAACTATCAGACTTGATAAATTTGTTACAGTGGAGATCTTGGAAACGTCACCACTTTCATCAAAATTTCCCTTCTGTATTGGGCCTCCAGTCCCAGCATCATGATATTCAGCGTCGATGGTAGCCTCAAGTAGACGGGTTTGGTTCACTGCAGAATGAAAACAACCTTTTGGTACAAGGGCATTTCCATTATCCACATCCCTTTCCCTTGTAGAGTTAAGGAGAACATCACAATGTTCAATGTCATTGGATTGAGACCCAGCCACACACTTTTGCTGTGGGGGAGCATTATCCTGATGTAACCTGCTTATATTTGGCACAGAATAATCTTGATCCTCTTGATTTGGAATCACCTTGACTTGCATCACTGGACTGTAAATAATTTCTCCACTGGATTTGTTTCTGACAGTAATTTTTCGTTGCTGTCTACTTGAGCTTACTTGTGGATGCACCTCATTCCCACTCCTCACATCTTTTCTCATATCAACAGGAACGCAGCCAAATTGTGTTAGATCCTTGTCACCATCATTTTGCACTGCAACTGAAAAACAAACATTCCTAGAACCCAAAGTAGTGAATTTTTTCCCCTTGTAACTCTCCAGTGTTTTATCACTAGGTTGACCAACCCTTGAACGAATGTATGCATGAATGTCATCTTCATCTACATTTTTTCTCTGTTCAAGTTGCACTGATGAAGTGTTCGACCTTGCCCCATCAGATTGGCGAGAAATATAACTTTCAGCTCGATGAGAAGGTGTTTGTGAAGGCAAACAAACTGGATAGACATGACTTCTCTCGTGGCCATTCCCCTGCAAACATGTTAAGACATGTTAGAAATATACAAAAAGCCATTCATGAACCTTCCCCCAAACACCTTAAATTTTTTACATAGTTAATCATTAACATGGGATGAGGCCTTCAGCGCCTTACAATGAAACAGTGAGACTTCAATAATTACTGCACCATTCTTTTTAATAAAAGTCGGATTAAGAAAACACCAGGAGATAAAATACAATTAAGTCCCTGAAATGGCCAACTTGTGTTTCCCTAAGTCCTGTTTGGATAAATTTGTCCATAAACATTCATAGGAAAATAAAATAAGAATGTAAAATGAATTGAGTTTCTCTCATAAGCTAAAATCAACTTGTGCACTTCAACTTTTTGAACAGAAGTTAAATGAAAGCTTCTATAAAAGTTAAGTGCATAATTTAATTTTAGCAAATAAAAAGAACTCAATTCATTTTACTTTCTTATTTCTTCTTCTGTAAATGGTTACGAAGAAGTTTATCCAATCAGACTCCAATCTCTAAAATAATTTGTGCACGTTTGGTTCCACATCCATGATCCACATTTAGACATGAATCATATCAAAATTGATGCAAAAGCAACTAATTGCTGCTTCCACTAACCCACATCCAACTAAAATTGATGTGAATCTAAACATCCCCATCTACCCTTATTAGGGATGATATTATTCACAAACACACAACAAACTTGGAAGACTAAACTCATTAAAAAGTTGACATTTTTTATGAACAATTTCCTTGAAGGACTAAAGCAACAAAAGCTGTACCAAAATTCACACTAACTCAAAAAACATCCTCCTAGACATACCCCAAAAAAAAAAAGGAAAATTAAGAATCCCCAAAATAGCCAAATTCCTTATCTCAAAGTCAAAAGTGACAAAACCCAATTCTCACCTGGGTTGAGGGAGTTGATGAAGAAACTTTGTTAGAAGAAGGATTTGGATTAAGAGGCAGAAGGCGTGGATTGAACCTTTGAGAGGGGATACTGAACTGTTCATAGAGGGCCATCTTATTCCTTGGCGGTGCTCTTGGCCCTCCTTTCTCTGCATCGTTTACATGAAGCCTTGGGAACATGGGCCCCACCACCTTATCATCCTCGCTCCCTCTCTTCATCCTAATCCCAATTTGTTTGTTATCTTAATTTGCGAGTAGAGAGAGAAGAGAAGGCATGATCTGAATCGAATCTGGGAGCAAAATCTAGTGGGAACCCAGATGAAGAAAGTGAAGAAGAAGAAGAAGAAGAAGAAGAAGAAGTTGACGTGAAGAAAAAGATTGGCAACGAACGAAGAGAGGAAGGAAAAGTACGGGAAACGGAACAGCGGAGTTAGGGATTCTCTGAGACTCAGACAGGGCTCCGAGGGAAGAGAAGAGGAAAAAGTGCGTTCTTGTGGACCCCACTGCAATATCTCTCCACACTTGTTTAGATTTTCTTCCTCATATCCTTATCCTTGTTTTTTCTCCCCTTAACTAAAATTAAACCCTTTTTTCATCAATATCTCAATCTAATTTCTCATTAACAAGTATAATCAAGAGACTTGTAATGTGTTCGAGAAAATTGTAAAAGCTAAATTATTTTAATTTCATTATTATTATTATTATAATCAATCGTAATAAAATGAATTTTTGTTCAATTACCTTTGCTAAAAAGTGGTTTTAAAGCATTTGATTTTTTTATTACGACAAAATAATTAATTTTTATGTAAAAAATTATTAAAAATTAATCATAAATTTTGAATTTTTCAACTTCATAAAAATAGCTTTTTTCAGGATAAAAAATTTATAAATTTAAGTGGATATCTCAAACATACAACTTATTTGTAAATAATCTTTTCTTGAAAAAATAGTTGAAGATTATATAAGTTGTCCCAAATATGCTCTTGGTTAAGTATTTACATAATAGTTATATATATTTTTAATCAAAAATGATGCATCCTCCCAATTTTTTTTACCAAAAATCTTGTGAATGTTTAAATTTTCAAAATAATAAAATTAAAAAATGTTTTATTTAAATTTTTTTGACAAATATAAATAGTTGAATGCTTCGAAAGATTCGAAATTAACATTACTCTTTTTTATTTATATTATTATTTGTGAATTATTCTCCACCAACTCTGACAATAATTTGTCTGTTCCAATAACCTGATTGGACTGATTTTTTAGTTAGATTTTCCAATCACTTATTTTATCCATAAAATTCATATTAATATTTTGCTTAAGAAGATTATTAAAAAAAAAAAAAGAGTTATACTTAAACCACTACTAACATTTACCATTGGATTCATGAATAGTAATATTATTTGAGCTTAATTATTAATTTTAAATTAAAAGATCGAAGGTTTGAGTATAGTGGCGTTAAATAGTTTAATATAATATATATATATATATATATATATATATATATATATATATATTATAGTAAATATATCCTATTCAAGCATTATTGTTTCTCATTAAAAAAATATATTTGTGATATTCCGAAAGAAAATTATATTAATATTTTTGCATTTAAAATAAAATAATATTTTTAATGTATGATTATTATTTATTTGTGAGAATCCAACTCGGTGCTAAAAAGTTTTATTGATGTTTGATTTAAATACACTGTCTATTTATATTTTAAATTTAAAAGAATAATTTTAAATCATTACATGTACTTAAAATATATATCTAAATTAATTTTCGTATTTAACATAAATGCATCAACTATATGAAAATTTATATAATCATTTTAAGTATAAATTATCATATATATGATAAAATTATTAATTTTACAATAATTGTAAAATAATATTTGAAATGATTCTTTGTTATAGATATTATAATAAATGTAATAACAATGAATAAAAAGTAGACTCTTAATTTTAATATAAATTATACATTAAAAAGTGTACACTATAAACAAAAAAAAAATTACAGATAATTGTCAAAATGTTAATGAACACGTTTTCAAAGGTCACCTACCATCCAGTTGTAATTTCCGTACATTTCACTTCTTCGATTGCAAGATAGCTAATCGCCTATCCTAATCCAGATTTTCTTTTCCGTTTTAGTTTAAAATGGCAACATGTATTTAGTTTTAAAAGAGGAATTATTTAATTTTATTAATTATTTAAAACTAATTGTAAAAAAAATCTGAAAAATTATTATTTTCAAACATTCACTTAATGGTATATCAATAATTTATTTGGTTTTTTATTATTGTGTTTTATTTAATAAGTATGGCAAAGTATCTCTATCCTCTTCTTATAAACTCATTTAAAACAAGCAATAAATTTATTTTAAAATAAATAAATAAAACATTTGATTTTAAACGCTCGTTGAAATTACTAAATATATAATTAGTTTGAGTAAAATTAAGTTTAAAATTTGAATCTTGTAATTAAAAAATATTAATATGTTGTCAAATTATTCAATAAAGATTAATTATCATAAAAAAAATAATGAATATTTTGCATCAGTAATGTGGTGAGATAAAAAAGTTGTTTAAGTTAAATTATTTAAAAGAAAACTATGGTTTCTGAAATTTTTTTATTAATTTTTCTAAAAATAATTTTTATTCCTTTAAATAAGGTTTCGAGTTAAAAAAAATACTCAAATTATATTTCATATTATGTTTTACAAAAATAATACTATATAGTAAAAGGTTATTATTTAATAAAATTAAGCTAAAGTAAAAAAAAAAAAGTAAAATGACAAAAGTAACTGACTTATTTTTTAATTAAATCATATATGTTATAGTGGATAATCTAATAAAAAAATTATACCTTTTTATATAACAAAAAAACATATATGCGAAATTAGTAAGTTTAAATTTGTAATAAAATATTTTACTTGTTTAATAATCTATATTAGTTATGTGAGGTAGTACAATTGGTTTAATCTCTTTATTCCTATTAATTAAGACTTGAGATTAAGTATGACTTTCTTCATATTTTATATTCTTTCGTGCAGATTTGTCTTGTCATAATTTAAACTGTGTCTTTCCCAAAAAGATAATTTATATAATTATTAAAAGCAATACAACTTTTGGTAACCATTTTTTTGTAAAATTGTGAATTTTAGAATTTATTTAAATATGTGTTGTTATGTTAGTTGTTGTTTTTAAGTTGAAAATCTTTAAAATTAAGGAATTTCTTATGAGTTTTAGATAGTTAAAAACTTATTTGGATAGATGTCTAGCTTAATCCTGAGAGTAAGAGTATATAAGATTTATTTTAACACTTTTCGCCTCATAAGCTCATTTCTCTTCACAACTCAGAGAGAATAACTCTAGTTTCTAAGAACTTTTCTTCTTTTTCATTCTAACCATTGGAGTCATGGTAGCTAGTAGTTGAGTAGTCGTCGGTGATTCATAGTTCTTGAAGCTAAGGATTTACAAAGGTGCGAAGTTGTTTGGTGTTTGATTGGAGTTCTTCTTCTTCTTATTTCTTCTTCATTTTCTATTGGCTTGGAGTTGTGGTAAGAGAAGCTAGGAACTTTGATTCTTGTTGAGTTGATGATATGTATGTTGGTTGATTTCATATGGAGATGTTGTTTGCTTGTGTGATTCAAATGAAATGGTTGGAGTTGGGGTTTATGGCTTATGCCACATGTTTGAGATGAGAATTGTTGAATTGATCAAATTGGTGGTTGCATGTTGTTTACGAGACTAGATTTGCGTTGTATAAAGTGTATGTGTGTGTTATCTCGTGTTGCACGTTGGAATTTTTCTTATTTTCAAGTGGTTTTAATCAAACTTGTGAGTTTACGAGTGTAGGACTTATCATCGCGTCGAGCACGCCTTCGTGGCGTTGGGCATGGTTCAATCAAGGACACTTTATCTAATTCACACTAGGTGTAGGGTTGGTAGCCTCCGAATGTGAGGTGAGAGGATTGACTTTGCCTAGATTGACGTCGAGTGCCAGAGGAGTGGTGTCAAGTGTGAGGAGAAAGAATCATCTCGGATTGGATTGAGGCCGGGCGTGAGACTTTGTCATGCCAAGTGTGAGGGTTCAAGGGTATCTATCTAATCCACGTCAAGCATGGGTTGTATGACATTGGGCACGGATCAAGCAGAGGGCTCCCTGCCTCAATGGCATTGAGAGTAAGGTGAATAGCATTGGGAACGGGTTACCTTAAATTAACTTGTTGTTTTATGATGAAATCGACGAACATATATAGGATAGTTGGATCTAATACATTTGTATGATGATTAAGTTGTATTATATGTTGTATGTTGACATATGGTGATGAATCTCTATACATTGATCTGGATAATATATAGTGGATATTATGGTGAAAAGTTAAGTTGAGTTGCATGTTGTTTAATTGTGTAGTTATACTGAGAATGCTTTGACATTAAAGTTGTACTATGTTGATCGATTTATGATTAAAGGATAAATTGTTTTGAAGTTGCATATCTCGTTGTGAGGATATTGTGTTATGGTACTTTGAGAGTCCAATTTTGTTAAAAATCCTTTATTGGGAAGTTGACCCTTGAAGATGATAGTTTAGTCTCCTTTAGGACCTTAATTAATGTAATATGTAGGTCAGGTCAATGCATATAAACTACAAGCGACTATTATTGATCCATATATGAGCAAGGTCAAAGCATACGTGTATAAATTGGCCAAATTAGAGTAACGTACAAGGCTAGGAATTAGAATCCCTAACTAAATATTGGAAGGGTATAGTTAGGGGTGTTCAAATTGCTAAATTGAACTAAACTAGAAGAAAACTAAACTAAACTATAATAAATAGTTCATCAAACTAAATTGAACTAAAATAAATATTGACTAAACTAAACTAAACTATTATCTACTTTAGTGCACTATAGTTCTAGGAGTTTGAACTAAACTATAATATCAACTACATAAAACTATTATTAACTATAAACTAAATTGAACTACATTAAAAAAAAATTAAAATCAACATTTTTAAATTGAGCTACCAAATCATTGATATTAATTATGAATTAACACTACTATAATTTTTTTTATTACATGCGATTTTTCCTGCAAATTTTTCATAAAAATTTGCAGGAAACGTTGTTCCTACAAATTTTTTTGTGAAATTTTATCTATAGGTAATAACTTCGTGGATAATATGTTTTTACGAATTTTAAAATTTGTAAGAAATTTTCCAGCGAAATTTCTTGCAAAAAAAATCGCAGGAAGGTTTCCTGCAAAAAAAATCACAGAAAAGTTTCCTGCAAAAAAAATTCGCAAGAAAGTTTCGTGCGAATTTTTTTGCAATAAAATTCTGCAAGAATATTTTTTACGAAAAAAATTAAAGAAATCACTAATGATCACAATGAATTTATCTGAAGCATTTGTTTTCACGCCCCAACATGTGATATATAATCTTTTAAATTCTAAGATTGTAGATTATAAGCCTAACACTTAACCATACAAATCAACTTATAAGATAAGTGTTGCCCTAACTTATATATTCTTTAATTATTTTATTTTCAATTGATGTGAGACTTGAAGTTTTTTTAAAATATTAAACTTATAAATTTAAATATTTTTTTTGATTTTTCTTGCAGATTAAAATTGATAGGAAAATCCGCAGGAAAAGTTACCTGCAAAATTTTTCTACCATTTAGTAAACATTACTTGCAAATTTATTTTTGCAAGAAAATTTGCAAGAAACAAAATAAAATTCTTACAATATTTTCTGTAAATTTTGACCATGGAAAATTTTTTCTATGATCATTAAAATTGTAGCAAAATTTACAAAAATTTCTTGTAGATTATTTTTCATAAAAAGATTTATAGGAAATATCTGTAAATTATTTTTATTAAAATAATAATATTTTTTAGCATCAAAAATAAAATTATTTGGATAATAAAGAGATAAGTTTATATATATATAATACATTTTTTTAATTTTTATAATATTTATATTAAAAATATTGAAAGAGTAATAATTACGAAAGGTATATAAATTTTTATTCAATTAATAAATAAAAATTATTTTTTTAATCCTATAAATTATTTATTTATTTAGAACTATAGTGCACTAAACTACTTTTTATAATAGTTTAGTTTTTAAAACTAAAACTTAAAATATAGTTTAGTTTAGTTTTTATAAAAATTAGTTTAGTTTTTTATAGTCTAGTTTAGTTTAGTTTTCCTAATAGTTTAGTTTAATATAGTTCTTTGAACACCCCTAGGTATAATATTTAGAAGATAGTCAACAGACTAATGTCATAGGTGACTTAGTTATGTTAGCTAATGTCATGGTAGGCTCACATTCGAGAAATCATGTTAAGGATTGGTATAAACCATTTGGTTGTTGATCTAGCTAGATTGAAAAAACTAGGTTATTAGTCTAGTAGGGTCAAACCACTTAGACTAGTCACATGAGTTGTAGGAGATCTCCTAATTGAAATGTGTGACGATACATATAATTGATTTGGTGTGCATATGTGGTTGGGTTGTTGTGTGGTACAATGCAAGATATGTTGAAAATGTTGATTGTAATTGAATGATGAGTTGAGCATAAAATGGTGTTGATAAGATAGTAGTTATATTTTATGTTGTATATGTTTATTCTTTGAACTTTAGCATACTCTTATCTATTTTTCATGTGGTTGGATTACGATAACTATACTTGGTGTGAGAGCAAGGTAAGGATAGGTTTAAGGAGATGCACTTTTGAGTTCATTGAGTATGACTTTAAAAAGGTGGTTTCAGTGTTATTCTTATGTAGCTGGGTTATAAACATTACTTGATCGACAGTTCAGGATGTCATGTCATACTCAGTACTAGATTACTATATGTGTGTGTGTGTGTTTTATGACTTTATATATTATAGTATGTTTATTGAGGTACTTGTGATATGTTAATCCTAGATAGTAGATGTATGGTTTCGTTGCTAGTTTTGTTGATTTCGTTGAGTATAGTGACTATGATGAATCGTTATATTTTTCATGTCCACTTTAATGTGGGTATATTTGTCCCCTATTTATATTTTTTCTTTTTCTTTTTTTTAACTGCTAATAAATATTTGTTTTATTTTTATAAATATCCAAAATTGTCCACACTTTCTAATTACTTGTATTTAACTTTTTTTTTTATTTTAAATATGTGAGACCCCACTTCCGTTTTCCTTTTTCTCCTCCCAACATTCATCACTTTCACTTCCTCTCTTCACTACCATTTCACTTCCTCTCTTTTCTTTAGTTGCAAATTCTCAAACCCTAGGTGATCGTTGTGTTGTAGGTGCTGAGTAGCTGAGTACTCCGAGTTGTCTCCTCTCTTCTCCGATCATCATCTTCTTCTTCTCCTCCGCTTTCCCAAAACTCAGATTTCTTTCCCCCCGAGGTAAGGGAAGTTAGATTGTTGCTGGTTGTTTGGAATTGAGTTTAGAAGCTCATGTGCTGGTTGCTTTTAGAAGATTGATGGTTTGATTGATGAAAAAATGTGTTTTCGGGTTTTCGGGGTTTTGGTGAAAAATTGGGATTTTGATGTTTTCATTGTTGCATGTTGTTAAAGCTGTGATTTTTGAGCTATTTGATGAAAATGTGAAGTTTTGGGCAGATTGCATGTGCTTGGATTGCTTATTTTTGCAGGTTTTGGTGAAAATTTTTGAAGTTGAATAGTTGCTACTTGGTAGGGCGTCGGGCACAGTTCTTGGCACCGAGCGCGTGACCATCAGAGGGCTCTATTGGTCAAGCCCGCTAGGCGCAAGGTTGTGTGCGCTGGGCGAGCTTGAGAATGGAAGCCCCTGGATGGCTCACGCCGGGCGTGGTTGGACCGCGCTGAGCACGATATCAGTTAGGGACTCACCTTGTTGGGGTTCTGGTATGGAGTTGGGCGTGACTATGTCTTGTCGGGCATGGAGACTCCTTGGGAGTCTCTGCCAGGGGTGGCGTCGGGCGCAATTGGTATTGCGTCGGACATGAGACCTTGGGGAGGTGTCTACCTTACTTGCGCCAAGTGCAGGTTTAGTACGCCGGGCGGGTAAGACTCCTGAGAGTCTCTGCCTTCGATTGCGCTGGGCGCAATTGGTATTGCACCGGGTGCGTTTGAGCCTTGGAGCTCTCTGGTTGGCCCACGCCGGGCGCGAGTACTCTTGCGCCGGGCGCGGATGTGTTTTCCTTTTATAGGATGATATATCCTGATTTAAGCTGTTAATGATGAAAGTTGTTGAGCTGAGTGATGATTGTATTGTGCTGTGAGACGTTCATGCTGAATTATGATGTTTAAGCTGTATTGTTGTAAAAGTTGAGTTGTGTCGTATGATGTATGTTGTTATTGCTGCTATGCTGTGCTGTGTTGAATGCTGATATAAACTTTTGTAGGCCGTAAGGCTGAGCTGTCGTAGGAGATCTTCGAGCTGATATGCGTGACGATGCATTGTTTGTTTAATGTTGTTTTTGCTGAATGATGTGAGTTGTATATGTGATGTGTTGTATGCTGATCTTGCTAAACTTAATGATGTGCTAATAAGCTGCAGCTG
Source organism: Cajanus cajan (assembly GCF_000230855.2). Lineage (NCBI taxonomy): Eukaryota > Viridiplantae > Streptophyta > Magnoliopsida > Fabales > Fabaceae > Cajanus > Cajanus cajan. The sequence continues at coordinate 49,639,500 of NC_138525.1, forward strand.
TTTATAATTTCTATATCTTTATATATATATACATATATATATATATATATATATATATATATATATATATATATCGATTCTTTTCACTAGCTTACCCTTGCATGTCTCCATGTGGTTTGGACTGCAATGATCATACTGTGTATGAGAGCAGAGCAGGGATAGGTTGGTGTATGGGGACAGGTCTGCAGCTGGCAGATGGAGTTGATGTTGTTTTTGGCTACTTAGTGTGGTTATTTTGATGTATTTTATATATTGACTTTGAGCCTCAAGCTAGACATATATGTATATATTCTTTTTTATATATATATGTTCTATTCTGCATGGTGTTGTTTGTTGTGGAACGGCCAGACGGGTCGTTACAAAATAAAATACACATAGACACAAATTGTTTATTTTATACTAGTGCCAAATTAAAAATATAACTAATATACACCAAAATTAATTTTATTTTAAAAATAATATATTCTTATTTTCTTTTGTTGTAAATCCTTATAAAAAAAACAGTCGATTCAAATGCCCTTTATTCTTATTTTCTTTTGGTGTAAATCCTTAAAAAAAAAAAAAAAAAAGTCGATTCAAATGCCCTTTATTCTGTCCCATTATCTTTATAGTCTTGTATTCTAACTAAGAAAAGATGAGCACACGTCATCATTTTATGTCAAAAATTTTCCACTCTGGCCTTCTCTCTTTTCATTCTGCATTTTTTTATTATATTAAAGTTGGGTTACTTTTTCATTTTGTCCACTAATTTTATAAAGCACGGGTTAACTGTTCTAATCAGAATATGCGAAATATTAGTTAAAAATTATAAACTTTAGCAAATCTTATAAATAAATTATAAGAGATGTGTATTTAGTAACCAGTTGATTGAATTTAATTGGAGTTGAAAAAAATTACAGTCACAAGCTTTTATTTTTATAATTAAAATATATATTTTTCTGTTAAAAGTGATTTTAAATGGATTTCTAAACACACACTTTTAGACATACCAGATTTACCAAATGAAATTAGGCTGAAAAGTTTATCACAAAATTTTGGTCAGCAAAATGGGTCTCCTAATTTGGAACCAAGTGGAATTGGGATGATAGTTAATTTCTCATTCTTAATGCTAAATCTATCATCAAAATGGATCTCGATAATTATGGGTTAATCAAAGGAGCACTTATAAGAAATGTTTTTAGATGGATAAGTTGTGGTTTAATTTAATTAGTTACAACTTAACGTGAGAAATGATGGTTAATTTGATGAATATGTAGAAGCTTAAAAAACGATAGTGATGAATTTATCCTCTTGGGCTGAGAAGTGGTCGTTGCGTTGCGTGTCGTATATTTTCATTGAAGCTTCATCGTTCCGAGGAGTGGGAAGAGCACTAAATAAAGCAAGATTCTATAAGATCCTCAAGCGTCACTATGATCCCATCACCATGCATTAATGCAAGTAGTTACACAGTTAATTCTTTGGTTAATGTAAAAAAATGTTATTTTTAATTAAATTATATATCTATTTTCATGTTATAAATATTTATATTATAAATTGTATATATAAATTTCATATTAATATATCGTTTGTAACGTAGTTAGTAGGCTGGAACGGGTCGTTCCAAACTACTAAATAGGCCTATAAATCCTAGTTGAGAACGGGCCGTTCTAGTTTAAGAACGGGTCGTTCCAAACATGGTCGTTGTGAGTTAAACTCAACTCCAAAACAGGCCGTTCTGGTTTAAGAACGAATCGTTCTAGATGTGAGTTTTACACATGATGAAAGAGTGCAGAACGGGCCGTTCTAGATCCAAAACGGGCCGTTCTGGATCCAAAACGGGCCGTTCTGGCTAGGGATGGCAAATATACCCGTACCCGCGGGTAATACCCGAACCCGTCCCGACTTTGACGGGGAATACCCGGTTTGACCGGGTACGGGTACGGGTACGTGTAAAACCCGATATATTAAATCGGGTACGGGTACGGGTACGGGTACAGGTATGTACTTACCCGCCCCGTACCCGTACCTGTACCCGTCCCCGTTCCCATTTTTAATTTAATACCCACTTTCAATTTAATTTTATTAAAGAATTTTAATATTTTTTTATGTGTGATTATTTATTATAATATGAGATAAAGAAATAACCTGATTATAATTATAATATAATTAAAAAAATAATTTAAAAATATTATATTTTTAAAAAAAATAAAAAATAAAAAATTTGACGGGTACGGGTACGGGTATACCCGATACCCGACGGGGACGAGGATGAGGATGAAAATCACATACCCGACGGGGACGAGGACGGGGACGGGGATGAGTTTGGCTCGCAGGAACGGGGACGGGTATCATGAAACCCGTACCCGCCCTGCCCCGTTGCCATCCCTAGTTCTGGCCATTCTAGACTTCTATAAATAGGCCACATGCGTGCAGTTGAGGAGAAAAAAGGGAACTTAGAGAGAGGTTTTGTAACGTAGCAAGCTTTTTTTTTAGAAGGCCAAAAAGCCCAGTATGGGTGATTCAGTAGCCCAGAACGGACCGTTTCCAAACTGGAATGGGTCGTTCCAAACTACTGAATTGACCTATAAAATGTAGTTGAGAAGGGGCGTTCCAAACCCTAGAATGGGCCGTTCTGGTTGGAGTACGGGCCGTTCTGGATGAGTCCAAGAACGGGCCGTTCTGATTTTAGAACGGGCCGTTCTGATTTTAGAACGGGCCGTTCTGCATATGATTTTTTTCACATGATGAAGGGGTGCAGAACGGGCCGTTCCGGATTCGGAACAGGCCGTTCTGGCCACTCCGGAACTTCTATAAATAGGGGTTGGTGGTTGAAGAGAAAATGAGGTTTTTAGAGAGAAGTTTTAGAGAGAAGGACTCTGGGTCTGTGAGCTCCTTTCTCTCCCAAATTTCTCTGTATGATTCCTTTTTTCTTCTAGATCACTAATGCCTTCTGTCTTTTCTTGAAATTCAGATTAGGAAGCTTACTTTGGGAGGATTGAAGTTCCGTGTTGAGCTTCGGAAGGGAATTCTACTTCTTCTCAGTTATTGGCTATTTTGAGCCAATCTTCAGGTGAGGGAAGCTAGAATGTTTGTTTTTTAAGTTTCATGTGAGTTTAGAAACTCAATTGATGCATGAAAGTTGAGGATCCACAGCTGGATCAGAGAATTCGCTCATTTTTCAGGGTTTTGGGAAAAATGGGGTTTTTGGTGAATTTGATGCATCATATAGGTGCATGTTGATTGTGAGTTTGTTTTGTGTTGTATGGAGCCTATGCATTGTGTTTTTGTGTTTGCATATGGTTGGATTTTTTAGTTTGGATGAGAGTTTTGAACTCTCTGACTAGGATTGGGCTAAGCGCAGGTTGAGCGCGCCGGGCGTGAAAGAGCTTAGGGCTCTCGGGTTGGATGTTGGGCCAGGCGTGATTTGGTTGCGTCAGGCGTGGAGACTCTTAGGAGTCTCTGTCTCAAGGACACCGAGCGTGAGTTGAACGCGCCGGGCGTGGATGAGTTTTAGGACTCTCAGGTTGAGATTAGGCTGGGCGAGCTCAGGCTGCGCCGGACGTGAATATGTTTATAAATAATTGATTTAAATTGATGTTTATGCATGTTTAAAGTTGAAGTTTTAGATCATGTATGTATGATATATGATGTATGGTGAGGGGTGATTCATATGTATGATTTGTGATGATACGTATGAATGTTTGAATATGATATGACATGTGTATATGTTCATATGGGTATGTTTATTGATCATGATGGTGGGTAGACCATGTATGATGTATGATGTATTATTACATGTGATGTCTTATGGCATGTGTATGATTGTTGATCATGATGGTGGGAAGACCATGTATGTGATGCCTTATGGCATGAGTCTAGCCTAGGACTTGAGGAGAGGAAAAATATTTTTGAACTGGAAGAGCTCACATAGAGTCTCTTGAGAGTGGTGCTTGGATAGGCCACTGATATATGAGAGTGGTGCTCAGGTAGGCCATTAGATTTGGGAGTGGTGCTCAGGTAGGCCACTGGGTTGGGTGAGTCTCCTCTAAGTCCTTAGCTAGTGTTGGAACGGGGTATGAGGTCGAGGGTTATTTCCTTAACCAAGTACTCGGGAAGGTGCGTGGATCCTTGTGGATAATCGGTGGGCGAACTCCACAATTGACTTGGTTATGCATGCCAAGGTCGTGGTAAGCCATACCCAGCTGTGCTATATCTGACGGTGGATCTAGACTTCCAATTGTGTAAGTGACATCATCCAAGTAAACCCGAGTGAGGATTATGTCCTGTTTAGCTGTGATCGAGCGGGCGCATTGGGCGTGAAAACGGTTGGGGTGGTTTTGGTAGGATGGGATGTCACTTATACAACTCTATTGTTAGGGAGATCTCCTAGGTGTACGCGTGACGACGCATTTGATGATTGATATGCATTGATATCTGTCATGAGATGCATTTATTGCATGATTATTAATATGATGAAGTGTTGTGTTTGACTTCATGATTGGTGGATTGTATTTTATGCACGAGTAGTATTGGATAGAGTGTATGGTGTGACTCTATGAATATGACTGGCAGTTGGATGATTGTGTAGTATAGATTATTGTTCTATACTTGTATGATTGAATTTTGAACTCTAGCTTATCCTTCTGTTTCCACGTGGATGGACTGCGATGATCATATCTTGTATGGGAGCAGGTCAGGGATAGCTTGAAGTTGAGGTGACCGTTGTGAGACGGGGAGTTTGATCCTCGTGTTAGAGTTACATATATGGCGTTTTATTTTGTAATTAAGAAACTTAGTTATTTTTATTCTTATCTATACTTGTATGTATGAGTTATCCAACTTAATATTTCTCTTAGTTCACTAGTAGTAGTGTGATTCCACTAAGTGTAGAGACCATAGCGGGTCGTTACACTTTTATGGTATCAGAGCCGGTCGAGTCTTTTAGGATACTCTGTAGGGAGTGATCCTTCTAGGTTTCTGTTGTGTTATATCTCTGATATGTGTTAATTTTGGTGAGTTGTAGTGGTGAAGTGTTAGTAAATGAATGTTTGAATTCTTTCAGTATGGTGAGGCCTCAGTTTGATCAGATCGCTAAGGCTATGGAGATGATGGCCATGGTGATGCAGCAGAAAAGTGCTCACTTTGCTCAGATGGAGGCGGGTATAGCTGCGACTGAGGCAGTAAGACTGGTGGTCTCTCAAGATGGGAGAGATTTAGCAGAGTTCAGTGGATGACAGCCTCCTCAGTTCAAGGGAGGATTCAGATCCTGATGTGGCAAATTAGTGGTTGTGTGAGATGGAGAAGATCTTCAGTGTTTTGGGATCTTTTGAGGAAAGGAAGTTGGCTTATGTAGTATGAGTACTGGTGGAGAGGCACCAAACAGATGTTTGAGAGCAGGAGTGTACCTGTTGATTGGGATTGCTTCAGGGGGTCTTTTTAGAGAAGTATTTCCCAGATAGCGTTAGATACGCTAAGGAGGCTGAGTTCATGAGACTACATCAGGGGAGCTTGTATGTTTCTGAGTATGTTATGAGGTTTGAGCATCTGACTTGTTTATACTCTCAAGCCATAATTGAGGCTTGGAGATGTAGAAAGTTTGCAGAAGGGGTTGAGGCATGTGCTGAAAGAAGGTCATAGTCCCTATGTCCATAGAGGAGTTTCTTGCCTTGGTTGAGAAGGCAAACACTATTGAGAGATTGGAGGGTGGTGGTAGCAGCGGCAAGGCTGTCAGAGTTCAGGAGGGATCATCTGGATCTAGGAGGGGAGGTCAGTAGAGAGGACCCTATGACAGGCTTGTTCAGTCTCAGAGAGAACCTGTTAGTAGGGGACCTCGTCCTACTACTCCTCAGGGTGGAGCACAGTCGGTGCAGTGTTACAAATGTGGAAAAGCCCACATGGTTAGAGATTGTTCCCATCCAGGAAATTTTTTTATAGATGTGGCAGGCCAGACCACATTTTCAGAGATTGTTAGATGCCACCGACTCCATCTGGAGTGCCCCGAGGCCAGTCAGGCCTACGGTTACGGGGAGAGTGTTTACTTTATCAAGTGTAGAGACTTCCACTTTATCATATTTGGTGAAGAGGAAGGGGAAGGTAGTAGGTGAGGATGTTTTGTTCCTATTTGATTCTGGTGCCACACATTCATTTATTTCTGTTGATTGTGTGGGGAGATTGGATTGTCAGTGTCTGCATTGCACGTTAATTTGTATGTATCTACTCCGGCTTCAATTTCTTTGGTGACATCGGAGATGTGTGTGAGATGCCCGATAGAGGTGTTTGGTAAGAGGTTCCGAGTGAACCTGATTGTGTTGCTCATGGTAGATATTGACATAATCTTAGGGATGGATTGGTTATCTGCCCATCACATCCTTATAGATTGTGCTCGAAGAGAGTTGGTATTTCCTCAGTTGGAGGATGAGGTGTTGTTGTCAGCGAGTCAGGCTGAGTAATTGATGAGAGATGGAGCTGAGTGCTTCATGTTGTTTGCTGTTTTGAGTGTTGAGACGAAGAGGGCCATCACTAGGATTGGGATTGTCAGTGAGTTTCCTGAGGTGTTCCCAAATGATGTGCCGGGATTGCCACTCATGCGTGATATTGTGTTTCGCATTGATCTGGTACTGGATGCAAAACCGGTATCAGTGGCTCCTTATAGGATGGCTCCCTGAGTTCGTAGAGCTGAAGAAATAGATTGAGGATTTGTTGGAGAAACAAATGGTGAGGCCCAGTGTTTCTCCTTGGGGTGCTTCGGTATTGTTAGTGAAGAAAAAGGATGGTGGGGCCCGTTATGTGTTGATTATTGGCAACTGAATAAGTTGACAATAAAGAATAAGTATCCACTTCCGAGGATTGATGATTTGATGGATCAGTTGAGGGGAACTTTAGTGTTTTTGAAGATTGATTTGAGATCTGGATACCATCAGATCAGGGTGAAGGAGAGTGGCATACCGAAGACTGCTTTCAGGACTAGGTATGGTCACTGTGAGTACGTAGTAATGCGTTTCAGTGTCACTAATGCTCCGGCAGTGTTCATGGATTACATGAACAGGATTTTTAGTTCATTCTTGGACAAGTTTGTGGTGGTCTTCATTGATGATATATTGGTGTATTCTAGATCTTTGGAGGATCACCGTGAGCATCTGAGGTTGGTTTTAGAGGTGCTGAGGGAGAGGTAGTCGTATGCCAAGTTGTCCAAGTGTGAGTTTTGGTTGTCTGAGGTGAGGTTTTTGGGGCATGTGATATCGACAGAGGGGATTGCAGTGGATCCAGCCAAGGTGGAGGCTGTGATTCAGTGGGAGCGTCCGAGGACTATTATGGAGATTAGGAGTTTTGTTGGGTTAACAGGTTACTATCAGAAATTCATAGAGGGTTTCTCTCGAATAGTAATTCCTTTGACTTAACTGACTTGGAAGGATCCGTTTTTTTGTTTGGATGGACGCTTGTGAGTAGAGTTTTCAAGAATAGAAGGGGTGATTGACTACTTCTCCGATTTTGGTGTTACTTGACACTGGTGAGTATTTTGAAGTGTTCTGTGATGCTTCTCACCAGGAGTTGGGCGGTGTGTTAATGTAGGGAGGGAGAGTAGTGACATATGTTTCAAGACAACTTAAGATTCATGAGAGGAATTATCCCACTCATGATTTGGAGCTTGCAGTTGTGGTGTTTGCCTTGAAGTCGTGGAGGCACTATCGGTATGGTGCGAGATTCAGTGATCACAAGAGTTTGAAGTACCTGTTTGATCATAAAGAGTTGAATGAGGCAGAGGAGGTGGATGGAATTCCTAAAAGACTTTGATTTCCAGTTGATATATCATCCTGGGAAGGCGAGTGTGGTAGTAGATGCATTGATTAGGAAATTCATTCATATGTCGGCTATGATGATTAGGGAGTTGGAGCTGATTGAGCAGTTCAGAGATTTGAGACTAGAGGTGGAGGTTGTTCAAGATCACATTAGTTGTGGTATGATCACCATAACTAATGAGTTCTTGAGACAGGTGCGAACTAAGCAATTACAGGATCCAGAGTTATTGAGGATTTTGGGATTGCTTGGTACCGAGAGGGCAACTGGTTTTGAGCTTAGTGTTGATGGAGATTCCCGAGTGAAAGTGTGATAGTGTCACTAAGGACTTTGTGGTTGGGTTACCTAGGACAACTAGGAACAATGACTCTATCTGGGTGATTGTTGATAGGTTGTCAAAGTGTGCGCACTTTCTTCCTGTCAAGAGGTGGTCCTTGGAGAGGCTAGCACAGTTGTATATTAGAGAGATAGTACGGTTGCATGGAGTGCCTTCCAGTATTATTTCTGACAAAGATCCAAGGTTTACTTCCAGGTTGGCAGACTCTACATCAGGCTTTGGGGACGAGGTTGAGGTTGAGCTGCTTATCATCCACAGATAGATGGTCAGTCGAAGAGGACAGCTCAGTCACTAGAGGATCTCCTAAGAGCTTGTGTATTGAATCATCTGGGTAGCTAGGAGGAGGTGTTACCATTAGTGGAGTTTACCTACAACAACAATTATCACTCGAGTATTGACATGGTGCCTTTTGAGGCTTTGTATGGCAGGAGGTGTAAGACTTCATTATGTTGGTATCAGGAGGGTGAGTTAGTAGTGGTTGGTCCAGAGTTAGTTCTTTAGACTACTGAGATGGTGAGATAGATTCAGGAAAGGTTGAGGGCTACCCAGAGTCGATAAAAGTCATATGTTGATAAGAGGAGGAGACCTCTAGAATTTGAAGAGGGAGAGCATGTGTTTCACGTTTCACAGTTGAGGAACTATCAGAGACCCGAGTCATGTGGTAGAGATGGATGAGGTGCAAGTTAGAGAAAACTTGACCTGTGAGAAGAGACTGGTAGCTGTGGTTGATCACAAGTTGAAGAAGCTTCGTGGCTAGTCCATCATCTTGGTGAAGATTCTTTGGGATGCAGCTACTGGTGAGGCTACCTAGGAGGTGGAGAGTCAGTTCAAGGAACAATATCCATTCCTCTTTTCAAGTAAGCCTATTTTTGGGGACAAAAATTCCTGTTTGTTGGGAGGGTATTGTAACGTAGCAAGTTTTTTTTTTCAAAAGGCCCAAAAGCCCAGTATGGGTGATTTAGTAGCCCAGAACGGGCCATTCCAAACTACTGAATTGACCTATAAAATGTAGTTGAGAACGGGGCATTCCAAACCCTAGAACGGGCCGTTCTGGATGGAGAATGGGCCGTTCTGGATGAGTCCCAAAACGGGCCGTTCTAATTTTAGAACGGGCCGTTCTGCATGTGATTTTTTTCACGTGATGAAGGGGTGCAGAACGGGCCGTTCCGGATTCAGAACAAGCCGTTCTGGCCACTCTGGAACTTCTATAAATAGGGGTTGGTGGTTGAAGAGAAAATGAGGTTTTTAGAGAGAAGTTTTATAGAGAAGGACTTTGGGTCTGTGAGCTCCTTTCTCTCCCAAAATTCTTTGTATGATTCCTTTTTTCTTCTAGATCATTAATGTCTGTTGTCTTTTCTTGAAATTCATATTAGGAAGCTTACTTTGGGAGGATTGAAGTTCCGGGTTGAGCTTCGGAAGGGAATTCTACTTCTTCTCAATTATTGGCTATTTTGAGCCAATCTTCAGGTGAGGGAAGCTAGAATGTTTGTTGTTTAAGTAGCATGTGAGTTTAGAAACTCAATTGATGCATGAAAGTTGAGGATCCATGGCTAGATCGGAGAATTCGCTCATTTTTCGAGATTTTGGGAAAAATGGAGTTTTTGGTGAATTTGATGCATCAGATAGGTGCATGTTGATTGTGAGTTTGTTTTGTGTTGTATGGAGCCTATGCATTGTGTTTTTGTGTTTGCATATGGTTGGATTTGTTAGTTTGGATGAGAGTTTTGAACTCTCTGACTAGGATTGGGCTAGGCGCAGGTTGAGCGCGCCGGGCGTGGAAGAGCTTAGGGCTCTCGGGTTGGATGTTGGGCCAGACGTGATTTGGTTGCGTCAGGCGTGGAGACTCTTAGGAGTCTCTATCTCAAGGACACCGAGCGTGATTTTAACGCGCCGGGCGTGGATGATTTTTAGGACTCTCAGGTTGGGATTAGGCTGGGCGAGCTCAGGCTGCGCCGGGCGTGAATATGTTTATAAATAATTGATTTAAATTGATGCTTATGCATGTTTAAAGTTGAAGTTTTAGATCATGTATGTATGATATATGATGTATGGTGAGGGGTGATTCATATGTATGATTTGTGATGATACGTATGAATGTTTGAATATGATATGACATGTGTATATGTTCATATAGGTATGTTTATTGATCATGATGGTGGGTAGACCATGTATGATGTATTATTGCATGTGATGTCTTATAACATGTGTATGATTGTTGATCATGATGGTGGATAGACCATGTATGATGTGTGATGCATAATTGCATGTGATGCCTTATGGCATGAGTCTAGCCTAGGACTTGAGGAGAGGAAAAATATTTTCGAACTGGAAGAGCTCACATAGAGTCTCTTGAGAGTGGTGCTTGGATAGGCCACCGATATATGAGAGTGGTGCTCAGGTAGGCCACTAGATTTGGGAGTGGTGCTCAGGTAGGCCACTTGGTTGGGTGAGTCTCCTCTAAGTCCTTAGCTAGTGTTGGAGCGGGGTATGAGGTCGAGGGTTATTCCCTTAACCAAGTACTCGGGAAGGTGCGTGGATCCTTGTGGATAGTCGGTGGGCGAACTCCACAATTGACTTGGTTATGCATGTCAAGGTCGTGGTAAGCCCGTACCCAGCTGTGCTATACCTGACGGTGGATCTGGACTTCCAATTGTGTAAGTGACATCATCCGAGTAAACCCAAGTGAGGATTATATCCTGTTTAGTTGTGACCGAGCGGGCGCATTGGGCGTGAAAATGGTTGGGGTGGTTTCGGTAGGATGGGATGTCACTTATACAACTCTATTGTTAGGGAGATCTCGTAGGTGTATGCGTGACGACGCATTAGATGATTGATATGCATTGATATCTGTCATGAGATACATTTATTGCATGATTATTAATATGATGAAGTGTGGTGTTTGACTTCATGATTGGTGGATTGTATTTTATGCATGAGTAGTATTGGATAGAGTGTATGGTGTGACTCTATGAATATGATTGACAGTTGGATAATTGTGTAGTATAGATTATTGTTCTATACTTGTAGACACCCAATTTCGTCCGGGGGGCACACAAACAAAGAAATGGACCTCCATTATGAAGGAAAGGAGCTTCCGAAGCAGGAAAATAACAAGACAGGACATCAGAAGGCCTAAAGGCTAAATATGGTGTTTTTAGTAGCCCAGAACGGGCTGTTCCAAAATCGGAACGGCCCTTTCCAAAGTTAGAACGGGCGTTCTTAACCCCGGAACGGGCCGTTCCAATATTAGAACGGGCCGTTCCAATATAACTAAAAACACCTAAAGAGGCTTGTGTGGAACGGCCGTTCCACTACCAGAACGGGGCGTTCCAAACAAGGTAAATTTGGAACGGACCGTTCTGGAAAGGTTAAGTTCGTGTTATTTTCTACTATGGAACGAGCCGTTCTGTTTTCAGAACTTGCCGTTCCAGAGTACGAAATTTACACATAATAATTGGGCCGGAACAGGCCGTTCTGGCCCACTGCTGATCCCTATAAATTGAAGCCTTGGGCACAATTCTCATGGCGGCCAGAGAAATTTCGAATAAGACTCCTTTGAGCACAAAAATTCTCTATCTCTCTCCCTTCTATTGTATTTCTTGAGATTTGTGTCGCATCTCTATCTTCTCTCTCCCTCCTATTGTATTTCTTGAGATCTGTGAGGCATATTGTAGTGTGAAAGGTCGCCACAAAGCAACTTCTCCATATTTGAAGATTCAATAAAGCTCGTTCAAGAAGTATTTCAGTCAATCTTTTTCTCTCTCTTTTATTATTCATCTTTATCTCTTTTTTTGTTATAACAAACTTCATAATGTAGATATTTTAGGGTTAATCGTTTAATTTATATTTTAAATATGTAAATAAATATTAATAAAGGGGATTCAATATTTAATTTATTAATTTTTATCATATTAACTTCATCATAGGGTACCGATTGAGGGCGTTGTAGGGGTGCTTAATACCTTCCCTACACGTAACCGACCCCCGAACTCAATTCTGGTTATCAAGGCCATTATTGGATCTTTAAAAACCTTTTCTTTTTCCAATGTTTTGAGTAAAATATTGGTGGCGACTCCATGAACCTATTTTCAAAACCATTGATTAAGGATTAGTCTGGTGTCCGGGCATTCCTTAATTAATGAGACTTTTAAAAGGATGTCTAAACCATAGGTCGTAAGATCAGAAATTTTTGGGTTGCGACAATACTTGTATGATTGAATTTTGAACTCTAGCTTACCCTTCTGTTTCCATGTGGATGGACTGCGATGATCATACCTTGTATGGGAGCAAGGCAGGGATAACTTGAAGTTGAGGTGACCGCTGCGAGACGGGGAGTTTGATCCTCGTGTTAGAGTTACCATTTTGGATAACGGTTTTGTCTGTGCTTGACCGACACTAGAGAATATTATTTTTGGGATGACTGTACATATATGGCGTTTTATTTTATAATTAAGAAACTTAGTTATTTTTATTCTTATCTATACCTGTATGTATGAGTTATCCAACTTAATATTTCTTTTAGTTCACTAGTAGTAGTGTGATTCCACTAAGTGTAGAGACCATAGCAGGTCGTTACAGGTTTTAGAGAGAAGTTTTAGAGAGAAGGACTCTGGGTCTGTTAGCTCCTTTCTCTCCCAAATTTCTCAGTATGATTCTTCTTCTCCTCTAGATCCCTAATGTCTTCTGTCTTCTATTGAATTTCAGACTAGAAAACTTGTTTTTGGAGGATTGAAGTCCAAGAGTCGAGCTTTGGAGGATTCTTCTTCTTCTTTTTCTTCTTCTCATTTATTGGCTATTTTGATCCAATTTTCAGGTGAGGGAAGCTAGAATGTTTGTTGTTTGGTTGCATGTGAGTTTAGAAACTCAAGTGATGCATGAGTTTGGAGAATCCATGGCTGGATTGGAGGAAATTCACATTTTTTTGGGGTTTGGAAAAAATGAGGATTTTGGTGATTTTGATGTGTTTGGTGAATGCACGTTGAATCAAAGTTTGTTTTTGAGTTGTATGAAGCCTATGGGCTTATTTGAATGAGTATAACTCTTTGGATGTTGTTTTCTTTGACAATTGTCGAAGGGAGATACATGTTGTTTTGATGTGTTAAGTTGTTATCATGTCGATTAAAAAGTTGTTTGATACTATAATGTATAGTTGTTTCATATATGTATGATATATGATGTATGGTGGTGTATGACTCATATATATGCTAGGTAATGATATGTATGAATGTTTAAATATGATATGACATGAGTATATGTTCATATGAGTATGATTATTGATCATGATGGTGGATTGACCATGTATGATGTATGATGCATTATTGCATGTGATGCCTTATGACATGTGTCTAGCCTAGAACTTGAGGAGAGGAAAAATATTTTCGAACTGGAAGAGCTCACGTAGAGTCTCTTGAGAGTGGTGCTTGGATAGGCCACTGATATAAATGAGAGTGGTGCTTAGATAGGCCACTGGATTTGGGTGAGAGTGGTGCTCAGGTAGGCCATTAGGTTGGGTGAGTCTCCTCTAAGTCCTTAACTAGTGCTGGAGCGGAGTATGAGGTCGAGGGTTATTCCCTTAACCAAGTACTGGGGAAGGTGCGTGGTTCCTTGCGGATAGTCGGTGGGCGAACTCCACAAGTGACTTAGTAATGCATGTCAAGGTCGTGGTAAGCCTGTACCCAGTTGTGTTATACCTAACGGTGGAACCAGACTTCCAAAAGTGTAAGTGACATCATCCGAGTAAACCCGAGTGAGGATTTATATCTTGTTTAGTCGTGACCGAGCGGGCGCATTGGACGTGAAAACGGTTGGGGTAGTTTCGGTAGGATTGAGATGTCACTTATACTGCTCTGCTATTAGGGAGATCTCCTAGGTGTATGAGTGACGATGCATTAGATGATTGATATGCATTGATATCTGTCATGAGATGCATTTATTGCATGATTGTTAATATGATGAAGTGTGTGGTGTTTGGCTTCATGATTGGTGGATTGCATTTTATGCATGAGTAGTATAGGATAGAATGTATGGTGTGGCTCTATGAACATGTTTTGATGAATGTGTAGTATAGATTATTGTTCTATACTTGTATAGTTGATTGTTGAACTCTAGCTTACCCTTTTGTTTCCATGTGGATGGACTGCGATGATCATACCTTGTATGGGAGCAGATTAGGGCTAGCTTGGAGTTGAGGTCTGCTGCAAGACGAGGAGTATTGTCCTAGTGTGAGAGTTACCTGCTTGGGTAACTGATGTTCGTGCTTGACCAGCACTAGGGAATATTATTTTGGATGACTGTACATATATATACTGATATATTTTGTATTTAAAACTTAATTATGATTATTTTTATATATCCTGTATGTATGAGTTGTCACATTTAATATTCTTTTTAGTCTACTAGTAGTAGTGCGATTTCACTAAGTGTAGAGATCATGGTGGGTCATTACATCATTGGTTAGAATAATATAAAATTAAATTTTTTAAAATAATATTTCTGATTTGAATATAATTGAGATAAGAAAACTTATTAAAAGTAACTAGTCAATTTTCTCGATATAGATTAGTTATCGGCAATAGATACTATAAAAGAATATAGTTTAAAGCTTCTCCCTTCCTTCCATTTTTTTTATTCTGAATTTTTAATATATAGTATTTAATATTAAATTAATTATTTTTATTTAGGTGTTTGATAATAAAAGTGATAAAGAATTTGAGTATTATTTATTTCCTTTCTTTTTTTTTACAAAATTTAATATTTTATCCTTTTATAATATTTATCAAGAAGGTAATAATAATTTTTTATTCATACAAATATATTTTGTTTTGGTAACCTTTATTGTCTCTAGATAACAATTATGTTGGAAGTTACATTATATATACTAGAGGGTCAAGACACTTCGTACCTCTAATAATTATACACAAATAGCATATTATAAGAAGGTTGCATAGAGTTATTCAAAGAATATATATACTTTTTTTTTTATATTTGAGGGGTATAATGGTCCATTAAAAAGTGGAGACTAAAAGCAGTTACATGTCTCGGGATCCCCTTTATAATATATATATATATATATATATATATATATATATATATTATTTTATTTTTTTTTATTTTTTTTTCATTTTATCTTCTACAAATATATTGTTAAAAATAAATTATTATATAATTAAGTAAGTAAAAAAGTCATAGAAAAATAGAGACCAAAACAGATATTGAAAAAGGTATTATCTTTATTATTAGTTATAAATAGATGTATTTATAACATTATAATATTATTTATTTATTTATTTAATGATATTTTTTCCTTTTATAATATGTTATAAATAATGTATTTATAATAAACTAATTTTATAAGCTTTTATTATATTAATTTAATTTAACTTTAAGCGTGTGGTTCAACGGTAGGGGTTGATCCACGCTTAAGCAAGGTTAGGGGTTCGAATCTTGCCTTGTGTATGCAGCTGCGTTAAATCTTGGAATCAGTTATCCCACCCTTTAAGGTGTCTCCAACGTAGCGAGGATTCATCGACGAAACGACAACCCTTCCCCTTTCCGCATCGTTCTTCACAAACAACGTATAACCAAGAGAGCCCAAACCCACGCCAAAGCGCGTCGTGGATATCACCATAAGAAACTTTCTCGTTAGACACTTTTTGTGTTCCCCAATTCGCATAAGTAGCCACCTTTAGTTAGCACTAGAGCTGTCAAAACGGGCCAGCCCGGCCCATGTGGGCTGACCCACCTTGACCCACTTTAAAAACGAGTCAATCCAACTCGGCCCACTTTTAATTTTCTAAAAAAAAATTTGGGCCGGCCCGGCCCACCACAGGTTGGTGGGTTATACGGGCCAGCCCACCAGCCCACCAAAAATTAAAAAAAAAATTATCAACAAAATTAAAAATTTTAAATTAATTATATATTAACATAATAGTCATAAAATTATCATCATTAATAGTTATAAGTCATAACTCATCATACAAAATTAAATACAAATCATGATAAAAGTCTAAAATAAAAATTTTCAATATCTTATCATACAAAATTAACTATAAATCATACTTAAATTTTTATTGTAAAAAAAATGGTGGGTTGGTGGGCTACCCGGCCCACCACGGGTTTAGCCCGGGTAGGCCGGGTCAAAGTGGGCCGGGTTGAGATATACCCACCTACTATAAAACTTCAATTTTTTTTGGCCTGGCCCGGCCCATTTTCAAGGTGGGCCGGGTTGACCTACGGGTCCCGGCCTACTTTGACGGCTCTAGTTGGCACCCAACCTTCACGTCCTTCACACCAAATCCAAAATCATTTCTCGAGTCTTTAACAACAGCATACACGTGTCCTCGAGAGCCACAACTGGTACCTCCAACGTAGTGAGGAGATTAGTCACTACTATCGGCCCTGGATACTCCAGGGACGAACAAAAAAAATTGATTTAATTTGATAATTAAAATTATTTATTATTAAATTTTATCAAATGAGGAATTGATAGTTCAAAGTTAAACTTTGATATCCATAGGCAAATTTTCTCTCGCTATTATATATATATATATATATACTAGTGGGTTAAGACACAGTAAATATACCATATTGTATCGTAGATTTGTCAAAATTTACTTTTTAGAGTAATAATCACTATTTGATACAACATTTTTATTTTCTTGTTTTCTAACAATGTAAAAGACTAGAAACAGATTATTCTCCAATATTTGTTGACTACTATTAATTTATTATTGAAAAAGATAATAAAAAAAGTAACATAATTTATTTTAATTTAATAAATTTTTAAAACATAATTAATAAAGATTTTTCTGGAAAACATATAATTAATATTAAGATCAATTTTATTATAATTCGCTGAAATTTTTTTAGAATGTAAAACTAATAACTAACACTTATAATTTAGGTATTTAAAAATGAATAATTTATTTTAAATATAAATATATTTTGTAATAGTGTTGGCCCTCCTTGAGAGGGGTCCTAGCTCCATTCCAAAATACTCTAGTTCGTATTACTATTACTAATAATATAATTATCGATCTAATAATTAATATATATATATATATATATATATATATATAAAGTTTATTTATCACTTTATTTATCACTCATGAAATGTTAGGACTCATCCTAACTGTAAGTTTAGATATTTATAAAAGATTCAAGGTTTAATTATTATTGTTTTTATATATATATATATATATCTTTATAGGTTTATAAACTAACATTTTAGTTTCTATAATTAAAAATGTTTTAATTTAGCCTTTATAATTACTATTTTTGGATACTTTTAATTCTTATAGTCTATTATTATAAGAACTAAAAGAAAAGAAAATAATATTTATAAAAACTAAAATATAATATTTTTAATTTTAAAAACTAAATGGTGAAATTCATGAAACTATAAAGATGAAAGGAGTAATTAAATAAGAGCATTGCTTCATCGGCCCAAAAAAAGTTCCGAATCAGCGTCCGAATGTATAAAATATTTATATATTTTTTAATAAATTTAATATAAAATAATTATTTAATTTAAAATTTTATAATTTAAATTATTTTTTTAAAGTTTCGGAACATGTTTCAGAACATATTTCGGAACGTGTAGAATTTTTCGTTAAATAAAGATTTAAATACATTTTTACCTCCTTACACTTGAATAAGTTACCCCCTTTTCTAATTTATAATTAATAGTTTCAGTTTCTGTAAAAAAAAAAAATTTAGTATCTCTTACAAACACTTTTAGTTAGTTTATCATACAAAACTCACCTGCTAGTAATATGATTTAACGAAAGCATTGCACCATACTAAGTTGAAATTACACACATTGACTCAAATTGTTCTCGACAATAATGTAATAAATGTTCAACAAGATTAAATTTGAAAAATCAAAAATAAATTTACTCCAAATTTAAGAAATAAAAAATATATTGTCTAAATTGTACTTTTTCTCTCTTATAATATTTGATCCATCATTTTGGTTCTTTAATTTTAAAGTATGCAATATTAGTCTTCTAATTTTATAAAATTTGATCAAATATATGTAATTTTGTCATCTTGGACTCCTAATTTTTAAATTTATAATTTTAGTCCTCTAACTTATAAAATTTTCAATTTTGGTCCTATCAATAAATGTTCAATTTTTTTATTTTTTAAGTCACTGTTATATATTTTTAAAGCTTTATTTATTTATTTATTTTTAAACAAATATATAGTTAAGTTGATAAGATTCAAGGTTAAGAGTTTACTTCATTACTCCGGTCTGTGTAGCAAGGAGTTTTTTTTATCTGTCAAAATCAAATTTTGTATCAAGAAGATTTACAAAAAAAAATTTAACGCTTGCTCAATCAAAACAAACCCATTTAGTGTAACAAATAATTTACTTTATTTTATTTTATTTAGTATTTTTTGGATATCATCTACTAAAAATGAAGAGAAAGTAAAGAATGCACTATAGGATAACTTACTCAAAAAATAAACTTTCATTTCCAAGTTCCAACAAATCAAAATTAAGGCAACTAAATTAATAAAACTGAAAAAAAAAAAAAAATCATCAACTAATGATTTAATTTTGATGGTTTTTTTAAAATAGAATTGATCCTATAAATTTAACACTATAAGTGCTAGAGAGTAGTATATGTTTTAATTATATGTTGTGTGTTGTGTTGAATTATTTGTCGATGTTGAGAAACTTTAGGATTT
The DNA here is from genome assembly GCF_000230855.2 of Cajanus cajan. Taxonomy (NCBI): domain Eukaryota; kingdom Viridiplantae; phylum Streptophyta; class Magnoliopsida; order Fabales; family Fabaceae; genus Cajanus; species Cajanus cajan. The sequence goes on from NC_138525.1 coordinate 49,658,305, forward strand.
AAGGATTTTCTATGAGTTGTAGTAGTTAGAGAGATTTCTCTGGACAGAGTGTCAGTTTAACTTCGTGAGGTAGAGTATATAAAGTTCCTATTTAGAATAAATCCTTGTAAGTTCAAGTCTTAGAATTCTAAAGTGGAGAAATTTTAAAGAGAAGAACTCTGGTTCATTAGTTTCCTTTAACTTAAAATCTTTCCCGCTTGTTTTCTTGATTCTGAGTAAAGTGTTGTTTGTTGATTCAAGTTAGTAGGAACCTCGAATCAAGCTATATGTCCGCTCGGAGTTGTTTTATTTATTTTTTCCTTCTCCTCTTCTTCTTGACCTAGAGATTTTCGAGGTAAGGAAAGGTAGGTTTATTCATTATGATTGAATAACTAAGTTGTATAGTGATGCATGAGTTGTACGTTGTATGAACCTCGTTGAAAATCATGGCTGAGTTGATCGTATCGGAGTGGGTTGAAATGAGAGTTGGGTTTTTTGGGTTCATGAGGAAGAATGTGATGATTGGCTATGAATCTCTGTTGCATGTTGGTTTTTTAGCTAAATTTGAGTTGTTTGTGTTGAGTAAAATCATTATTTTGTGTAGCATGTGTAGTTGTGATTGAGTTTCAGGTGGAGTAGGTGATTTTTGTGATTAGCATATGTACATATTGCTCGTTGTGTCGAACTTCGTGTTAACATGAAGCTCTTTGTCTCGATCACATCAAACGTGAGGAGATAGACTCGTCTTGGGTTGAAATGATGTCAAGGCATGGTTTGAATGACGTCGGTTGTCAGGTGTGAGAGCATTGAGATATCTCTAACTTGGTGATGTGCGGATCCAGGTTTGAGTGGTGCCTAGCATGGCCAAGCCAAGACTCTCTGTATAGATGATGTTAGACACAAGTTTGGTGATGTCGGGCATAAGTCAAGTAAGGACTTCTTGCCCGAGATGGGATCGAGCGTGGTACTTTGCCACGCTAGACATGAGGTCTTAGGAGCATCTGCCTTATCCATGTTGAGTGCGAGTTGTGTAGTGTCGGGCATGAGTGACGTAGAGAGTTTCCTATTAAGATGGCATTAGGTGTTGGATGTGTCATGTCGGGCGCTAATTGTTGAAGGAAAACATGTTATTTAATTTGATGAATTTTTGAATACTTGTTGGTTGAGTTGTTTGATGGCTAGACAAGAATGAATAAGTTGTAGGGATGATGTTGTATGTGATGATTGTGTTGTGAGTTGTTAGTTGAAAGTTAATATGAATTGTAGGTTGTGTGGTTGTGTTGAAATTGTTATATGCATGACGTGTTGTGTTGTTGAGATTGTTGGGATTCATCCCAAGTCCCACATCTGTAAAATGAAGGAACATTGGCTAGTTTATAAGGGTGTCCACCATTCCATATAGTATGAGGCCTTTTGGGAAGGAGCCCAAAAACAAAACCGTGCGGGCCTAGCCCAAAGCGGACAATATCATACTATGGTGGAGCAACAGGTGGACTATCCGACCCAACAAGTGGTATCAGAGCCAATGGTTCGTCTGGGTTTGATGCGGGAAGACCCTCAGTGTTGTGCCTCGCGATGGAGATCCGAACTTGGTGCCTTGTGTCGAAAGTCTTCGACGGTACAAGATGGTGACGGATTATCGCTTGAGGGGAGGAGGTCACGAGACATGTGGTCCTTGGTCTGAGGGGAGGTTTGTTGGGATTCATCCCAAGTCCCACATCTGTAAAATGAAGGAACATTGGCTAGTTTATAAGGGTGTCCACCATTTCATATAGTATGAGGCCTTTTGGGAAGGAGCCCAAAAACAAAACCGTGCGGGCCTAGCCCAAAGCGGACAATATCATACTATGGTGGAGCAACAGGTGGACTATCGGGCCCAACAGAGATTATGAATGTTGTGAATACTGTAAACATTTAGGCATGGTATTGTTGAGTTGTGATGACCAGCCTAAAACTAGAGAAGAAATTTTTAAGGTTGCATATTTCATTTTATGAATATTGTGTTGTGGCGTTCTAGGAATCCAATTTGTTGAAAAACCTTTCAGAAAGCTAGCCCTTAAAGTAAATAGTTGTGTTGAATCTTCTATAAGACTTGGTACCGTGTGTGAGCAAGGTCGAGATATACATGTATAAAATGACCATATCATAAACATCAAGTTGAACTATACTGATTACAAGTGACTAATTGAGTAAGTTAAGAAGTCGAAAACTTAATTTCTAATTGAGTATTGAAAAGACGTAATATTTAGAAGGTAGTCGGTGAATTAATCCTATAAGATGCTTAGTTAAACTAGCTAATGTCATGGTAAGTCCATATCCAGCTTTTTTATGCTGGTACTAGACTTCATTGTTTAAGTAGTGACATCCAAAAAATTAAGTTGTTGTGTTGTGAATTGATATCCAATTTTCTATTGATCTAGCAAGCCAAAAATATCACCTTGTGTTATTGGTTAGATAAGGTCAAACCACTTAAATTGTTCACCTTATGTTGTAGGAGATCCCCTAGTTGAAATGTGTGACGACACATATAACTGTTTTATTGTGCATGTGATGTGTTAATTTAATTATGTTGTTCATATGCAGTATTGATCTGTGGGGAAGAATGTTGATGTGTTGAAAACTAAGTTGTTAATGTTATGTTGTTTAAGTTTACCTTGTGTTGTAATAAGTGTAATTATGAAGTTGATAGAGTTAAATGTGTTGAAATGTTGATGCTGAAAAATATCAGTTGTGTTGTAAAATCTTTTTGCTTATGATTCTTGTTATAGATGTTGATACTTTAAACTCTAATTTACCTTTATATATTTTTATGTAGCTCAGATTGCAATGATTATATTTGGTATGAAAGTAAAACAAAAATAGGTTGAAGTGTTGTGTAGTTAAGACCATTTAGCGCGGATGGTGAATTGTTATAATAAAATAAAGTAGTACTTATGGTTATCATGTGTTAAATCACTAATAATAATTTTTGATTTTGATGATTATCATTAAATGCACACTTTAATATAAAAAATAAAATTATATAAGGTTTTTTCCGTTAATCATTCCACCGGGTAATAAAATTTAAAACATAACTATTAGAAAATATAATCGTCAACTTCTTCTTATTTGCTTCACAATTATCCGAATTCTAAATTTATCTTCACAATCATTCAATTTGTCAACGTTGAATTGTATATTCTCAAATAGTTTATGTATAAAACAGAAGAAAAAAATTGTAAAAGTTGTATCTAAATTGCATCTATTTTATCTAAATTGTTATTTTACCTTTTACTAGTGTTTTAAGTTAAATTACTTTATCGGCCAAATCAAAATTTTAAATGAAATATTCTAATATTGGATTTCAACAATCTTAGTCGTTTCAAGTGGTTTACATGCGAAGATTGTTGTGTATATAAATCTTGAAAATTAGATATAGATCACAGTAGTGGTGATTGAACCGTATGAAAAATCCTTTTAAAAGTAATTTATAAGAAAAATATTTTAATATATTTTTAAGGATTTTTTGCTTTTGAGAAATTATTGAATTATCATAAATATTTTAAATTAAAAACACAACACATAAATACCTTTTAAAAGTAATTTTGTCTGGCACCCCTCCACGGCTACACTTGTGAAGAAGAAATGGAAATATTGAATCTAAAGGGGAAAAAATTGTAAACTCGTGTAAAATTGTGAACAAGTTGTGTTTCATTTCATAAAATCACATATTTGAGTCAAATCAGAAAGTACATAAAAGTAATGAATAATTAAGATTCTAAGTCTAATAAGAAATTACAAGAAATAATTTGTAATCTAAGTCAATTAGGTATATTTATTAAACGAGACAAGACTCTGTTGACGCTTATTTTTATTTTTCATTCATAAAGCCAGAAATTAAGATCTTGTTAATTAATTTTCATTTGAACTAATAGATATTAATTTATAAACAACGATCGATAATTGATGACACTTTGATTATAAGGGACGAGAAAAATGAGACTTGAGAGTGATAATGAAAAAATATCGAATTTAAATATTCACGATTCATATGTCGCAACTTAATTAAATAATTATTCTAAAAATGTAATTAAAAAATTAATTAAAGTCATTTAAGAAGATTGTATCTCATTCATTTTCAATAATTCAAATCTATCCCGAAGACAAATGTACTTTTATTCAATAATTAATTAAATCGATTATATAAAACTGTATTTCATTTACTTTCAATAATTCAAACACATTAAAAAAAACAATATACTTTTATTTAAAATAAAATTATTACAATTTAATTAACATATTGTAATTTTCTTAATAAATTATCACATTCTTTATGCACATGATTAAAATTCCAATCCCTAAATCTATATCTATAAGTATATAATAATATTTGTCAAAAGAAATTAGACTCTTGTAAAAGAACAAGAGTATATTATTATTAGTTTAATTTAAAAGATGTCACAATTTAAATATAATTTTTTTTAGTTCATTTCTGAAGTATCAAATGTCGATAGCAGTAATTAATCTTCTCGCTATGTTGGAAGTATCTTAAAGATGAGATAACTAGTCTCAAAATTTAACACGATTACACACACAAGATAGAATTCGAACGTCTGACTTTATTTAAGTGTAAACACATAACATTAGACAAAACACATATTTAATTAAAATTTAATTAAAAAAAACTCTAAATATTTTTTATATTGAAAAAAAAATTTTTAATCCAAAATATGCAATTATTGAAATGCGTTTTTGGGTTAAGCGAAATAGCGTTTTCTTACACTATCAGTGACGCGCGTGTATATATAGCGTTGAATATTGGAGAGAAAAGACGAAACCCATTTCATTTCGTTTCATTTCACTTGCTCGATAGAAAAGGGAGCGAGCAGAAGAGTGCAGAGCAAGCGAGCGCAAAAGTGTGATGCAGTTGGACATTCACTCCAAAACGCATGGCTTCTTCTTCTTCTTCTTCTCCTTCTCCCACTCACTCTTACCTCACACACCTTCCTCTTCATTCATCCTCTCAACAAGGTCAATTCTCGCAACGCCTTTTCTCTCTTATATTTTCCACCGATTTAGGGCTTCTGTTCTTCAATCCACACTTTCGCTCTCCAACGCTTCGAGAATCTGATAACTCGAGATACTTCGATTTTCGTTTCCAACTGTTTTGCACTTGATCTTCATTTTTCGTTATGCTAACTCTACTGTTCGAGTTTTTGTGTTCTTGTTTGTGTTTTTGTAATCGGTTTCGGTGGAGAGGAATTGACGAGTTCGATCTGCGATTAGGTGAGAAGCGCGTGGACGACGATGAATCGCGCGTTCCGGTTCACGTCGTGACCGCGGCGTCGCAACTTCCCGTGGAGTTTCTGGAACCCTCGCCGCAGAAGGAGCTAGTCATTGGCTTTGACTGCGAGGGCGTTGACTTGTGTCGCAACGGCACTCTCTGTGTAATGCAGGTCAATTCTCTCTCTCTCGCTCGCTCGCTCGCTCGTGCTTTTAGATTTCCGATTTTGTAGCCGCAACGAGAATTTGTATAATTATTATGTATTTTGTATGATATGCTGAAGTTGGAAAGTTATTTGTTAGTGCAAGAGGTTCTATGATATAACTAATATTCATGTAAATAGGAAATAATGTATATGTATATAGAAGTAGTAACCTATACTGCTCTGTTGTGCGGTTATTTAGTTATGAGTCTGCTTCTATACAAGCTTAGAACCACTTTTGAGAGTTTATTTCTTTATTTTTAGTAGAGAAGCTCTGAAAAACGCTTTTAGCTTGTATTTAAACAAACTCTAGTTGTGTATTGTGATTTTCTGCTGGTAATTGTGTTGTTTTATTTTTTCTTAAATTTTTTATGAGATAAGTGTGTGGTAGTTTACTTGTAGGACAAATCTTAAATGAAGTTCCTTAGGTGCTGTTTTTCAATTAAAATTAGAGTTTCACCTTGGTAATTTGCCCAAAAAAGGTTTGTATTAAATGTCAATGTCAATATAGATTACTGAGGTGAAGCTGCAATTCATGTTGGAGAACAACACCATAAAGACCTAGGGAATTGTGTTTATGGTTTGTAATTACTGGTATTGCATTCTTGGTTTAGAATTTTAATTGAGTTTTGTGTTTTTGCAGCTTGCATTTGCTGATGCTATATACTTGGTTGATGCGATTGATGGGGGGAAGGAGCTCATCCAAGCGTGTAAGCCTGCACTTGAGTCTAATTACATCACGAAAGTGATTCATGATTGCAAACGGGATAGTGAGGTCTCTGATTTATTTGGTGGCTTCCTTCCTTCCTTGCCCTGGCCTCTCTTTTGTATATGTTGAAATTTAGGAAACCTTTAATCAAAGGGAAAATAAAATGTTTGAGAGGCTTGACTTTTGGCCTTAGCATTTACCAATTTTGTTTGACAATTTAATTTGGTTGTAAACTTCTTGTTTTTTACTAGGCATTGTACTTTCAGTTTGGCATCAAGTTGAACAACGTGGTGGATACACAGGTGAGCTTTCTATTACTAGGCAGCTCTCCCTGTTTTTCTTTACCATTCTTATAGCCCCTGTTAAGTTGACAGAACTATTACTTCCACTTCTGCAATAGCACATATTTATAATTATGTGGATCCAATACTATTTTCCTTGAGCATTGCTTCTTTGACATTAGAATGAGACATTGTATATCAGCTGATGGCTTTTGTTAAAAATAAAAACAATGAGTAAGATTCTTGTTTTATGATTTTGCTGTGAAGATATGTTTTTTCTAATCATTCACTTGATTGTGCTCATAAATCTAAATTCAAGTACGTTGCCCCTATTTATATTTGATGCTTTTTTACAGTGATATGTTTACTATACTGCCAAAGTATATGAGATTTATGTGTTTTTTCCCTTGGGTTAATTGTCTATCTTCTATACAGGGTGTGCCTATCAACTTAACATTAGTTTACTAAATGGATTACTTTTGTTGCAAATTACTCATTTGTTTAGTACATGGTTAAATCACACCCCTTTTTTTTGTAGCATGCATTTACTACATGACTAATATTGTTGCCATTTATGCTTAGAATATTAGTATTTAGTGCAACTGTATTTGTTTGACTTCTGTAAATAAGCTAGTAATTTACTCCTTCATTGATAGTACTTATCTCCTTAGTCGATTATATCCATACTAAAAATAAAAGATCAGTATGCAAGCATATGCATACAGTTTCTCACAAATACTTTTTCAACTTGGTATCAGCATTCAGATTTTAGAGCTATAGCATCTTTGAAACTAATTCTGCAACTATTATGCTACTATTTTCCCAGAAAAATTTGGAACTGTTCCCCCATTTTTAAACATTAGGGACTGATATACACAATTATAAACTTCTAGGACTGATTTTCATATGACTTAAAGCATTAACAGGTGATTTGTATTTTTTCTCTTTAAAAAGAGTCATTCTTCAAGTTGTACTTCTTTGCTTGTCCTTCTAGTATAAGTGAAAGTGATCCATTTGAAATTAAGAAAAGGTTGGAAGGAGGTGGAAATTGTAATACAAATAAGTTCCCTTGGCAATTTTGGTGTGTCTAGTTTTCTTTGTTAGTATTACTTGTGATTCCATTCTATTCTTACACTTGCATATTATATGGTTATACGTCTTCATATGTGTGTTCTTTTGATTGGTTAATCATATTCCTTGTTTGGTTCAGATTGCTTATTCACTTATAGAGGAGCAAGAAGGACGAAAGAGATTGCCAGATGACTACATTTCATTTGTTGGCCTCCTTGCAGATCCACGATATTGTGGTACTATGTGTCGTGGTATCCAATGAAATGTTTTTGATGGTCGTGGTTTTTATAATGACCACATTATTCTAGGCATAATGATTAATAATAAATTCCTAATAAGTTCCTTTGAGTCATTTGGTTCATCCCTCCACATTCACTTTGAGGGTTTGCATGTAGGCATATCATATGTTGAGAAGGAAGAAGTTCGTGTCCTCCTCCGACAGGTTGGTTTTTGAATAATCTTGGTTGAAAAGAATAACTTTACTTTCCTACTCAATAGTTAAAATTGCTGGTCCTGCATGCATGTTTGATTTCATTGAGCGATATTATTGTCAAGGTTTGATTGATACCAAACAGTACCAAACATGTAGTTGGAAGAAGTTTCTTAATGAAAGAAACACAACACCATTAATCTTTATGTCATACCATTTTCATTTTTACATATCATAATTTATGAATTTCTTTATCCTGCTGTGGATATTGATTTGTATGTTCGGGTCGAGGTCAACGAGAAGAGTTTCAATGGCTAACAAAGAAGAAATATGAAATATTTATATAATCTACATAATCCAAATAAGCTCTATCATCTAATGATGTTATTTCTAAATGTTCTGTCAGGACCCCAAGTTTTGGACATACAGACCATTATCTGAACAAATGGTCCGTGCTGCTGCTGATGATGTTCGCTTTCTTCTCTACATTTATCACCAAATGATGGAGAAATTGAATGAGCGGTCTTTATGGTATCTTACAGTTCGTGGTGCCTTGTATTGCCGTTGTTTCTGTGTGAACAGTAACAATTATGCTGACTGGCCATCTCTAACCCCGATTCCAGGTCTATAAAATCTGAATGAGGATCTCTTATATAACACATATTTCCTTATTTATATATTATGAGAAACTAGATGGATACCATATATTGCCAGTTGCCTTTAAATTTTCCTATGCTTTTTGCCAGCAGAGTTTAATTTAAAATTGAAATATTATGATCTATGATATCATTCATAATGTTTAACATGAAGGTGATGACATAATTTGGCAGTTAGTATTACCCTAAAAAGTCGAACATATGGAATTTCTAGGTAAACCCAGAAATTTGACATGAACTAACTGCAACATCCTGGTGATTTTGAATGAAATTGATTTTTGCAAAATTAGTTCTGTTTAAAATTGATTTTGAAGTGATGTAATTTATGTTCAAATGCTTTTATTATAAAAACAAGTAGTAATAAGCGGTAAAAATTTCTTTTATCCAATACAAAAGTTACATAATTTGCTTCAATTCAGAATCAATTTTGGAACCAAATCAATTCCTCTATACAGAACCAAAGATGTGAAAATTAACTGGTATTTAAACCTAAAATCACGTTAAATGGTATTTTAATGTGATTATGGTGAATCTTACATGAAACCCAAACATACACTTAAATGGTGCTAATCATCTTGCAGGTTCATGCAAAATGAATTATTCAGCGAAACTGTGGTCCACATTGTTTATTAGATTACATTACAATTGACAAGAAGTATTGCTCTTTTAGGTTTTTATGTATATCTACTATAATGATGCATTTGTGCCAGGTATTCTTGGTTGAATCATTCATGCTATCGCTTGTTTTAAAGAATGCGCTTTCTTGTAGATTCGCTGAAAGCTGATGAAAATGGTCCCGAGGAAGAAGTTCTTTCAGTTCTTCATATTCCCCCTGGAAAGATGGGACGTGTAATTGGGAAAAAAGGGGTGACAATTAAGGGAATCAAGGAGGCTTGCGAGTAATAATTTGTCTATCCTTTCCATTCCCTTGGTTTAGTAAATACATTATTTTTTGATATATTAGTGGATAATTTGAACCGCTGTTACATTCTGTCTTCAAATTTGTTTGTTTGTTTGTTTGTTCAGAGCGGAAATTCTCATGGGAGGTGACAAAGGCCCACCTGACAAGGTTGGTATATCAACATTCACCCGTACCAGTACTCTGAATTACTTGCAGAAAGTGGTCTATATGATGCTCAATTTGTATGCACCTATTGTCAATGTTGTTTCTTTGACTTGCAAGTTGCAACCGATCTTGTTATCATGGATTTGATTGAGATTTGAGAATATCCCTATGATCTCTCGAAACGTTTTATACTTGGCTACCCGGAGGAAGCTTATCTACAATAAAGCCTTCTTTTATCTTTTCTTTAAATCTGTTATTTTTTGTTTATTTTTAATTTCAAACATGGTTTGCATATGAAAACAGTATTATTTATTTTTGAAGTTGTCGGTGTTTTTATGCAGGTCTTCATCATGGGACCAGTGAAGCAGGTGAGGAAAGCCGAGGCCATGTTAAGGGGTCGAATCTTGGATGTGTAGCAATGAAAAGTCTCTCATCAACTTTTGCAATAAATCATTTTTCTGACCCAATAGTTACTGCCATTCTGCCTCTGATAGTTGGACTGAGTTAGTGGATTGAGAATACTTTTTCCATGCTTGTATCTACTGTGGACAAGAAAACAAAGAAAAAAAGTAATCAAGTTTTTTTTTCCAACAATACTGAATAGACTTACCCTAATGGATTGTCGTAAAATAATCAGTTTGGAGTTCCGATTTTGAAATTAATAAATCAGATTATGAAAATGAAAATGATTTCTCCGGATAATTTTGAAAAAGAAAATGAAGATATTGTAATTGGTGAATTCTCATAGGGTTAAAGAATTTTCGCAATAATGGTTCTCGAAGATAAGATTCTAATCAATAAATATATTTTATTCGATTTGCCAATTTCATTGTTTTCAATTGGAGTTGGTTAAAAAAAAACTGAAGATGATTTTTATCATTATTATAAATTTTTTAAGATAATTATATTTTTGTAATATATATAACTCGAACTAGTCATTGTTTTCAATAAAGATTGTACTAGAGCATGTCTTTCTCTATTTTATTATAAAAATAAAGTTGGTTTTACGTTTATTAAAAGTATTAGTTATCAGTTATTTATATTAAATTTAACTAATTTTATAATATTTTTTAAAAAAATGTTCTTATTATAAATATCAAAAGTATTGTAAGGTTCAAATTGGAAGGTCATGAGAAATATTTTAGAAAGATCATTTAATGATGTAAAAATGGTTGAAGTTTATTGATATTTAAGAATAATTTTTTTAAAATTAGGGAATAGAAGGAATATCTTTTATTATGAGAGATATTGAGATGATTAAATAATAAATTTTAAATTATGGATAAAATGATTAATTATAGATAAAAATAGTTAATAATTGAGAATAATAATTAATTATAAATATTTTTTTTATATAAAATTATCACTATTGTTATCTTTACAATTTTTATAACCACTTCTACTTTTACTACCATCGTTGGTGGCAATTACAACAACAATAGTAGTGGCAAGCTATAATTGTGGTGGTGAGAACATCATCACTACCATAAGATCATAATTATCATCACCTACCATTATTATTGTGATGAGGGTAGCGGTGACGGTGGTAGTGATAGTGACGATGACAATGGATCATGATGATGATAATAGTCGTAGAGGTAATAATAATAATAAGTAGAAGAAATGTTATAATTAAGTTATAATCAATTATTAATTTGTTTATCTATAATCTAAATGATATTATTTAGCTTTCGTCAATCAAAATAAGACATGTTTTTATTAGATATGGTTAAATTGGATTTTTAGTTCTTATAATATTTATTCCATAATTTTGATTCTACAAATTTGGGCTTATAATCTTACAAATTCTACGAACTTGGTTGATTCATTGCATATTTACCATTGATCATTAAAATTGTAATGATAATGATATGATACTATTTTTGGATGACACAACAATTAAGATTTAAGTAGAATTTTAATTTTAATTTTTATTTCATAAAAATGGTAAAATGAGATAAAAGTAAGATAAAATGGGAATTAAAGAATCACCAAGATTAGCCTAGTAGTTGAGAGGAGGGAAAAGGAATTGGATAGAAGCAAGAGGTCGTAAGTTTAATCTTCATCACATCTTTGTAATCTTTCTTATGGATAAAAAAAGGAACTTAAAAAGTAATTTAACTTAATATTATTAAATATTATTTGTTATATCATTTACTTAATGTTAGGTCATGACTAATATTAGAATTTTAACAATTAACAGACGAACATTAAGTAAGGAAACCAAAATTGTTAATTTTATAAATTTAGGATACAAAAATTGCATAATTATAAATTGGGATACCAAAATTATAGATCAAATATTATAGAGAAACTAAAAGTATAATTTAAAATTTAAATTAAGGGTGAATATGAGTCAAACATGATCAATGAATTCAAACTAAACCGAAGAAAAAAAATCAAATTGGTTTCGATTAGAAAATTGCAATTTCAAAAAGTTTGATTTGGATATCGAATTTTAATTATCAAGAACCAATGATTAGATAAATATCCAATTACTAGTATATTATCTTGTGTACTGCACAATCATATTTATTATATAATTAAATTTTATAATAAATTATATAAATAAATATTATGTTTGAATATATAAATTATATTTAAAGTTAGTATACATAAATTTTTTTAAATATATAAATTATATTTTAAATTTATGATAAATAATTTGTATTATAAAATAAAGTAATTTTTATTTATTTATAATTTATTATAAATATTAATATTTAATTCATAAATAGTCAATATAAAAAAAAAATCGAATTAGATAAGAAGTTAAAAGTAGGAAATAAAAATTTGTGTTTAATATATAGAAATCGATTATTTTTTTACTAGTATTTTAATATGTGTATTTTAGAAGCTAAATATTTAAAATATATATATATATATATATATATATATATATATATATATATAAAACTAAAATTTATAATAAATTGTATATAAAAATAAATATTGTATTTGAATATAAATAATATTTAAAATTTGTATAAATAATTATTTTTAAACATTATATTTGTAATTTAAGATAAATAATTTATATTATAGTTCAAGGTTATTTTTAATTATTGATAATATAGTATAAAATATTATTTTTTAATTTATAAATAAATATGATAAATAAAAAAATTGAATTTGATAAGTTAAAAAGAATTCTTACAAATGTTCCTGTAAAAGAATTATTTATAAAACCGTTTTTGTTCAAGATAATCGTTTTTCATTTAATATATAAGGATTAATTACGTTTTGTTTGCCATGTGATAATTGAACTTTTTGTTGAAGATAAATTATTTAAACAAGATTTATAATGTTTTCTCATTCATGATTATTGCTAGCGGTCATAGTTATTTGGTTAGTAATCACGAATAAGAAAGCATTGTGACATATTTATTTGAAAGAATTTATCTTCAATTAAAAGTCCAAATCTTGGACCAAATAAAACATTATTTTATATAATAATGATTTTAGGAATAATTTTTTTAGGAGAGTATTTTTAAGAATTTTTTTAGTTTCTTATCTAGTTCAATTTTTATTTATTTATTTATGTCATTTATTTATGAATGAAAATTTAATTGTTTTTTTTAAGTAACGGTTTGATCAACTTAGTTTAATAAACCGTTATTAAACTTAGATAACTAAGCAGCTTACCCATAAAAGTAGTTTATTGATTGTAAGTATCCTATTAACAAAATACATTTGTTGTGAGAATTAACGTGAAAAATTATCTGAGTGTCCCATAAGCATATATCTTTAAAAATTATCTGTTTAACTAGAAATATTCGAATTTTATCATACAATGATGAAACAAATTTCCACTATCAGACTAGGATACTTTGGTATTCCCCGCATTTTGTAGTTTTTGACCCTCTGGTCTATTTAGCAAACTTTTTTAATTTTTTTCTTGCAATGTCATGACTCTTTTTTGTTTTTTTTATTTTATGGATCTTTTTAATGTCATGATTGATGTTAAAAATTATATTTCAATCATTATCACTTAACATGATTCGTATTTGTGTTTTGATCAAAATTCATTCTCTAAATTGAAGTGTTCATAAGCTGTTGAAGAAGTTTCTTCACAAGAGCTTTGCATTTGTCTCAATTTTATAGCTAAAGAACTTAGGAAGGAAAATTAATATAGTCTATCTCTTTCTTTCCCACCTTAACATTTTGATAAGCATATTTAAATTTTTAGCTCGCTGGTTTGGCTGTTTTATTTCCTTTCTCCGTAACATTTCCTATCAATTGTCGAAGTATCAAAATCAACTTTGGAAGAATAAACAAGGCAAATAATACTACTACGTAGTCAAAAAATTTTTTTTTTGAAAGAGTTAAGTAATCAATATTTGGAATGATTAAATGAATGAAAAATGTGAAATCCACAATATTCAAAACTTAAGTATGAAAACAACGGTAGGAAGTAATCCTCCATTAAGTAGCATATAATATAGGTCAAGAGTCGAAAAACCATGTCCGAATTCATATAGAAGTCATCAGGTAATATATAGGTCAACAGTTCTTTAGCGCGAAAAACAAAAGCAGTATGTAAATAGCAACCCCTTAAAAAAAATATAAGAATGAATTCATCTTAATGAATCGAGTTCAGGTAATAAAAAAAAAAAAAAATAAATAAATAAAATTACCCCACACCGGCTCTTTTTCTATTGCAAGATATATCAATTAACTTCATTTTTGGTCTTCGGCCATACGATCCAAAGGCTATTTTGAACATTAGTCTAGACTCATCACTCAATTTAATTCTCTAAATGTTTTTTCTTTCTTTCCTAAGTTTTAAAATTAAAACCTTGATTGAAATAACCCCGACTCTGTCACTCAAACCAACAGGTAATTGGCAGAGTTAGCTTCAGTTGCTATTTGCTAGCAAAGATACAGCAACTAAAACTTAAACTTCAAATTCTCCCAAATGATTTCCCCTCCCTACTCCTATATTCCAACACTAATATCCAAACCAAAAGTATTGCAAGTTCGAATTATCAAATAGTTATTATTTAATATAATAGTTCCACAGATGTGTCCTCAATTTACGATGGAAACCCCTGTTGTTTACTAATGCAATGTTGAAAGAAAATTTTCAGTTAAAATTTAATATATAATAGTTCCACAGATGTGTCCTCAATATGTTGTAAGATAATTTTGGACGACAACATCGACCTCTAGTATTACTTAGGCAGCATGCACGTTAAAATTTGAACAGTTGACATAAAACACCAACATTAAGAAAGCAAGACACTGACAGTAGATCTCTAAGTAATGACCAAGACGTCAACAACCACCTTATAGTTGACACGAATATTTTACAACTCAAACTAGTGCCACCACCATATATTTTGACACTGTAGTCTGTAGGATGTTGCAATCCATCGTATGTAAAAAGTATTTTTAGACACAATAGTAACTTGAAATTTAAAATAATATAATCACAGTACTGAGAGAAATATATACGAACAAAACCATGCCAAAAAGCTTGACAAGCTCGGTAATGCCGACACACAAAGAATGAGTGAAAACGTGATGGGGGGAAATTTACTTTTGGAACCCACCAAATTGATATTGTTGGCTGCCTAGGTTTGAGAATATATCGTCTCCCGCTGCTGGCTGTGAAGGAGAGAATCCGGACCTACCAAGACCAGATCCTGAACCCATAGCTCTCCCCATATAAAATGAAGGTGGAGGGCCTTTTTCCTTTTCATCGAATCCATCACTTAATCCACCCACGATCCCAACTTCCACAAGAGATACTTTTTTAGCTGCGAAACAACACAAGAAAATTAATGGAGCTACTCAAACAATTGGCGTATTGGGGGATAAAGCAAACTGTGCTTGTGAAGGAAACTTGAGCGCAATTTTACACAAATAGGGAAATAAATAAACAGAACAAATTGCTCTCAAGAGTACATTTATTTAATGAGCTCATTCATGATAGTACACATGCAAAGTGAAACAAAGGAGAAGTAGATGAACACATTAATTTACTGAGATCATCCAACCCAATTCAAGTATGTATCTTTTAAAGGAGTTGTGCATCATTAAGATTTCATATACAAAAATTTGATGATCACTGTGAGAGGCACCACATGGTTTCCAGAAATGCTTTTTGAATATACTGTTAGTCTTGGAAGAAAAATGACCATAAAACAACAGATTATTTATAATATGAAGATATAGGAAATAAAATAGTAACTTATCACTATCATATTAAACCTGACAACGTAGTTGTGATAATCAACTTACGAGCAGTTATATTGAGATCAATCAGTCCACGGCTTAGTGAATCAGCCCAGATGCCAGACTTCACCTGGAAACCATCCTTTTTAGCTGAAACATTAGAGTCTGCTAAAGATTTACCATTCATATTATCATGCTTGTCATCACTGACAACATTATTGGAGGGCTGTGAAGATACAGAATCAGATTGTGAGGTAAAATCACCAAAAATATCAGATCCATCAAAATTATTAAGAGGAACAGCAGCAAAGGGATCAATTGTGCTGTTATTCACAGGAACAGAGTTCTCTGTCTTGCTGTCTGGCTGCACTGCCGGTTCAGGAATGGAAAACAAGTCAACTGTTGGTGTAACTGAAGGAATAGCTGGTTGTGAAGAAAACAGATCCACCTCAGCCTATGCGCACAACCAACAAGACACAAATGGAATTTTAGCAATGTGACAGAAAATATGGAGAAAGAAGGTTAGCAGGAAATCCATTATACTCTCCCTTGAGTAATTCACAATCACAAATTTAAAACTTTTAAAGATGAACAATTTTTCTCAAATGCAATTGATACGCTCAGAGCCATATGAAAAATTGTACATAACTTGTTAAGCATGCCAACTTTAACAGTTTACCAGAATTATAATATCAAAAACATAATTTTGGACATGAAACTGATTATAATTCAACATAGAGAATAGACCAATATATTTACTTCAATAAAGAATAGTGAAATCAAATGATCATATTTGAGCAACATTCTCACTTTTGGGGGCACCATTGATCATGGAGAAGGTAGGTATTGAGCTTAGGACCTAATTAATAGTAGAGATTCATTCTATTAAACAAGCGGGTGATTGGCAGCTGACTTGAAAAAAGTGTAACACTAAAAATAGAGATGATGAAATATAAACCTGTGGTTGTGAACTGGCTCCTTTGTCCACATGAGATGGAGCTGATACAAATGTTGCGTCTGCAAAAAGATCAACTTCCGGCACATTACTAGCTGCTGGCTTTTCTACAGGAACAGACGTTGGGGCATCCATGAGGTCACCAATTAAATCTTGTCCATAGAGATCAACCTGATTAGAGTTTCCGGCTGAAGCTTCTGTTGAAATTACAAAATGATTCAATATCATTTAAAAGGTAAAGCAACCCTACAACTGATAAGTGCATAATATACTTGTGGTAAATTAGTGAAATAAAATGCATGCTTTAAAGTGTGTTAATATAGATTTAATAGAAATTTAATGATGTATTTATACTTTTTTTTAGTTGTTTGGTAATCTTTGTGATAATTTTCTTATTTGAATGATGAGTATCCATTCCTATTCAATTTGCAGGGGTACTTTAGTAATAACTGTCAGGAAGTTGGCTCTCAGGTGGTGCTATGATAGGGACTGGGTATCATGGGGTGCCTACATCCCACATCAAATAGTATGGGATGCTTGGTGGAGTACTTAACTTGCTTGGTTCTCCTCCCTTAACAGCTAGGTCTAAAGTTAGGGTTCCCCAAGTGTTTGGATGCTTATTATTAGATAACCGAACAATATGTTGAACTTTGAAGGCCTGTATATGCAAGTTGCACATGCATCGCATATATAACAGTAAAATGTGCACAACAATAGTTTATATTTAACTTGACTGAATAGCTTAATATTTCTCTTATTATTAGATAACCGGACAATATGTGGAACTTTGAAGACCTGGGTATGCAAGTTGCATGTGCATCACACATAAAACAGTAAAATGTGCACCACAGTAGTTTATATTCAACTTGACTGAATAGCTTAATATTTCTCTTAAACAAATGGAACCAGCATGTGCAAGAATATACAAAGCAAGTCACACTAAAAGAAAGGCTAGAAAGGGGATTAACTATGGTTTGTGGTCAACTTAATGGTGACAAAACTGTAGTCAATTTAAAAGGCTTTTAACTCAAATGTACAAATTGCATGTGCATCACAGTACCTCATATATAACACACATTACAGTAAAATGTGCACAATAATTTATCCTCCACTTGAAGGAATACATAATTCTCTTAAACAGAATCAGCAACGACAATGTTGAAGACTGTCTTTTCAAAATACTTACTGGTAGAAGTTCCTCTAGGATCAAAATCATCCATGTCATCCTCTGTATTGTTTGCAGGTACACTTGAACTTTGAGAAGGAACAGAACCATAATTATGTGCATTTGTCGACGACTTTGATACTCTAGAGGACATGTTCTCCTGACTTTGACTTTTACTGCAAGACAGACATTCTGAGATAAGAATAGGCGCAATATAATCATTGCAGTGTGGAGAGGCAAAATGTATCTATTTGTGCATAAAAACCAAAGGGAGTTTAAGTAAAAGGTTGAAATTGAGATAAGCATCTAAACCATTAACCGAGCTTCCCATTTAAAAGTATTATCAAAATTCAAAAGTCAAAACAAGCTTGTTGAACTAGGTAAGGAAGAGTCCATATCAAAATTTGCCTTTGTCTCCTGCAATGAGTATATAACATGCATCATGCACAAGTAATATGTCCTTGATTCTGACAAAATATTTAACTTCCTTTCTGCTTTTATGAATCTTTTATTTATTATGCACATTTCTCTAATATTTTAATATATCCATGAGATAAAATTTCTTCTGAAGTAAAAAACTTTAGAAAATCATTTTGGAAAAGAGGGGAAAATTAAAATGAAATCTTGTGTCATCAACATTTAAAGAAGTGCTTTTCTAATTATTATTCATTTTCATCTAATATTTTGCTCTTAGGGAGAACAAGCAATAGTATTAAAGTTAGACGTTTCATCTTGAATCAAGGGCTCAAGGCTTTCTCAGACTCCAATGCTTTTTCATATGCTTTGTACATATATCATTTAATTTTATTTTAGTTGCATTGCTTCCGATGTAGGCCACTACGCCATCTACCATTAATTAAATTGGTAGTAATAACTACATTTATGCACCAAGTTCTCAAATAATCACCAATTGCTCTCAAACACAAGGTTACAGCAATCTCCGTATAGTATGAATCAATCATAAAATTACATTTGCCATTATTTGCAGACCATAATAGCAGTTAGATATGTCCTACCTGACAGAGCGTGCAGAACCCTTCTTGTAGGAGTTCTCTTCATCAATGGCATGGTGTGATTTTTCATGGTAATCTTTTTCTCCTTCATAGGATCCCTTGTCTCTATAGCTATCACTAAACCTGTCACCGTCTCTAGATCCAAAACCTCCATATTTACCACTGCTCTGATAGCTGCCACCACTACTAAAGGAGGATGACCCAGACTTATATGTGATTCCACTAGAAGAAACTCCAACATACCTAAATTGAGCACCCAATAAGAAAACAAGAAAATTATTTTCTGATTACATAATCAATAGTAGCTTTGTCAACCTGATGATTCTGGGTGGAAAATATTGAAAAATTTGACCTACTTGTCACGGTTTGCAGCAGCTTTATTTCTGACATCATGTATCTTATCTCTATCATTCAACAGGGACACGATGTTTTCTGCCTTCTTCCTTACATTGAGTCCCACATCCTTCCCATTTGGCTCAACATATTCAAAACTAGAAAGTGCCTTTACCAATCCAAAGTAAATTATGATTATATAAGAAAACACTCTTTTATTATACTTATCAGCATGGCTGTTAATTGCAATAATAAATTAGCTAAATACAAGAGAATTGTCCTTACCGAGATCTGAAAAGTATGTTCAATAATGTCATCAACTGCACGTTCAGATCCATGTGATACCAAATATTCTATAACAGCTAATGCCTGACATAAAAGTAATTCAAGTTATTGAAACAGAAGCAAGTTGTGTGTATCAACATAGAAAATGGCACCAAAATTCCTTCTCTTTGCATCTTAAAACCTTAGGAAATAAAATGGTTATTCGGAAAGCATTACATTGTATGCATAATGCCAATCCTAGGGAAATAATAATACGATTCTTTGGAAAGCATTACCTTGTATACATAACGCCAATCTTTTCCGGTTTCACCCAGCCTTGTCCATAGCACATTCATGACCATTTGACATTCAGTACTGAAAGTATAGCAGAAGCAATCAACTTACTAGAAAAAGTATTAGAAACTTTCTAAATATGAAAATCAAAAACAAATAAAAAGTAAAATAAACGGAATAGTGATAGATAGCTGTTTACAATTTTTTGGTAGCCTGTGCAATCTCTGCCAGCGCAGTACCATGAGGACCCCAAGGTTCATTATCAGTTGCATCCAGCACCTAAATTGCAAAAAATGGTGAAACACTCAATAAAATAACATCAGCGGCCAATCCTAGTGTCTTTAAAGTTTGTGAATATATGAAATCTAGCAGTTATCCAACACATTGCCTCAACTAATTAGAAAATTAGGCAATACTAATAGATAGAGACCAAAGTACTATGCCGCAATCAATGACGCACGCAATTATACAGAAACGTAGAAATCCTTATCGATAAAGATATATCCATAATAAATGCAATTCTCGTGCTCTAACAAAAGGTATTCAAATCGAAATGGCAAAATTTCTCAGAAACAAAAAATTTTAAAAAAATAAAGCAGTTATTGTAATATTTTCAACGAAATCTACGCAAACCACAGCGAATCCGCAACAATTAGAATGTTACCTTCTGCTCGATTTCCGGAACCTTGAGCACCTTCAGATTCACCTCTCTCTTTCTGTTTTCATAATCATAAGAACAAGGTGAATTAATATCGGAATATTTGAAAATTGAAATAGAAACGAAAATTGCAATGCGAAACGACGAAGGAGGGATTGAGAGAGTCGCTCACATTTCTCGCACGGTTTGATCGAAGACCTTCATGAAATCCATGGCGGATCTGACAAACGAGAGGCTGTGGATCTGATCTGATCCGATCTGAAGAGAAAGGTTAGAAAGGATTTATATTCGTTGCAGCAAATTCGATGGCTATAGTTCCAGTAGCAACGATTTGAGATCTAACACATTTCGATCGATTCTTTTTGTTTTCAAAAATTTCTCCTCATTGCAGCCCTTCAGAATAAATATGTTTACGGTAATACCATTAAATTTTTTATTTTTTATTTTTTATTTTTTATAAGTTTACTTTTATAAAATAATTCTTCTTATTTATCAGTAATGTAATATATTACTTTTATTTTATTGTTTTTTTTTAATAAAAAAAATTATTGCAGTTTATTATCAATATCTATATTTATACTAATCTATATTAATATATAATGAGAATATCTTTTTTTAGTAATCATCACCTAGTTTCTATTTTTTTACCATTCTATCCTTCTATTTAAAAAGAAATTAAAAAAAATATTTCTTTATCAAATTTACTTTTATCTATACTAATAAATTAATCATAACACTAATTAAATCAATATATTTTTATTATTTAATTTTTATTTTTTTATCTTTAATAAATGTTTGAAGTACTTCAATTCCACTAGTATATTATAAAGAATGTTTAAATATATAATTATTTTTTTCTCTACTCTTTAATGAATTATTATATCTTTTATATTTAAATTTTTTTATATTCTCTTTAGAGTTTAAATAATTATACAATATTTTTTAACATTGTATTTGTATATAATTACTAAACCCTAAACACATAATGTAACCCTACAACATCGTGGTGCAAATCAGATTCTTTTTTTTTTTTACTTCTTCTTTTATTGGGCTTGGACCCAAAAGATATTTTAGATTTTAAATAGCTATTCTTAGTGGTTTGAGACACTTTTTGATCAAATTAGAAAGAAAAAAACGTTGTTTTGATAGAACATATGGTTAAATCATCTTATTCACTTTTACTTTTCAGATTATCAGTGTTTCTTTTATGGTTTTTTTTTTATATCTTGTTTTCATAGCTACCGTGGATTAATTCTCTATGTTTTTAGAATTTGACATTAGCATATGAAATTTGAAAGAATTAATTTCTATAATCTTGTGTGACTCTTGTTAGTTTTATTTATTTTTACTGGATTTAACATTATTTTAAGTTATGTTTCACAAATATAAATTAATTTTTAATTATTGATTTAAAAATATTATATGGACTATAAAAAATTTGGGATGAACCAAGAGATAAATCTATAATTTCATAACCATAAAAAATAACATATTTTAATCCACAACAACATTGTGATGTCTTGACTTGAGGGGGTGGGAACTTCTAAAAACCAAAACACTTCTCTTTTTGTTCTCGGGTTCTTAAGGGAAGATCTCTAAGACTTAGAGCTGAATCTGTGGTATAGTTGTGGAGCTTGAGTTGCTGGAGCTTTGTGGAAGAAAATATGCACAAATGTTTTTGATGATCCCAAAGTGATTATAAAGCATTGAAGAAGAATCAAGGTTGAGCTAAAGCAAGTTAATGCAAGAACAATATCTCAAGTGTTACATAGATAAGTCTTGTCAACTTAGCTAAGAATGTAAAAAAATCTTTTAAAATTGAAAGTATGTTTGGCCTTGAGAATAAGTTTTCAAAAATCTCAAATTAATTTCTTTATATTTAAGCAAGTGTTAAATCTTTTGAAAGTAAGTAAAACTGTTTTTGAAAGACTTAACAAAAGCTTTAAAGAATAGTTCAAATCATTTCTTAAAAGAGATTTGTGAAAGAAATTATTGATATGAAATTTTTTACATAAAAGTTTTTGAAACAATGCAAAAATATGTTTTGGTAATCCATTACCAGACCTTGTAATCCATTACCAGAACAAGAAAACTTCAAAGTTCATATTTTGAATACAAAATGTGTTTTGGTAATCGATTACCATACCTTGTAATCGATTACCAGAAGATGAATCTTCCAAAATTGAATTTAAATAATATGTTTCAAACATTTTGAACTTAAAAATCGTTGTAATCGATTACCAAGTCTTCTAATTGATTACTAAAGATTCTTTTATGAAAAATTATAGAGAGTTACAACTCTTCATGAAAAGACATAACCTAAAAAATAATTTTCTATAAATACCTATAATTTTTCAAAGAAAGGTTACGAACTCTATTATGAAAAAGTCATATACAAAAACATCTTGGCCAAATTCATTTGCATTATTCTAAAAGAGTTCATTAAGATCATAAAAGTGTATATCTATTCTTAAAAGAGAGTTATTTTGTAATTCCAAATTGATCATTTGATCTGTAAAGGAGAAATGGTTTTTCTCCTTGTTGGTTTTTGAATCTCAACACAAGGAAAGGGAGTTCTAAGGTGTTGGTGGATTCAAGTCTTGTAAGAGTTACAAGAATAGTGAAAGTCTCAAGTTGGAGAATTGAGGACTGGATGTAGGCAAGATTGACCGAACCAATATAAATTGAGTTTGTAATTCTTCTTTTCCTACACTTTTTAATTACTTGTTATTAATTGTGATTGAGTAGTTTGCATCATCATTCATTCTTTACATATAAATTTATCTAAGGAATTGAATTTGTAAGAAAGTAATTCGAAAAAGTTTTATAAGAGGAAAATTTGGAAAACTTAATTCACCCCCCCCCCTCTTAAGTTATACGAGGCTATTTGACTAACAAGCTCGAAGCCCCTTTCCTTCTCATTCTCTTCTTCCACCTTATAGCAGCTTGAAGATCTTCTTCTTCACTCTTCTTTTCTTCTTCTTCCTCGAAGATCTTGAAATCAAGTTAAAGGAAGTTGGAAATCTTGGATTTTTATGATTTGTGGGGTTGTTAATTGAGTTAAGAACTCAAAATTGGTAGGATTTTTGAAAATATGAGCTAGGGGAAAGGAATTGGAAGTTGTTTGCATGTAGAAACTAAAATCTTGATGTTCTTGATGATTTCTTTGAAATCTTGATGCATGCATGTTAAATTTCTTGCGGTTTCTAGGTTGTATGAACAAATTTAGTAGAGATTATGGATGTAGATCATGTTTAGGGGGTAAAATTGATGGAATATAGGTGAGGAATGAAGGTGGGAAGCCATGAAAGTGCAAAAAAATTTGCACTCAACGCTAGAGCATTGGTGGAGTACTGAAATTGTGAGAGAAAACAAGGTGGTAGAGATCCAATGTTATGACACTTATTTGAGCGATGCAGCCCTATGAGGAACTAATTTGGCAAAGATCCAGTGCTGCAGCTTTGATTGAGCGCTAAAGCCCTGGGAGAAAATGAAGCTGGCAGAAATCCAGCACTGGAGCACTAAATTGAGCATTGCAACATTAGGGGTAAATGACTGAATTTGGTATTGGGGTCTTCATGAAAGTTATAGCCTTGGATGTTATCTTTCCAATGGCATTGAAATCACCCAAAAAAGAGGTCTAAAACTCCAGTTATAACCTTTTTTAGTGAGGAAAGGTAAAGTTGTCAGCATTTAGGCAAATGGTTACGATTTTACAATTTTTAACATGGTAGATGAGGGAATTGGAATCTGAGTTCTTCATGAAAGTTGTAGAAAATCTTCTTTTCTTTCATATGAGATAAGGATGAACATGATAGGAGTAGTAGAAATTCCTATGGGTTTTTTTTATGTGAAGGTTATTAGTGTAGGAATAAGTGATTTTGATAAATTGCATGTGATACTTGTTGTAAGATGGGTGAATTTGGTGAACATGAATAGAATGCTTGTGTCTATTGCATGTTGTGTGTTATAGGATGATGATGATAAGCATTGGTATGCTATTTTTGTGTATTTAAAATGATAATAAGCATCAATATGTTATCTTATGTATTTGAAATGATAATAAGCATTGGAATGCTATCTTTGTGTAGTTGAAATGGTGATGAGCATTGATATGCTCCATATGATTGGTATGCTATTGTTGAATGAATGGTGGTGCATTGATATGTTATCATCGTATGAATTGTTAAGCATTAGTATGCTATACATGATTGATGTTATTGATTTCTATATGCATTGTGGAAACTGAGAATGTGGTGTGACATTATTACATGAAGGCTAACTTAGGATTTGAGGAGAGAAAATTATTTTGAAAATTGAAGATCTCACATAGGATAACTTGGAGTGGTTATCGAGTAGGCCACTATTTGAAAAACCCGCCTTGAGTAGGTGTGTCTCTTGGAGTAGGTTTTGAGGTGTGTTGAGTCTCCTCCAAATCCTTGAGTAAGGTAGGAGGTCGAGGGTTACAACCCTTAACCATGTACCTAGAAAGGTTGCGTGATTCCTTAAGAATAATCAGTGGATGAATTCCATATGTGACTTGGTAATGCATGTCAAGGTTGTGGTAAACCTATACCTAATTGTACTACTCCTGACGGTGGAACCGAACTTTCCTAGTGTAATTGATGAGGCTGAGAAACCAGATGAGAGATTAGTATCCCATTTTGTTGTGATCGCACCGACGTTTTGGGCGTGAAAATGATTAGGTTGGTTTGGTAGGGTGGAAATCACTTAAACTATTCATGTTGTTAAGAGATCTCTGTAGGTGAATGCGCGACGATGCATTGATTGATGTGTTTGAATATGATGTATGTTGAGGTGTGTTCACATGCATTTTGATGTCTTTTAAGACATGATTGGGTGAGGTACATGCTTGCTTGGATGTGATTAGCTTTCATGTATGATATCTGGTGTGATATTGTATATTATAGACTTGTTTTCTATATGTACATGTCTTTAAATTCTAGCTTACCCTTTCTGTTTTCATGGTGGTTTGGACTGCGATGATCATACGTTGTATAAGAATAGATTAGCGCTAGGGCTTGAGGAGTTAATACAGGCAGGTGTTGTGACCTTTTGATGGTTGTATTACTAATGTGCCATGTATAGATGTGTTTGATCAGCACTAGGATGTAGGATTATTTTGAGATGACTATATATATATATATATATATATATATATATATCCTATTTATATTAATTTGACTGTTTTATTTGTATACTCGTGTTATATGTATATATGGTATATTTCTTCCATTAATCATGTACGTTCTAATAACTTAACTTCAATTGTTAGTAACAGTGATTTTACATAGTACAACGCCTATAATGAGTCGTTATAAACATAATTAACTCTAAGAGAATAAAACAAATTAAAATATAAAGTATAACAAATTTAATTCAATATAATTAACATAAAAGTAAATACCTCTTTTTATCTTGAGATAAAATAGAGAGTAATTTAAATTTATTCATCTTCTATAGGAATTGGTAAGAATACAATAATAATAGAAAATTTATTTATTATCATAATGTCAATACTAAGAAGTTTTCATAAAATAAATTTTCAATGTAATTTAATTATTATTTTTTCTTATTTAAATGCCAAACATTGAATTTACCTCACACAATTCACATTTTAATTTCTAATTTTTCCATTTTAATTATGTTTAATAAGTAATATTTATTTTGAAGATGCAAGGTTCTCAAGAAAATAACTACTTACTTTTTGACATGGTTGGTGATGACTGTGTTTCTTAACTCGGTAATTATTATTTTTTTTAATAAAAATTAGACGTTAATTTTCTTTCTTTTTCAAGCTTCACGTTTCCTTCTCTTTTGTAGGAATTTATTTTATTTATGCAACTATATCCAACTCTAACTGTTATTTATTTATTTATTTATTTTTTAAGTATAGGTATATTAAACTTAACAATTAAAAATTAATTTATATTTATGAGATATAATTTTTTTTGATAAAATATTATTTTAATACAGACAAAGTTTTTTTTTATTATTTGTGGAACATGGTAATGATTTTTAATTTCTCAGCTATTTATGTATTCATTTTAATTATAATTGTGGCACTATCAATCGTTGGTTGATTGATTAACACTCGTGAAAGGTATATTACATAATTAAATGGTCAATGGAAAAGTCCCTTAAGAAGGACAACGATTGTTAAAATGTAAGAAAGAATAGGACAACGATTCAATGCAAATATTCTTGAATTGTGTTGAATTGGTTGGCACACATGCTCATTTTTTAACGTCGTGGGGTGTGAAAGTTATACAATATGTAGTTTATTTTTGATAAATAATATTCTTTATTTAAATTAATAAAATAAAATTATTGAGTTATCCTATAACTATAATAAAAGAAACAAGTGTATCGTTATGCTAATAAATAAAGAATAAAAATATTTTAAAAATTATATAAGCAAAAATAGATAATCACTTTTTTTTATCGTTATAGATGAATGCCATTTTAAATATTAAAAATTAAATATTTTGAAATAATTAATGCACTACAAATAAATAAATACTAGTAACAACACAAAATGAATTTTCTACTTTTTTTTATAAAACCAAATCCATCTTTTACACAACAAGATAAATAAAAATATTACGAATGATATATTTTTTTATAAAATATTTGATATAATTATATATATTAGGACTTAGACTAAAAATTATTAATTAAGTTAAAACAAAAAAATTTCATTACATGAGATGAATTTACCAGTATAATTAGCATATTTACATTAAAAATATAAATTAAAAATAAATGACACGTATTGTCAAAATAAATAAATGATGCGATCTTAACACTTTATTGTCATATATATATATATATATATATATATGATTGTTTTTATCTAACACATTCTACTCATTTAAGCTTATTAAAATTTATAAAGTCTCCTTAATTATATAATGAGTTTATTCCACCGATTAAATTTCAATTCCTCATACATTTTAACTAATAATAGAAAATTGCCGGAATAAATAAACGTGTCCCATAAGATAAAGCAAAAGGCATCAAACTAATTATCATACAATGTCCTAAAAAAACAACTAAAGTATCTAGATGTGATAATGAACTAAAGAGCATAAACAAAATTGAATATACTTGCTATATCTCTCGTTTAATCCAAAACTTTTTAACTTAAATTAGTAAAACAATTAATTTTGGTACATCTCTTCAATTAATTTCTTAGAGCATTGTTAGGATAAAACTATCAACAAGATATTTATTCTATATGGAAGAACTTATGAAAATAATACATAATATTTCATTCATATATTTTGAAAAAACTTACAAGAATTTAAATAATAGAGGACCAACGATACTATTGCAACGACTAGTAGGTTGTTTTAGGAAAATCTATAATAGAAAAAAGAAAAAACTAAATATTAACATATAAGTTATCAGGAAAAAAAAAGCAGTGGGATATTTGTTAAAAGAGAGAAAGGGTAACAAAGTTGTGCATCTTTCTATCATTGCGTGAACAATACACGAAAATATATATACAAAATGAAGAAAGAGAATATAAAATGAAGAAAGAGAAAAATCACGTGAACGGTTATAACAAACTATATATAAAATAACCAATTATTGTTGAGACCCCCCCCTCAAGCTGGGAATATATGTTTAGCATGCCCAGCTTGGAACACAAAGCATGAAACTTGGAAGGTAATAAGGCCTTAGTGAAGATGTCAGCAAGCTAATGAGAAGATGATATCGGAAGGAGTTTGATTAAACCAGATTGCACTTTCTCACGGACAAGGTGGCAATCGATGTCTATATGCTTGGAACGCTCATGGAAGACTTGATTTGAAGCTATTTGGATAGCTTATTGATGATCACAATAAAGAAGAGACGGACGTTGAAGAGAAACACGAAGATCAGCAAGAAGATAAGCAAGCCATTGAAGTTCACAAGTGGTGGCAGCAAGTGCGCGATACTCAGCCTTAAACGAACTTCGAGAGACAGTGCGTTGCTTCTTTGAACGCCAGGAAATGAGAGAATCACCAATATAAACAGAGAACCCAGTGATTGAACGTCGAGAGTCAAGGCAACCAACCCAATCTGAATCACTGAACGCCTTTAGTTGAAGAGAGCTGGTTGCAGATAAGAAAATTCCCAAGCCAGAAGCTTGTTTCAAATATCGCAAAATATGAAAGGCAGCCTGTGAATAAGCCGTGGTAGGAGCAGAAATAAATTGGCTCAGATGATGAACTGCATGAGTGATGTCAGGGCGTGTTGTGGTGAGATAGATGAGGCGACCAATCAATCTACGATAAGCAGAAGGATCTGATAAGGGGGTACCAGTGGTGGTAGACAAACGAGTGGAATAATCCATGGGTGTAGCAACAGGACAAGAAGCAAGCATGCCACAATCAAAAAGTATATCCAGTGTGTATTTGCACTGAGAAAGATGAATATTGGATATCAGAAGAAAAGAAGTGGGATATTTGCTAAAAGAGAGAAAGGATAACAAAGTTGTGCATCTTTCTATCATTGCGTGAACAGTACACGGAAATATATATACAAAATGAAGAAAGAGAATACAAAATGAAGAAAGAGAAAAATCACGTGAACGATTATAACAAACTATATACAAAATAACCAATTATTATTGAGATAAGTTTCTTAAGTGTGATACTCATGTAAGTGCTTGGGCCTTTGAATTTGTCTAATGGGTCTATCCATTTTAACTTGAGAATTGAGCACTCGAATAATTGGCTTTATACCATAACCATTACTGAAAAAAGAGGACCTTGTCCTCGAGGTCCAAAATAGGGCCATAAGAGAAGCACTATGTGTGTTTGTTTGGAATGGTTGTGATATCTTAAATTGCTGACTTGACAAATCTAATGGTGGTGTGGAGGGTGATTTTTGGGGTGATGAGAATGTGTAAGGAAAATTAACGTGGTTTGGTGAAAAATGTGGCTAGCTTGGTCAAAGGTTTGAATGATGTGATGGAAAGTTGGGAATTTGACATGTGGACTTTGGTGTGTGGTGGGTTTGGTTTGAATAGACAATGAAGATTGTTTGGGAACATGAACGGGTATTGAGGGGCCCAATTGATTGCTTAAGGGTTGGGAAAAAGAGTTAAGTCAGGAGTGATTGGATTAGATATAGTAGTTGGTGCGAATGGGGAGAAAGAGTTTGGAGAGGTGGAGGTTGAACTTGGAAGACGAACGAAGTGTTTTGAAGGGTTGTTGTTGTGGTAAGGTTTAAGCAAGGAGACTTGGAATCTGAGCTAGAGACAAGGATGACCACCAGTGAAATAACAACGATATATATGCTTCTAAACAACAATTCACTACCTCCGTTTGGTCGTCGAACTGAGGGTGGTAAGTTGTTAACAACTTCAATTAGGTTCGCTGTACTTTAAAAAGATTTTTCCAAAAATGACTTACATATAAAGGGTCTCTGTCTGATATAATTATTTTTGGTTTTCCATGCAAACGACAAATCTTTATGGAGAAGTAAAAGACGAGTTATTATGCTAAAAAATGCGTAGGCAAACCCATTAAGTGGACATACTTTGATAATTTATCACAAATGACCCATATGACAGTATGACCAAAAGAAAAAGGCAAATGTGTGATGAAGTCAGCAGTAAGCTCATCCCAAACTTGATCTAGTGTTGGAAGGGGTTGAAGGAGACCAATTGGTTTTAAGGGTTGATATTTGTGTGTTTGAGAAATTAAACAAGTAATGATAAAGATTTTGGTGCCCTTAACAAAAACCTAGCCAATAAAAAGAAGCATTTAACCAAGCCAAGGTAGCTTTGAGCTCGGAGTGACCACTAGTAGGAGATGCATGATACTCTATAATCAAGGTGTTGCAAAGACACTATAAGAAAAACACAAATTTTCGATGAACATAATCTGTCGGTAAAATGGAATATTCATCGAAAATAGAATTTTTGACGGATTGCATCGGTCGAAAAAATGGGTGTTGGAAAAAAAAATCCACAAAAAATAATCTAACTCGTCGGAAATTGTTTGAGAATCTTTATGTGATTCCAACGGATTTATTCTTCGAAAATTTTTTGTTTAATTTTAATAAATTTATTAATGTAACACCCCTCGTATTTAGCCTCTCATGGGTTTTATTTCATGACACTTAACTCTTCAGTGTGTTTTGTCCTTACTTGCACAAATTTTTAGAAACTTTCAAGAAGGTCACCTATCCCTATATTACTCCAAGTCAAACACACTTAACTAGGGAGTTCTGATGAGATAAGTTACCGAAAAGTAGATGTATGTTGTCAGTATAGGTAGTACAAATTAATTCATATAAGTCATCCTCAACTATATAATCTCATACTTGTACTATCTCTGGATCTCTCTCATTTTGGTGTGTTCGAACTGTTATAAAAATATAATAATATATAATAATTATATTACCAATAATAATAATTATATTATATTTAATCAATCTTTATTTATATATACTTACTTTTATAATTAACAATCTACTTATTTCTATTTAAAACTAATATTATGATACAATTTAAATTACTTATTATAAATTAAAAAAATTTAAATAATAATTTATATATTTTAAAATATTATTTTTATAATTTATAATGATAATATAAATATTTTATTTATTATATACTTATAAATTAAATTTTAAGATTTTACATAAATTATTAATTAACTTAATATATTTATTTATCTTAAATCTAAGATATAAAATTCAAAAAAATGTATTTATCCTTATTTTATTTCCTAATTATCAACCATTAATAAAATACTAATTTAAAATCTTATCTAATTATATCAGAATATTTTTATATCAAATTTAAAATAAGATATTAGTTATACAAAAATATCAAGATCATATAGTAAATTGTCAATAAGATTCTAGTTAAATAATTTAAAATAATTAATTTTTCAACTATATTGTTAGAAAATAATTTATTCCAAAATTAATTAATTTTTTCTATATTAATTATTAGTAAAATTTAATAACTTTTAATTTAACAATTGGATCGATGAAATTTAAAATACACCATGAGTTATTGAGCAGAGTAACTTTACCAAGAGTTACTTTGTGAGTCATTTGATTCCTCCTCCTCCTCTCTCTCTCTCTCTCTCTCTATATATATATATATATATATAATTTTATTGATCTTTTTTAATATATGATTATCAATTTTTGTTAAAAATTATTACATTTTTGACAAATATAAATTTTTCAGAAATGTTCTATCAATAATATAACTTTTTTATGAATTTTTTTTCATTGGAAATATAAATTTTTCAACAGATTTGTATTCGTAAAAAATGTAAATTTTTTGATAGATTTGTATCCGTCAGAAATTACCGATGGATATATCCGTCGGAAATATAAATTTTTCGACAGATTTATATCCGTCAAAAATAACCCATTGGTAATATAATTTTTCCTACAATTTTTTTTTTCCGTCGGTAAAATCTGTCGAAAATACAAATTTTGCGACGAATTTGTATCCATCGAAATTATCCGTTAGTAATTTGCATTTTTCTTGTAGTGAGATCTATTGATACGTATATTTTATCTTTGAAAAAAAGTAATTCATCTTGAAGTTAGAAATTTGGATTTTGGGACAACAATGTTTGACCTTTTCTTTTCCTTTTTCTTCTAAGGTGAAATAATGGCGAAGTTGGTTTAACAAATCTGGAATTGGTGAAGAAATGGTTACCAACAAAATGGGTGGTTGAGAAGGTTCGTCTTTCGATCTCGATAAAACATCAATAACACGGTTTGACGTCCCTAGTTTGTAAAATATCTTAAAAGTGTACCCAAGGAGTTTTGTGGAGCATTGAGGTTGCTTCAGTATGGTGATCTTTTGGGTGAGTAAATTCTTCAAACATTTTTGATCTGTAAATATGTGGAAATGATGTCCTCACAAGTACGTTCTCCAATTTTTTTTTACAGCGAAGGTCACAACAAACAATTCTCGAACATAAATTGAGACAACCTACATGTGAGGGCAAAAATATTTGCTAAAATAAGCTATAAGATTACCAAATTGAGATAGCACAACACCTATGGCAACACCAAATGCATCAATTTCAATTATGAATACCTGGGAAAAATTAGGAAGTATTAATATTGGTAAAGTAGTCATAGTTGATTTAAGCTTTGTAAAAGCCTATAAGGTTGAATCGTTACATGTAAAAGTAAAAGATGGACGAAGCAAGTCGATGAGAGGAACGATGAGAGTGGTGTAGTTTTTAACAAAAAAATGATAAAAACCAATCATCCCTAAGAAATCACGTATGTAACACCTTAATGTAATGCCCAATTTATATAATAATAATTATATATTCTTATAACATATTCTCGCAATTATATCATTAACAATATATATTTATTTTAATGAAGATAAAGATAAAGAAAAAAAATATGTTGTAAATTTAATACATGACATATCGTTCTAAAATATTTAGAATAACGTGCTATTTTACACATTATTTCTTTTTTCCACTTTTATGACAATATTTACATCGATAATGAAAAGAAATTTACAATTCAAATAATATGGTTGACAAATAAAATTATAAATCCATCAAATAGTCTCTATATTCCAATCTCTTCCAAGTAGGACAGTGGTAATAACAACTGCAAAATGATCTGAAATCCCAAGTAGATCCATCTATTTTATAATATATTTAATTTAAAAAAAAACAAAGAAAAGAGAGGAGTAAGAACAATATCCAATAAATACAATAATTCAAAAGAGTATACAGAATTAATTATAATTAATATTAAGCATATATATGTATATATATAAATATATATACAGATCATATATTAGATTTTTATGATACAATAAAATTTGAATTATACTTGTAGTGACTAGTCAGGATAAATGAACATCATCATAATATCAACCAATAAAAGGATATTTTATCTTAACCAATAATAGGATATTTCACCTTCATTTCTTACTCATTTAAATCCCCAAGGTCAAACCTCCAGCTACAAATAATTCAAACTTTATCTTCTATGATCATAGAACAATATTTATGAAGATAAATACATGAAGAAATAAGTCCAAAATATCACAAC
This sequence comes from Cajanus cajan, assembly GCF_000230855.2. Classification (NCBI taxonomy): domain Eukaryota; kingdom Viridiplantae; phylum Streptophyta; class Magnoliopsida; order Fabales; family Fabaceae; genus Cajanus; species Cajanus cajan. Next base: position 49,691,904 of record NC_138525.1, read on the forward strand.
TATATTATAATTGATTATAAAATATATTTACAATAAATATATTTACGTAAAAACAATATATTAAAAGTACCAATGATATAAATAAAAATGGAAATCATTATAACATAATTAAATAATATAAAATATGAACACCTTAATAATTATTATAGATAAAAATAATCATAGGTTAAACAAATAAATGAGGTCAGGGACACCTCACTAGATAAATGTACAAAGAAAATAACATAAATAAATAAACATAGTAGTAGATAAAATTTTAAAGAGATAAGGTTCTCCTCCCTCATACCTGGATAAGCAGGAGCTAAAACTTGAGCAGAACCTCCCCCTCTGGATTCCCTCTTTCTTTCCCTCTCTCTCTCTCTCTCTCTCTTTCTTTCTCTCTCTTTAAGATTTTACTATTTCACTCAATTATAAAATTTTCACCCTTGATGCTCCTATTTATAGGCATTCTGACGCACCCGGAATGACTTATACTGAATTCGGAACGGCCCGTTCCGAAACCTTCAAATGTAGGCAAATTTTTCAACTGGAACGGCCCGTTCTAAAATTGGAACGGCCCGTTTCCAAAAAGCAGAACGGCCCGTTCTTAAATTAGAACGGTCCATTCTGGGTTTCTTTTTAACACACATTGACCATAAGCAGAACGACTCGTTTCCAACTTCACTTTCTAGGCATTTTTAGGATTCCGGAACGGCCCGTTTCCCTTTGAGAACGGCCCGTTCTGGAAAAACTCAAATAGGCACTTTTACTACTTTGGAATGGTCCGTTCCACTTTTGGAACGGCCCATTCTGAAAAAACCCACACAGGCCTTTTTACAAATTTGGAACGACCCGTTCCACTTTTGGGAACGGCCCGTTCTGAGCCCAAAATATTATTTTATTATTTTTAATTATAAAATCCCTTTAATAATCCCATAAATATTTAAAATACATAATAATCATTTATTAAAATCTCTAAAATATTCCATATAAAAAGAACCCTTTTTTATTAATTAATAACTATAGAAAAATAATTTTCATAAGTATAAAATTTGGGATGTTAAAATTCTCCCCTCCTTTTAGAAATTTCGTCCCCGAAATTTTCTTGAAAATAAAAATAGGTATGCTCCTCGCATCTTGCTTTCTAATTCTTATGTTACCTTATTGATGTACAACTCTATCAATCTCTCCAACGAATGTCTAATGTTAATAAGTACAAGGTGAGCAAACTTGGTAAGCCTATCCATTAACCAATTAAGATCAAATTTCTTAAGAATATCATACATAACTACAACAAAGTCCATAGATACAGAATCTTATTTTCAAATTAGGACGTCTAAAGGTTGCATTAGATTTGAAAGTTTTTGGTGTTCTACCTTAACTTTCTAACATACTAAGCAAGCATTCATAAATTCCTCCACTTTCTTCTTCATCTTAGGCCACCAAAAACATCTTTTTAAGATCTTGGTACATCTTAGTGACTCCTGGATGGATACTAAGACTACTTCTATGACCTTCTTCTAGGATTGCTCTCTTAAGCTCTGGCATACCAGGAATGTACAACCTATTCTTAGATCTCAACATTCCATTCATTCCAAATCTAAACTCTCTCCACACCTTGATTCAACTTCTCTACTTGACTCAATAAGAAAGGATCTACCTTCTGACCTTCTCATTTATCAAGCTATTAGTCACTCTCAAAGCTCCCAACTTAATACTCTTAGAGGTCAACTTACACCTTAAGTTCATATTCCTAAACTCCTCAATCATATGCAATTCCTTAATCATCAAAGAAAACACTCTCAAAGATTTTCTACTTAAAGTGTCAGCTATAACATATGCCTTACCGGGGTGATAATTCAATTGGAAGTCATAATCTTTAAGAAACTCTAACCTTCTCCTCTACTTTTTTTCACCTTAGACCATCATGCTTCCGCTGTGCCACTCTGATACATTTTAGTAATTCCTAAATGAATACTAAAAGTACTTTTATGTCCTTCCTCTAAGATTATCTTCCTTAATTTGAGATTACTAGACACATAGATTCTATCTTTGAATCTCAAAACACCATCAACTTTCAAACGTAAAGAGCTATCTATACTTGTACCAATCTTTTGCACTTGGCTCACTAAGAAAGGATTTAACTCCAGGGTCCTCTAATCATCTCCATTAATCTATTAATCCTTTCAACATACTCAATTCAATGTTCAAAGGGTGAGCTTACACATCACGCTTAAGTTTCTAATCTCCTCAATCAAATTCAACCCTTACATTATCAAAAATGATAGACGAATGATCATCCTACTTAAGGCATTTGTCACCATATTACTTTAATTTTTATGACCTTTTCCAAGGATCAAGTACTAAAGCATAAGTTTACTAGGTACGTATAATCAATCTCTAATTCAAGGTTATGGGTAAGGTAATTTTTCTCATGAATTTTCCATTACCTAGATTCTTAAAAACACAAGTTACTACCTTTGCATCAATAATCCACCCAAACCTGTCTTCAAATCCCTCACTACATACCACATAAGACTTACTAGAGTCCGATAATGTTAACACTAGTCAATTTTTCCTTAAGAGTTTGAAAACTACTTTCATACTTACTATTCCATAAAGGTAACTCTCTCTTCTTGGTAAATTCAAACAAAAGTAATGTTATTTTAGGAATTTTCTCAATAAATCTCCTATATTTAGGTTAATGCAAGAAAACTCTTAACCTTACTAATTGACTTAGGTGTCTCCCACTTAAACACAACTTCTACCATAGATAGATCTACATTATATCTCCACTAGAAATTAAAACCTAGAAAATTCACTTCATACAATAGAAATTCATACTTAAATAGCTTGGCATAAAGCTGTCTTGAATATATTTTCACCCTCAATTCCAATATGATGATATCACATCCTAAGGTCAATCTCACTAAACACACAAATATTCATTAATTGATCCCTAAGGTCATCTATCCATATATCAACATACATGCATATCAAATCATATTAGAATACCTACTTTAAACCTTCATATATACCATCCTTAAGCATGTATGAATCAATTACCGTTTACTACGTATAGCATGTACATGAACCAATTTTTTGTCACATAACATCATACAACCTTAAACAACCTTTAAACACCTCAAAACATCATATCCAGATAAGTTTTTATCATTGCATTGCCTAATCACCAAAAAACATTAATACATCATATATCTTCCTTTAATATCTGTGAATGAAATGGTACATAAAGAATTATGCTCATCTAAATGATCTCAACCTATCCCAAGAAAATAAGCTACAACCCTTATGAAAACATGAGATTCTAAAAAGATCATCTTCTTAGCTAAAAAAAAAAAAACTTCCAAAAACCACAACGAAGATATTCAGCGCTTACAACTATACCTCTGATTACCAAAGTAGCTATACTGGAGTTCTAGACCTCCGTTTTACCTGATTCCAATTCCACTAGAAAGATAACATCCAAGGCTACCACTTTCCTGAAGACTACAAAAATCTAATTTTGTCAATATAGCACTTGTACTGACACAACAAAACATCTCCTACACCAGACAACAATAGTGTATCAACATCTAAAGCCACAAAAAATACCTTAAAACACTTCCAAATCATTATTTAAGCTTCTTCCTACAATCCTAAACCAAAATAACTTACATATTTAGCACAAAGAACTTAGAAACTAAAATAAAACCCTCATTCAACCTAACCCATAAAAAAAATCAATATATAAGCATCAAATTTAATAAATCATATAATAAGATTTAAAAGTAATAAAGGAAATATAAATTAATTCCAGTAAAGGTGGCAGTGCCTCCTAGTTAGGAATAATTTATACCTTTCAAATCATGTAATAATAAATAAAAAAAATAACAGAGATGCACATTTTAACCTTTCATCAAAACATTCAAAATTTTAATTCTTGGCATACAACCTCCTTGAATTCAATCGCTAAAAACTATAGACTTCGTCTACCAAACAAGCACGGTAAACTCATAACTCACGGCCGATTGGATCGACCTGCTCTGATACCACTTAATGTAACGCCTTAATGTAACGCCTAATTTATATAATAATAATTATATATTCTTATAACATATTCTCGCAATTATATCATTAACAATATATATTTATTTTAATGAAGATAAAGATAAAGAAAAAAAATATGTTGTAAATTTAATACATGACATATCGTTCTAAAATATTTAGAATAACGTGCTATTTTACACATTATTTCTTTTTTCCACTTTTATGACAATATTTACATCGATAGTGAAAAGAAATTTACAATTGAAATAATATGGTTGACAAATAAAATTATAAATCCATCAAATAGTCTCCATATTCCAATCTCTTCCAAGTAGGATAGTGGTAATAACAACTGCAAAATGATCTGAAATCCCAAGTAGATCCATCTATTTTATAATATATTTAATTTAAAAAAAAACAAAGAAAAGAGAGGACTAAGAACAATATCCAATAAATACAATAATTCAAAAGAGTATACAGAATTAATTATAATTAACATTAAGCATATATATGTATATATATAAATATATATACAGATCATATATTAGATTTTTATGATACAATAAAATTTGAATTATACTTGTAGTGACTAGTCAGGATAAATGAACATCATCATAATATCAACCAATAAAAGGATATTTCACCTTAACCAATAATAGGATATTTCACCTTCATTTCTTACTCATTTAAATCCCCAAGGTCAAACCTCCAGCTACAAATAATTCAAACTTTATCTTCTATGGCCATAGAACAATATTTATGAAGATAAATACATGAAGAAATAAGTCCAAAATATCACAACTATATTATAATTGATTATAAAATATATTTACAATAAATATATTTACGTAAAAACAATATATTAAAAGTACCAATGATATAAATAAAAATGGCAATCATTATAACATAATTAAATAATATAAAATATGAACACCTTAATAATTATTATAGATAAAAATAATCATAGGTTAAACAAATAAATGAGGTTAGGAACACCTCACTAGATAAATGTACAAAGAAAATAACATAAATAAACATAGTAGTAGATAAAATTTTAAAGAGATAAGGTTCTCCTCCCCCTTACCTGGATAAGCAGAAGCTAAAACTTGAGCAGAACCTCCCCCTCTGAATTCCCTCTTTCTTTCCCCCCCTCTCTCTCTCTCTCTAAGATTTTACTATTTCACTCAATTATAAAATTTTCACCCCTAATGCTCCTATTTATATGTCATTCTGACGCACCCAGAATGACCTATACTGATTTCGGAACGGCTCGTTCCGGAACCTTCAAATGTAGGCAAATTTTTCAACTGGAACGACCAGTTCTAAAATCGGAACGGCCCGTTTCCAAAAAGCAGAACGGCTCGTTCTAAAATTAGAACGGCCCGTTCTGGGTTTCTTTTTAACACACATTGACCATAAGCAGAACGGCCCATTTCCAACTTCACTTTCTAGGCATTTTTAGGATTCCGGAACGGTCCGTTTCTCTTTGAGAACGACCTGTTCTGGAAAAACTCAAATAGGCACTTTTACTACTTTGGAACAGTCCGTTCCACTTTTGGAACGACCCGTTCTGGAAAAACACACACAAGCCTTTTTACAAATTTGGAACGGCCCGTTCCACTTTTGGGAACGGCCCGTTCTGAGCCCAAAATATTATTTTATTATTTTTAATTATAAAATCCCTTTAATAATCCCATAAATATTTAAAATACTTAATAATCATTTATTAAAATTTCTAAAATATTCCATATAAAAAGAACCCTTTTTATTAATTAATAACTATAGAAAAATAATTTTCATAAGTATAAAGTTTGGGATGTTACAACGTAGGGTTGTGATTGAATGGGGAAGAAGCCAATTAACAATTGTAGTTATTTTATATGGGTCTAGGACTACTCATTGACTTGAAATAACATGACCTAATTAAATACTTTGAGAAACACCAAAAACACACTTAGGTAACTTGGTAAAAAATTGGTTAGATTGCAAAAGTTCCAAAACCAAGCACAAATGAATTAAATGGTCATCCATAGTTTTACTAAAGCTTAAACTATCATAAAAAAGACTAAAAAGAACTGTGGAGATAAGTTCAAAATAAATCATTCATAGTTGCCTGAAATGTGGACGAAGCATTAATTAAGCCAAAAACAATAACTAAGAATTCATAGTGGTCATTAAACGTGCAAAAGGCTATTTTTTTTAGAGTTTTGTGGTTGTACCGTGATTTGGTGATGCCTTACCCATAAGTCAATCTTAGAAAAAAATTTAGAGTCACCTAATTCATCTAACAATTAATCAATAGTTAGAATAGGAAATGAATATTTAATGGTAACTGCATTTGGAGTCATGTAGTCAACACAAAGTCTCTGAGTACCATCTTTTTTTTTAACCAAAATAATTGGTGAAAAGTATGGACTAATGCCAGGGATAATGATTCCTTATTCCAATATTTTGGTAATGAGTTTAGTCATTTCACACTTTTGGAAATAAGGGTAACGATATGGTTTGACTACCATTAGTAGTGAGTTAGGGAGTAAATTTATTTGGTAATTATGTCGTCTAGATGGTGGAAGGTTGTGAAGTGTTTTGAAAACAGAGGAAAAATGATCAATTATCTCTTGGACAAAAGTATGGGAAGATAAGATTTATGTTGCTAGAGATGTAGGAGATATGGTGAAAAGGTGTGTGGATACAATCGATGCGGTTTAGAGGTAGTGGCAAAGTAGGTGGTAAGATTCCATTGTAGGTTTATGTGAGGAGCCTTTGATGGTGATGGTTTGATTGTTGTGAGAAAATGATAACTCTAGAGTAGCAATGTATGCTTGTATGAAGCCTAAAGTGTTAAGCCAAGCGATACTAAAACAATATATGCATCTTTAATATGAATTAGATAAAAATGAAGATTGAATGTGTTCTTTTGGAAGTGTAAAGGAACCAAGGGACAAAAGGAGTTACAAGTAATGTGCTCACCATTACCAACCATTACATTGAATGGAGTAATGGAATTAGTAGGAAATTGAAGATGTTTAGCAAGGTGGTGTTGCATAATATTATGAGAATTGTTAGTGTCAATAAGTACCATCTCTGGAAAAACCATGTATTGTACCTTGAAATTTGAGGTTTGTAGCAGAGGGGTAACCCGTTAAAGCTTGAGGGGATAGTTGAAAGTAAATGCTCCCATTAGGAATGAAAAGAGGGCTTGTGTTGTCAAAATTTTGTGAAAGATCCTCAATAGGAGGAGTTGTGTCATGGGCTTCATAAAAAAAAAGGAGAAATTTTGGTATGGCTTAACAATGACCATTATGGAATTTCTCGTCGTAATTGTAGCATAACCAAGCAACACAACTTTCATGTAATTGGGTTGTCGTCAAATGTTTGATAGGGAAAGGGAAATTAGTGGAAGAAGTTGGTGCTATTTATGGGAACATGAATTTTTGGCCGAGGTGGAGGTGGATGGTCAGTAGGGCCGAAATCTAGAGTCGCTGAGTTTGGACTCAATGAGTTTTGCTAACCCAATCACCTGCAAGATAGTGGTAACATCAATTTCATGCTTGTTGTATATATTCTCCATATAAAAGCATTTAAAAATGCATCAGGTGGTAAACCAATAATTGTGTTAATGAGACACTCAAACCAAGTTTAGTAATATGTAACAGTGTCATTTCGGTGAAGCTTAAAAAGCTTAGCCTAAGGGTTTTAATAAGAAGATGACCCAAAATGAATCTTGAGAATGCGCACAAAAGTATGCCATTTAGTGAGTTGGTTCGAATGGAACATCTATTTAAACCAACCAAAAGCATCCCCTTTCATGTAAAAGGTTGCCATAGGAAGGCATTGCTCTTAAGGAACTTGGCGTTGTTCATAGGGGGTCAATTCCTTCAAGAGTGTTTAGTTGTAATTTTTGAGTGTAGAAGCTAGTGGTGTTAGATAGTGCTGGTGGGATTGGAAAATGGTTATAAAATGGTGGAGAGATATTGTTGTTAGTGGAAAGGTAAAAGGGCTTGGGTTTCGATGAAAATGTGGAGGCAAAGTAAGGGGAGGAAGAGAAAGCGATGGGGGAGGGTGAGGTGGTGTTGGAAGCTCCAAATGTGTGGGAAAAGGTAGAGACACTTGTGGAGTATTGGATGGCGATGAGGTTGAATGTAGTGAGTCGTGGTCAAAAGCGTGAATTGGTTTAAGACGTTGTTCATAAAATTTATAAGTGATGTGTGACAACCATCTTGATGGTTTGGAAATTATCCTATTGTGTCTAAATATTGTTGTATTTGTAAAAAAGAGAATTAATGGATTCCTTGAAAAAGGATGATGAGTTTTTAGGAGGCATGGGAACGATGATTAAAACACCATATTGTTAGGATAAAACTATCAACAAGATATTTGTTACGAAAGAATTTATAAAAATAACATTATATTCATTGATATATTTTGAAAGAACTTACAAAAATTTAAATAACAAAAGACCAACGGTACTATTGCAATCGCTAGTAGGTTGTTTTAAAAAAATCTAAATAAAAAAGGAAAAATAAACATTAACATATAAGTCATTAAACTGTAATAATCATTTAAGTGTTTGGGCCTTTAAATTTGTCTAATAAATTTATCCATCTTAATTTGAGAATTGTACTCACAAATAATTGAACTTGTATAATCATCTTCAATAGTGAAATCGTAGCTTATTACCCTCAAAAGTGACAATGAGATAGTTTTTAAATTATTCAATCTTCTTGTTCTTTTAGTTTCTTAAATGAAAATACAAGCATATTTTATACGAGTCCAAATGTAAAAGTGAATCATGTTTAGAAAAAGAACATATATAGCGTTGGTCTTTAGTGTTGTTTGTGATAATGTTTATCTTTTTATATTAAAGCTATTTGTCAAGGAATATTCACCCATATATGTAATGCCACTAGGAAGCAGATGTAGGACATATTGTACGAATATGTTTTATACTTAGTTTGTGGTGAAGTCTCTGATAGTGAAGTTTAGTAAGTGGTTCATGGATGGTGCATTTAAAATCACCATAGATATAATATTAAAAACAATGAATGGTTGAGATTGTGATTTAGTGAGAAGATATATTGTACACCTTCACACACCGGATAAAATTTCTGAATATTTTACTGGATTTTTTTTTATTTTAAAATTACCTATAAAAAAAACACGTATTACGAAGCAGCTGTCACTTCCAGAACGGGCCGTTCTGAAACCAGAACGGCCCGTTCTAGATGAAAAAATAACACAGGAATAATGCACCAGAACGGGCCGTTCTACAAGGAAAAAAAACACGTGATAAACTACACCAGAACGGGCCGTTCTGAAATCTGAACGGCCCGTTCCAGATTTAAAAATAACATATGATTACTTAAACCAGAACGGGCCGTTCTGAATTCGGAACGGCCCGTTCTGGCTACATATTTGTTTTTTTTTTTTTTTTCATTCTACGAAATCACATTTAAAATTTAAGTATAGTTTTTCAATTGAGCGAGATATGAAGCCCCTTCCTCAATGACATCAAACATCTTATGAATAAAAGCCAAAACTAGGCCTAATAAACTTAAAACCCAAAAAGTCTTATACTAAGGCCCATAATACAAGACCAAACAATATAAACTCCTATACTACCAAATATATGAGAAAGGTGGTCATTTATGTAAAGTCCAAGTAAAGAGAACCTTATGCCCATCAAACCCATTAGGCTCACTAAGCTCAAAAGCAATCAAAAGTCTAAAGGCCCATGAAGCCCAAAGCTAGGCCCAACAAGCTTAAAACCCAAAAAGTCTTATACTTAGGTCCATAATACAAGACCAAACAATATAAACTCCTATACTAAAGACCAAGTAAAGAGAACCTTAGGCCCACCAAACTCATTGGGCTCACTAAGCTCAGAAGCAGTCAAAAGCTCAAAGGCCCATGAAGCCCAAAACTAGGTCCAATAAGCTTAAAACCCAAAAAGTCATATACAAAGGCCCATAATACAAGACCAAACAATATAAACTCCTATACTACCAAATATATGAGAAAGGTGGTCATCTATGTAAAGCCCAAGTAAAGAGAACCTTAGGCCCATCAAACCCATTGGGCTCATTAAGCTCAAAAGCAATCAAAAGTCCAAAGGCCCATGAAGCCCAAAACTAGGCCCAACAAGCTTAAAACCCAAAAAGTCTTATATTTAGGTCCATAATACAAGACCAAACAATATAAACTCCTATACTAAAGACCAAGTAAAGAGAACCTTAGGCCCACCAAACTCATTGGGCTCACTAAGCTCATAAGCAATCAAAAGCTCAAAGGCCCATGAAGCCCAAAACTAGGTCCAATAAGCTTAAAACCCAAAAAGTCATATACTAAGGCCCATAATATAAGACCAAGCAATATAAACTCCTATACTACCAAATATATGAGAAAGGTAGTCATCTATGTAAAATCTAAGTAAAGAGAACTTTAGGCCCATCAAACCCATTGGGCTCACTAAGCTCAAAAGCAATTAAAAGTCCAAAGGCCCATGAAGCCCAAAACTAGGCCCAATAAGCTTAAAACCCAAAAAGTCTTATACTAAGGCCCATAATACAAGACCAAACAATATAAACTCCTATACTACCAAATATATGAGAAACGTGGTCATCTATGTAAAGCCCAAGTAAAGAGAACATTTGGCCCATCAAACCCATTGGGCTCATTAAGCTCAAAAGCAATCAAAAGTCCAAAGGCCCATGAAGCCCAAAACTAGGCCCAACAAGCTTAAAACCCAAAAAGTCTTATATTTAGGTCCATAATACAAGACCAAACAATATAAACTCCTATACTAAAGACCAAGTAAAGAGAACCTTAGGCCCACCAAACTCATTGAGCTCACTAAGCTCATAAGCAATCAAAAGCTCAAAGGCCCATGAAGCCCAAAACTAGGTCCAATAAGCTTAAAACCCAAAAAGTCATATACTAAGGCCCATAATATAAGACCAAGCAATATAAACTCCTATACTACCAAATATATGAGAAAGGTAGTCATCTATGTAAAATCTAAGTAAAGAGAACTTTAGGCCCATCAAACCCATTGGGCTCACTAAGCTCAAAAGCAATTAAAAGTCCAAAGGCCCATGAAGCCCAAAACTAGGCCCAATAAGCTTAAAACCCAAAAAGTCTTATACTAAGGCCCATAATACAAGACCAAACAATATAAACTCCTATACTACCAAATATATGAGAAACGTGGTCATCTATGTAAAGCCCAAGTAAAGAGAACATTTGGCCCATCAAACCCATTGGGCTCATTAAGCTCAAAAGCAATCAAAAGTCCAAAGGCCCATGAAGCCCAAAACTAGGCCCAATAAGCTTAAAATCCAAAAAGTCTTATACTAAGGCCCATAATACAGGACCAAACAATATAAACTCCTATACTACCAAATATATGAGAAAGGTGGTCATCTATATAAAGCCCCAAGTAAAGAGAACCTTAGGCCCACCAAACCCATTGGGCTCACTAAGCTCAAAAGCAATCAAAAGTCCAAAGGCCCATGAAGCCCAAAACTAGGCCCAATAAGCATAAAACTCAAAAAGTCTTATACTAAGGCCCATAATACAAGACCAAACAATATAAACTCCTATACTGCCAAATATATGAGAAAGGTGGTCATCTATGTAAAGCCCAAGTAAAGATAACCTTTGGCCCACCAAACCCATTGGGCTCACTAACCTAGTTTTGTACTTCATGGACCTTTGGGCTTTTGTTTTGGTCTTGTATTATGGGCCTTAGTATAAGACTTTTTGGGTTTTAAGCTTATTGGGCCTAGTTTTGGGCTTCATGGGCCTTTGGACTTTTGATTACTTCTGAGCTTAGTGAGCCTAATGGATTTGGTGGGCCTAAGGTTCTCTTTACTTGGGCTTTATATAGATGACCACCTTTCTCATATATTTGGTAGTATAGGAATTTATATTGTTTGGTCTTGTATTATGGGTCTTAGTATAAGACTTTTTGGATTTTAAGCTTATTGGGCCTAGTTTTGGGCTTTATGGGCCTTTGGGCTTTTGTTTACTTTTGAGCTTAGTGAGCCCAATGAGTTTGGTGGGCCTAAGTTTCTCTTTACTTGGGCTTTACATGGATGACCACCTTTCTCATATATTTGGTAGTATAGGAGTTTATAATGTTTGGTCTTGTATTATGGGCCTTAGTATAAGACTTTTTGGGTTTTAAGCTTATTGGGCCTAGTTTTGGGCTTTGTGGGCCTTTGGGCTTTTGTTTACTTTTGAGCTTAGTGAGCCTAATGAGTTTGGTGGGCCTAAGGTTCTCTTTACTTGGTCTTTACATGGATGACCACCTTTCTCATATATTTGGTAGTATAGGAGTTTATAATGTTTGGTCTTGTATTATGGGCCTTAGTATAAGACTTTTTGGGTTTTAAGCTTATTGGGCCTAGTTTTGGGCTTTGTGGGCCTTTGGGCTTTTGTTTACTTCTGAGCTTAGTGAGCCCAATGAGTTTGGTGGGCCTAAGGTTCTCTTTACTTGGTCTTTACATGGATGACCACCTTTCTCATATATTTGGTAGTATAGGAGTTTATAATGTTTGGTCTTGTATTATGGGCCTTAGTATAAGACTTTTTGGGTTTTAAGCTTATTGGGCCTAGTTTTGGGCTTTGTGGGTCTTTGGGCTTTTGTTTACTTCTGAGCTTAGTGAGCCCAATGGGTTTGGTGGGCCTAAGGTTCTCTTTACTTGGACTTTACATGGGTGACCGCCTTTCTCATATATTTGGTAGTATAGGAGTTTATAATGTTTGGTCTTGTATTATGAGCCTTAGTGGATGACCACTTTTCTTATATATTTGGTAGTACAAGAGTTTATATTGTTTGGTCTTGTATTATGGACCTTAGTATAAGATTTTTTGGGTTTAGGGCTTAGGGTGTAGATGTAACTTAGTAGAATGGATAAAAAATATATTATTTTGCTTTAAAAAATTCGTGTGACAAATTTTAGTTAGAACGGGCCGTTCCGTTTTCAGAACGGCCCGTTCTGATTTAATTATTGATGTGTCATTTTTGAATTCGGAACGGGCCGTTCTGATGTTGAAACGGGCCGTTCCGTTCCATTCTTCATGTGTTTTTTTGTCATCTGGAACGGCCCGTTCTGGTCCAATATTTATGTGTTATTTATTCATTTGGAACGGCCCGTTCTGATTTCAGAACGGCCCGTTCCGAGTGTCAGTAGCAGCTGCGTCTGTTGCCACGTGTTTTTTTTTTTGGGTAATTTTTAATAAAAAAAATCAGTAAAAAAATCAAAAATTTAGATCCAGTGTGGTAAGGTGTATTATGGTCTACTAGTTTAGATGCATCTAAGGGTGAAAATTGATGATGCACCCATGGACCACTTGTGAAAGTGGTCCTTCAGAGAATTCACCTTAGTTTGTATGCAAACATGAGAACAAACAGGTTTATATATATATATATATATATATATATATATATATATATATATATATATATATTTATTTTTTTGAGCATTCCAGTTTTGTATGGGAATTACATTTTTTATGAGTTTTTTAGGACTTGGTTAAAGTAGCTAAAAATAAAGTGAGTAATTTTAATTGTTAATGAAAAATTAGTGGTTGATAACATGATAAACATCACTTTGAATGATTTATCACGTGTGTTTGTAACATCAACATTTACATATTATTTTTTTTTTTATGGATGTCTTAAATTACTCGTGTATTCACTAAAGAAAACATCAATATTTACATTTTTTTTATGGATGTCTTAATTAAATTACTTGTGTATTCTCAAAATAATTGTTGACTTATGTTCTTCATGAAAATTAGTCATAAAAAAAGTTGATAGATACTTTATACTAATAATATGATTAATAAATAAAAAAATAAATTATTCACTTAAAGACATCTAATATATTCAATTTTATTTTGGAATTAAATTTTTAGAAGTGATTTGTAAATCATTTTTGAAATTGAAATTTTAGAAGAAAGTTTAATACATTTTCAAATTAAAATTTCGAAGAAAGTCTTCTAAAATTTCAATTCCAAACTATACTAAATTCTCTTTCCAAATTAAACATTTGAAATTAAAAAGAAAGTAAAGAATAGTTCGGCCAGTTTAATATCAAAGATAGCTTTTGCCTTTTTCTTGTTTAGCAAAAAAACAAATAAAAATAACATATAGTAATGAAAGTAATCAGAAAACACTAAGCATTTTGGTTTAGTAATTATAAAGTCTTTCTTAAAACATTAAAAGTTGACCTGTCTTTTATAGAATCGATTTAAAATAATATTTGATAAAAAAAATTACGTTTTACAAATGCATATTAATTAGTATAGTAAACTTGGCTAACAATAGTTGACACACATGTACAGTGGCATAGTGTTTTTTCTATTATTCAGATATGATTCCTGAACTTGTAGTGATTAATAGTTGATCAAAGTCACAAAACAGTGGTCCTTACTTGGAAAATTAACAAGTGGAACAACCCTAATGTGAGACAATTTAGCTGACATTGCCCAATTATACAAATGTTATGTGCAAGTTACATGATATTATAATCACTAGTTTGGATATTATTTCAAAATATATGTGTTTGGTTTTATTTTGGATTCTCTATACTCATGTTAAAATACGAATTAGTTAACATATTTTTTATATTGATATCAAGTAAATTTTCCGTTGGATCGAAAATTTTGTATTAGAATCATTCAAATCAACCTAATGGTAGATGATTGATGTAATATGCTTTTAAAATTTTAATTTTGTTTATGCTATTGTTTTTTGTAATGAGTTTTGTTACTAATTTGTTTTTGTAATAAAAACACTAAAATATAAATCACATGTACCGCTTCGAAATCAATTTTAACTGAAATGAATTTTACCTAATTAATTTTGCGTGTGTTTATATTAGTGTGAAGACATGATTTTTTTACGTTTAATCAGAAGTAAAAAATAGTAATTTCTCTTTAAATTCATAATTAAATGTGAAAAGACGAAAAACTTGCGTTTAAAAATCAAAACAAACACGCACTTTATTAAAAAATAAAATAAAATTCAACATTCGTCCAAGCACATACTTAAACAAATATTTTTTTGACTTAACAATATGTTGAAATCGTATTGGAATCTGAGTAATTTGAGTCAAGTATTTTCATTTAAGAAGATAGAGTTCTTTAAACACATAATCTTTTATCTAATAACAAGATTCAAATTTTTTTAAAAAAATTAATTTTCCTTATTACTTGAAAAACTAATAGGAATTATAATTATAAAACACAAAAAACTAAATGTTTTCTATTATCGAAACTACAAAATTGATATTTTGATGAATGAAATAAAGTGAATCAATTCTTATATAGAAATTTTTCTTTTACACCATTCTTATATAGAACTTAAAAATTAAGTAATATTTCATTAAATTAATTTGAACTTACAAATATGAAATTTATCGCAAATTTAATTCATACATATAATTTAATGATAATATTATATATTAGTCTTGTTGTACGCTTATATATTATGAGGATCATTTATTTTATAGAAAATTCTGTTTTCGATCTTTATCATGTATAAAAATTTGGACCAATAACAATTATAATATTGTAAATAAGTTTTGTCTTTGATCTAATAGATTAAAAATAATTGTGGCAGAAGAAAAAAAAAAGCACTCTACCTTATTTATTTATTTATTTTGGAGGGAGCACATAAACCGGGAATATTTTGACAATGAATTAATATTTCAGAGCTCATAATGATTATTTACTATGGTTGATAAAATGCATCATAAGAGGAGAGAGAAAAAGAAAGAGAATCTTTAATGGCTAATGAATGATGAGAATGACAACAGTATTCAATTCTAAGGTTTGAAATAGTCACTCCTCCATGCAACTTCTGTGACCTCTGATGAATAACAACCTGACAAACGTGCTTATGTCATCAACACATAATATCTATAAATCCCCATACCAAACAAGTCTCCTAGCTAGGCCCCACAACCACAACATGCATGAACCTTAATTAACAAAGACTCAAGAGCATCTTATCGATCAATAATCTTTTTCATTCCCTTAAATTCAAATTTTGACCTAGTCAAAAACTATGTAGTTCCTATTTATGAACATTAAGAACCACTAATTAAAATACTAGATCAGCAAACTAGGAAGATGTCATATGTTTTTACAATTTTTTTTTCCTTACATAATATCCTATGGTTATACATTGTATAACTATTAATTAATGTGGCTTAATGTTGGCATAGCTAAAATCAACCCACTCTGGGTACCAACTTGGAGGAAACTCACCAACTCTCTCATAATGGCAGTTAAGACCATTGACAAGATCATAGGGAAATCCAAAGCCAAAATCCATCATTTCCATAGATTCATCACTAGCATGTTGTGGCTGTGACACACTACCCTTGTTGTTGTTCATTGCAATTGAAGACGAATCCGAAACACTTGAACCTTCTCCAGACAATGACACCATGGGATTAATATTATTGTTGATGCTTGAACTTGCACCAATTTCTGAGACAACATCCATGACATGTGGACCATACAACCCATTAGTTTGGTCGAAACTAATGTTTTGTTCATTAACGTTGTTGAACCCGGAATTAGCATCTAAGATTGACAGCATGGGAGGTAGAAAATTTTGATTTTGTGAAGAAGGGAAAACTGAATTTTGGGTTAGTGATGGGGTTGGAGATGAAGGAATTAGAGGGTCGTTGTTAGTCAATGCTTTGAGACTAACTTCTCCTGACATTATCTTCTTCTTCAGTTTTGTGTTCCAGTGGTTTTTCACATCATTGTCGGTTCTTCCAGGAAGTTGAGAGGCTATGGCAGACCATCTGAACAAGCAAGAGCACAATTTTATGAGAGTACCATAGTTTAATCTTACAATAATATTTGTGCATAAAAAAAATAATTAGTCATACATAAAATTTTAAAATGGGAAATAGTACACTTACACCTTGGGAGAAATTTTTAGGCGATTTTTTATCACATAATTTCTAACTAATATAATATCTTAGTATGTAAAATGTATAGGACAAATATTTATTATATATAAATTATATTTTATATTTATGATAAATAATTTATATTATAACATAAGATTATTTTTATTTATTAATAATTTATTTTAAAATATTAAAATTTAAAAATTCATAAATAATTATAATAAATTAAATTAAATTAAACATGAAATAAAAAACTTTCTCAGCAAAGCAAAGTCTTTAAATAAGATAATCATTCATATTAAAGTCGATTAATTTCTACATGACACATAATAAAATATTTTTTTTATAAATTAAAATTTTTAACTACATAGTATCTTATTATATAGTCATAGAGCCAACAAACAGACCATGAAAAACAGGTTGACTTGACTTTTATCTAGGTTTCAGATCTGACCAAATTGAGCCAATTTCTTTTAGTAATTTTTATATGTAATTTAAAAGAGAGAAGAAAAAAAATCAGGCCAGCTAGATTCCATACCTTTCAAACATAAATTTTACTAAGCTGACTTAGCCTGTGTTAGACCAAAGTCAAATTAGCCTGATTTTTTCATGCCTAAAATTAAAAAGGTTTGTCCTGTAGGCCAACTGATCAACCCAAAAGTATATTCCAATTTAAATTAATTTATAATTAGATAATGATATAAGACATCTATGATACGGGTACATGCTAATTAATTAAAAAAATAAATAAGATGCACATGTAGTAGTCATAATTATTTTAATCTATGATGAATATTATAGTGTTAACTTGAAATAATTAAGTTGGAAAAAATTGCCTGCTTCCGAGCTGAGCATAGAGGGTGCAAATGATGTTGTCCTCTTCTTCAGTGAAGCCTCCATGTTTGATGTCTGGCCTCAGATAATTTAGCCACCGTAGACGGCAACTCTTGCCACACCGTCTAAGGCCTGCATATATTTATTAATAATAATGATAATAATAGTAATAATAATAATAATAATACTATATTAGTATTATACACCATGATATAATCACTACAAGAAAATTGTCATATAATGACACATATCCTATAGTGATATAATATATGTCACTAAAAATTACTTTTACCTACACAATAAATATAATATATATTGGTATATTGTTAAAAAGTGTAGGTATAAGCTATAGTGACATACAAAATATGTAGTTAAATCTCATTCAAAATTAATACTAAAATTGTGTGTAGCTATATGTCAAATAGATATATATCTATATATATTATATTTATAGTGATATTTTTTGTATGTTACTATATGTAACATTTATTGTAGTGGATATTTTGAAAATAAAGAAGAGAGAGAGAGAAAAAATCAAAGGAAACAAACGTTGTTGACTATTTTGTGTTTGCTAAACTGGCATGTTGTTTTTTGTGTGAATTAAAATGATGAATTAAGACATTAATTGAGAGAGAAGAAAAGGGAAACTCTACTCCTTGTTTCATGCCGGGTTAGCTTCTCAAGCAGTCAAGCTATTTATGGCTAGGAAATGGTGGAAACGGAAACAGATAAACACAATATCAGTTATCATTGTGACTTGTGAGTGACTCAAACTAAAAGATGATATGCATGCACCAGAAAAACTGAATTTAGGTATATTAAAAAAAATTAGTTTACTAATTTTATAATATTCTTCTTAAATTATTTTTATTATAAATGTAATCAATGTTAAATGAAGTAATGTAACTCAAAGATCATATATTAAAATAAAGATATTTTAGGAAGAATATCATTAATAATACAAAGTTGTTAAAATTAGTATATATTTAAGAACAAAAATTTACCTTTTTTTATAATAGGGAATAGAAGAAATAATAATTTATTTTTTTCATTTTATTCTATTTAATGTTAATATTTTTACATAAAACTTTAAAAAATATATTTAATATGTCTGATTTCATAAAATAAATTATGTAACTTACTAATTTATTAGTAAACCTTTTGAATTTCAACAAAGAGAAATGCTAGCAACATTAATATACTCTCTCACACACCTTTTTAATCACTCACTCTCTAATTAGTTGGAATTTATATTAGAAAACACAAAATTTAGTGAGTCTTATTCTTTATTTAATGTCTTTCTCTCTTGATTTGTAGATTTAATAATTTTTAACCATGAAAGTAAATGTTTTACTGACACTCCTCTTTCCACCAATAATAATTAAAGTGCATTAATGATGATTAAGGATATAAAAAACATTTAATATTATATTGATATTGTAAAACAACAATCAAATTGAAACAGAGAAAAAAAAATGCAAAAACATCAAACAAAATGAAACAAATAAAGTATATAACAAATTTTACACTTCTCTCCCATAATAAGTGTCAACCTATAGGTTAACCAAGAAAAATTAATACAAAGATGAAAAATAGTGAATTTACAAAATCAATTTTTTAATTAATTATTTTTTTATTAAAAACAATGCAATATAAAGTCACTTTCTAAACAATATTATGAGAAATAGATAAATAAAAAAAGAGATAATTAATATTATATTAACAAATTAATATAACACTTATTTTGTGACTATTTTTTCTTTAAACACAATACGTATTATATGAGGGATGAAGTATAACACTATTTTTCATATTTATCTCTCTCATCTATAAATGCAGTAAATAATGAAATATGAAATGATGGACACAAATCAATTAATTTGCACATGTATCATTATTCAAAAATATTTTTTGTCCGTAAAAATTATAATAATAGCAATAAATAATTTCGATGTGAATACTGCCTCAATCCTCCCCCATAAACCAACCATGGATATTCACTCATAAAGAAATATGACCAGTGTTGCATAGTTTAGAGATAATCGTGCAGAAAAAAAAAAAGTGGTTTCAGTTTGAAAGCATAGAAGAAGAAAAAACTCTTTGAGAGAAGAAATTCATTAAATAGATCTTAATCTTTTTATATATTAGTCCTACTCTCGATCAAAAATGTCCCAAAAAAAATATATATATATATAATAGTTAGCAAATAAAAATGATAATTGAAATTCGAGTAAAATGCATGCATCAATAACAAAAGAAAAATTCCAAGTCCTATTCAATCTTCATGTTGAATAAAACAAAGAAAATAAACAATCATGTTTTCTGGAAATGGGTGTCCAAGAAAAGTCCAAGAACAATCCAGGCTAGATTCATTGTCTCCTCATCTCAAGAAATCTTTCCTTTCATTTTCATGGTGTGTTGGTTATAACTCTTCAATTGGAAGAAAAAAAAATAGCAAATATTCATAAATGAAAATGTGTGGCCAAGAACAATATAATGTGTGGAAATGAGAAAAGAGAAAAACCAGCTTTTTTTGGCAATGCAATCCAATTTCCACCAGTGCCATGAGTCTCAACATAACTTTTGAGGGTTGCATCTTCTTCAGGAGACCATGGTCCTCTCTTAACGTTTGCTTTGTCACAGCAAGGAGCTCTTCCCATGGCCACTCTCACACAGGGACCTGAACTTAACAACACAGACCAAAACAATGAGACTTTGAGGCTTTTCTGGTGAAGATGTTATAGACTTGGTGCCATCTGATGTAGAGGGACCCAGTCAACTACATGACAAAACTTTGTATTTAAGTCAATTACTTATAGTACCTTCATCTTATAATTAAGTAACATACAACAAATTATCTAAGATAAAAAAAAATTAATACAAATATTTTTAATTAATTATATCATAAATTTAAATTTTATTATAAAAATACATTTTACTTTAAGTGATTATTATATTTATGATACTAGTTATAAGTAAATGTATATGAAGCAAAATTAACAATAAATGAAATGTATAGAAGAAATTTTAGTCAGAATAATTTTATAAACTTATGATTGTTATTTATAATTAAGATAAAAACATAATAGAGTTAAAAAAACATAAAATAATGTTTACTTTAAGTAAAATATTATTAAAATATGTTTCATCAATTTTTTAATTGGGAGTGAAAAAAGAAAATGAAAGGACATAGTTAAAAATGATATCGAATTAGTTTTAAAAATTAGAGTTAATGTTATCTATTACCGTTTACTTTCTCACATAATAAATATATTAAAAAGTGGTATTGGATAATGAATTTTAATCATTGTTAAAGTATGTCTTAGGACACACATTAGGAAAATCGTTAATTAAACTTGATGAATATTACATGTCGCATCTTATTTAATGACTCTCTCTCTCCCTCTTGATTTTATAATTTTCAATAAATTTTATGTATAAAAAGAATGTGTTAGAGAGTATATTAAAAGGAGTGTGTTGCTAACACTCCTAAAAAATATTAATTTTCATCCCATAATAAGTGTTATATTAGAAAAAAAAAATAGACCCCGAAATAAATGTTATATTAATTTTTTAATATAGTATTAATTACACATTTTTTATTTATACTCTTAATAATATTATATAAAAGTAATTTTTATATTGTATTTAATAAATATTAATTATAAAATTAACTTTATAAATCACTATTCTCATTTATTTATTAATTTTTTTATAGTATAATATGAAATTACAGAGTATATAAAAAATAAAAGTTAATCACTTATACACTGGCAGTCAATCAGAACTATTAATAGTACTTTTTTATCTGTTTATTTAATTAAATTAAAATAATAATAAAAAATACTATTAACAACTCTGATTAACTTTCAGTGTAAAAAAATTTATATTGACAATATATACGTGATTAACTAAAAAAAATAATATTTATGATATCTCTTTTTAAGTCCATACAAATGAAGGGACCGACCCGTGTTGAGTTTCACTAAACCTCGCGGGTGTGTACTTAATATAAGATGACACATTGAGATTGAGACCGTTACAAGTTAGTATAATATTTTCTTTTTTCTTTTTTCCTAATAATGGGGTGTTTGGTACTCTTTTTCTGGCCAATTTCTCAAGATTTTCTTACCACGGGTTTTTCTTAAAGATTTAAGTAAAGCATTCATCATGGTAAAATTTTGTAGATGATTTGGCCCAAAATAAAATATAATTTCTGTTTGATGAAAGATAATATTGACTAAAACTTTAAAAGATGAGAAAAGAAATAGACATTTGTTACAAAACTTGGCTAACTATCGAAGAAATACACAATTGCGTTAAATTTAGCCAATTAAACTTATATTTAATGACTAAAGTTTGATATCAAACGGTATTTTTAGTTTTTTTTTTCTTCATGTTATTATGTTCGGCATAATCTAATGTAAATTCTTTTTAATTGAAGATTTAATCAATTAAAATAAAAAACAATAGATTAAAATTTAATTTAAAAATAGTTTTAATTTGTTTTTTTTATTATTTCTTTCCTATTTATGTTTTCTCTACTTCTATATATTTTATTTCTTATTTATTACTTTTCAACTTACCAAATATATAAATTATTATTTTTCCTTATTCTTTTATATTTCTCTAACGCTAAACACTTTAAATTTATCTTTAACGTTAACATTGACATGTAAGTGTCAAATAACTTTTGAGCCTCATCTAGCAGTTTCTTGAGTTGTCATATCACCATTTTTGCACCATGGTCATAATTTCAAGTTAATAGGTTTGGGAAAGCATATTTGATTAGGTATATGGTTTTCTTCTTTCATAATTTTATGGATAAAATTTGGGTCATATATATTGGTTTAAATATGTTTTTAGTCCTTTAAATTTAGAATAAATTTATTTTTGGTTCTTTAAATTTAAAATTGTTGCTTTTAGTCCCTGTAATTTTGAAAAAATTTATTTTAGTCCTTATATTTAAATTTTGTTAAATTTATCAAATATTATTGTATAAAATCTACTTATTGATATCCCAATTAGTGAAAATATCACATTAAATCCCGTTAATATTGTATATTCGTCTTAATTTGTCACTTTCAATATATTATTGATCATACGAGGGACTGAAACAAGATTTTTAAAAATTATAAGGACTAAAAATAACAATTTTAAATTTGAGGGACCAAAAACAAATTTATCTTAAATTTAAGGGGCTAAAAATATATTTGAGGGAGGTTATAATTACATCGGTGTAACTTTTACCAAGTGTTACACCGCTTAATAACTTTATATTAAATATGAATTTTGTAATCCAACCGTTATATTGAAAGTTCTTATCTCTTAGATCATATATACAAAATTTTATATTAATCCAAGATGATTTGATAGTTCATTTTTATAAAACAAAATTGACGTAATATATTCATTTCAAAATACACTAACATATGAACACTTTGATCACCTTCAAGTTGTTGTTCAATTTTAACAAAAACTTTCAATCTAACGGTTGGATTTACAAAATTTACATTTAATATAAAATTATTAAGCGGTGTAACACTTAGTAAAAGTTACACCAATATTATTATAATCGCCTCAACATATTGAAATCATATATATATTTTATGAGGAGGGTTCAAACGACACCGGTGTAACTTTTACGAAGTGTTACACCGCTTAATAACTTTATATTAAATGTGAATTTTGAAAATCCAACCGTTAGATTGAAAGTTCATATCTCTTAGATCATATATGTCAAATTTTATATTAATCTAAGATGATTTGATACTTCATTCTCACAAAACAAAATTGACGTAATATATACATTTCAAAATATA